>NC_090438.1:172077612-172377612 GCF_031143425.1 Pleurodeles waltl
ATAGTGTAAGGAAATGCCTCCTTGGCATGGTTACCCCCTGACTGTTTGCCTTTGCTGATGCGAAGTTATGATTTGAAAGTGTGCTGAGGCCTGCTAACCAGGCCCCAGCACCAGTGTTCTTTCCCTAACCTGTACCTTTGTTTCCACAATTGGCACACCCTGGCATCCAGGTAAGCCCCTTGTAACTGGTACCCCTACTACCAAGGGCCCTGATGCCAGGGAAGGTCTCTAAGGGCTGCAGCATGTCTTATGCTACCCTGGGGACCCCTCACTCAGCACAGACACACTGCTTGCCGGCTTGTGTGTGCTGGTGAGGAGAAAATGACTAAGTCGACATGGCACTCCCCTCAGAGTGCCATGCCAACCTCACACTGCCTATGGCTTAGATAAGTCACCCCTCTAGCAGGCCTTACAGCCCTAAGGCAGGGTGCACTATAACATAGGTGAGGGCATAGGTGCATGAGCACTATGCCCCTACAGTGTCTAAGTAAAAACCTTAGACATTGTAAGTGCAGGGTAGCCATAAGAGTATATGGTCTGGGAGTCTGTCAAACACGAACTCCACAGCACCATAATGGCTACACTGAAAACTGGGAAGTTTGGTATCAAACTTCTCAGCACAATAAATGCACACTGATGCCAGTGTACATTTTATTGTGAAATACACCCCAGAGGGCATCTTAGAGATGCCCCCTGAAAACATACCCAACTTCCAGTGTGGGCTGACTACTTTTACCAGCCTGCCACACACCAGACATGTTACTGGCCACATGGGGAGAGTGCCTTTGTCACTCTGTGGCTAGTAACAAAGCCTGTACTGGGTGGAGGTGCTTCTCACCTCCCCCTGAAGGAACTGTAACACCTGGCGGTGAGCCTTAAAGGCTCCCCCCCTTTGTTACAGCGCCCCAGGGCATTCCAGCTAGTGGAGATGCCCGCCCCCTCTGGCCACGGCCCCACTTTTGGCGGCAAGGCCGGAGGAGATAATGAGAAAAACAAGGAGGAGTCACTGGCCAGTCAGGACAACCCCTAAGGTGTCCTGAGCTGAGGTGACTCTGACTTTTAGAAATCCTCCATCTTGCAGATGGAGGATTCCCCCAATAAAATTAGGGATTTGCCCCCTCCCCTCAGGGAGGAGGCACAAAGAGGGTGTAGCCACCCTCAGGGCTAGTAGCCATTGGCTACTAACCCCCCAGACCTAAACACATCCCTAAATTGAGTATTTAGGGGCTCCCAGAACCTAGCAAGATAGATTCCTGCAACCTGAAGACGAAGAAGGACTGCTGACCTGAAGCCCTGTAGAAAAGACGGAGACACCAACTGCTTTGGCCCCAACCCTACCGGCCTGTCTCCCCACTTCGAGAAAAACTGCAACAGCGACGCGTTCCCCAGGGTCCAGCGACCTCTGATGCCTCAGAGGACTACCCTGCATCTAAAAGGACCAAGAACTCCAGAGGACAGCGGCTCTGCTCCAAAGAAGAAACAACTTTGCAACAAAGAAACAAACTTTAAAGGACTGCATGTTTCCCCGCGGAAGCGTGAGACTTTCATCTCTGCACCCGATGCCCCCGGCTCGACCTGTGGAGAAACAACACTACAGGGAGGACTCCCCAGCAACTGCGACCCTGTGAGTAGCCAGAGTTGACCCCCTGAGTCCCCCCAGTGATGACTGCAGAGGGAATCCAGAGGGTCCCCCTGACCGCGACTGCCTGCTTCCAAGAACCCGACGCCTGGTAAAGACACTGCACCCGCAGCCCCCAGGACCTGAAGGATCCGACCTCCAGTGCAGAAGCGACCCCCAGGTGGCCCTCTCCCTTGCCCACGTGGTGGCTAACCCAAGGAGCCCCCCCCCTTGCCTACCTGCTTCGCTGAAGTGACCCCTGGGTCTCACATTGAACACCATTGCAAACCCAACGCCTGTTTGCACTCTGCACCCGGCCGTCCCCGTGCCGCTGAGGGTGTACTTTTTGTGCTGACTTGTGTCCCCCCCAGTGCCCTCTCCGAAGTCGCGGGTACCTACCTGCTGGCAGACTTGAGCCGGGGCACCCCCTTCTCCATTGAAGCCTATGTGTTTTGGGCACCACTTTGACCTCTGCCCCTGTCCGGCACTGAGCTGCTGGTGTGGTAACCTTGGGGTTGCTCTGAACCCCCAACAGTGGGCTACCTTGGACCCAACTTTAACCCTTTAGGTGGTTTACTTACCTGCAAAACTAACCAATACTTACCTCCCCCAGGAACTGTTGAAATTTGCACTGTGTCTAGTTTTAAAATAGCTCATTGCCATTTTTGCCAAAACTGTACATGCTATTTTGCTGATTCAAAGTTCCTTTGATACCTAAGTGAAGTACCTTTAATTTGAAGTATTGATTGTAAATCTTGAACATGTGGTTCTTAAGATAAACTAAGAAAATATATTTTTCTATACAAAAACCTATTGGCACAGAATTGTCTTTGAGTGTGTGTTCCTCATTTATTGCCTGTGTGTGTACAACAAATGCTTAACACTACCCTCTGATAAGCCTAATGCTCTACCACACTACCACAAAATAGAGCATTAGAATTATCTCTTTATGCCACTGTCTTACCTCTAGGGGGAACCCATGGACTCTGTGCATGCTATTTCTTACTTTGAAATAGTACATACAGAGCCAACTTCCTAAATTGGTGGATCAGCGGTGGGGTACAAGACTTTGCATTTGCTGGACTACTCAGCCAATACCTGATCACACGACTAAATTACAAAAATTGTCATTAGAAACTGATTTTTGAAATTTGAGCTATTTTTCTAAATTTTTAAAAGTCCTGCTAGGGCCTTGTGTTAGTCCCTGTTAGCATTTCTTTTAGAGTTTAAAAGTTTTGTAAAAGTTTGAATTAAGTTCTAGAGATAGTTTTAGATTCTTAAAAAGTGTTCCAACTTTTGGAAACATAATGGGGGTCATTCTGACCCTGGCGGTCACCGACCGCCAGGGCCAACGACCGCGGAAGCACCGCCAACAGGCTGGCTTTACCGCCGTGGTCAGAAAAGGGGAACCGGCGGTTTTCCGCCGGTTTTCCCCTGGCCCAGTGAATCCTCCATGGCGGCGCTGTTTGCAGCGCCGCCATGGGGATTCCGACCCCCTTCCCGACACCCTGTTCCTGGCGGTTGTTACCGCCAGGAACAGGATGGCGGGAACGGGTGTCGTGGGGCCCCTGGTGGCCCCTGCACTGCCCATGCCACTGGCATGGGCAGTGCAGGGGCCCCCTAACAGGGCCCCATAATGATTTTCAGTGTCTGCTTTGCAGACAATGAAAATCGCGACGGGTGCCACTGCACCCGTCGCACCCCAGCAACTCCGCCGGCTCCATTCGGAGCCGGCTTCATCATTGCTGGGTCTTTCCCGCTGGGCCGGCGGGCGGCCTTTTGGCGGTCGCCCGCCGGCCCAGCGGGAAAGTCAGAATGACCACCGCGGTCATTTGACTGCGGTGCGGTCTTTTGGCGGTCTCCGCCCGGCGGGGTCGGAATGACCCCCAATGTCTGCTACAGAAGAGATAGTGATGGAACTCAACCTCACCCCTTACCTGCATCTTAGGATGTCAGAGTTAAGGTCTCTCTGCCGATTAAAAAGATAAATACTGGTTCAAACCCTATCAAAGTACAGCTCCAGGAGCTTTTGGCAGAGTTTGCTAAAAACAACCCCTCTGATGAGATCTTCACAGAGGGGGAAGCTAGTGATGAGGAGGGAAATTTCCCACCCCCTCTCCTAGTTAGGGAGCCCAGGGTTTCTCCAACCCTGACTCCAGAAGTGATAGTCAGAGTTGTTGCTTCTCTCACAGGAGAGTCCAACAGCTCTGCAAGCATTGAGGGTAGCCTCAATGAAGATGACCCCCTGCTAGCCAGGTTGGCCAAATGATTGGCTTTGGAAAGACAGATCCTAGCCATAGAAAGGGAAAGACAAGAGATGGGCTTAGGTCCCATCAATGGTGGCAGCAACATAAATAGGGTCAGAGATTCTCCTGACATGTTGAAAACCCCTAAAGGGATTGTAACTAAATATGAAGATGGTGATGACATCACCAAGTGGTTCACAGCTTTTGAGAGGGCTTGTGCAACCAGAAATGTTAACAGATCTCACTGGGGTGCTCTACTTTGGGAAATGTTCACTGGAAAGTGTAGGGATAAACTCCTCATACTCTCTGGAAAAGATGCAGAATCCTATGACCTCATGAAGGCTACCCTGATTGAGGGCTTTGGATTCTCAACTGAGGAGTACAGGATTAGGTTCAGGGGGGCTCGAAAATCCTCGAGCCAGACCTGGGCTGATTTTGTTGACTTCTCAGTCAAAACACTGGATGGTTGGATTCATGGCAGTGGTGTAAATGATTATGATGGGCTGTACAATTTATTTGTGAAGGAACACCTGTTAAGTAATTATTTCAATGATAAACTGCATCAGCATCTGGCAGACCTAGGACAAATTTCTCCCCAAGAAATGGGAAAGAAGACGGACCATTGGGTCAAGACTAGGGTGACCAAGACTTCCACAGGGGTTGACCAAAAGAAAGGGGTCACAAAGACTTCCCAGTGGAAGAGTGTTGAGACATCCAAGGGAAAAAGTAAAGAGTCTTCTACAGGGCCCCAAAAACCTGCTCAGGAGGGAGGGTCCAAAGCCTCTTCACAATCAAATTTTGGGTACAAGGGTAAAAACTTTGATCCCAAAAAGGCTTGGTGTCGTAGCTGTAATCAGCAGGGACACCAAACAGGAGACAAGGCCTGTCCCAAGAAAGGTTCCACTTCAAACTCTACTCCAGCTAACACTGGAATAGCCAGTCTCCAGGTGGGATCAACAGTGTGCCCAGAGCAAATCAGGGTTCACACTGAAGCTACATTAGTCTCTGAGGGTGGGGTAGACTTAGCCACACTGGCTGCCTGGCCCACTAATATGCAAATATACAGGCAGCAACTCTTAATTAATGGGACTAGTGTAGAAGGCCTGAGGGATACAGGTGCCAGTGTCACCATGGTGACAGAGAAACTGGTTTCCCCTGGTCAGTACCTGGCTGGACAAACTTATCCAGTCACCAACGCTGACAATCAGACTAAAGTACATCCCATGGCTATGGTAACTTTAGAGTGGGGAGGGGGCAATGGCCTGAAACAGGTGGTGGTCTCCTCAAATATCCATGTAGACTGTTTGCTTGGAAATGAACTGGAGTCCTCAGCATGGGCTGAGGTAGAACTCAAAACCCATGCAGCCATGCTGCGTATCCCTGAACTGGTGTGTGTCAAGACAAGGGCACAGTGCAAGGCTCAGGGTGAAAAAGTGGTGTTGGAGCTTGGAAAAAGGGCCCAACCCTCCAAGAGGAAAGGAAAGAAGACTGGGGAACCAGCTTCAACACAACAAGAGAAAGAGAACCTCTTTTCCCAGGAAGAAGTTCTGCCCTATGAGGGAACTTAGCCCATGGAGTTGGAACCTTATCAGGTCGAACTCCTAGGCCCAGGGGGACCCACAAGGGAACAGTTGTATAAGGGGCAAGAAACATGTCCCTCTCTTGAAGGCCTTAGGCAGCAAGCTATTGAAGAGACCAAAGGAAAGATCATTGGAACACATAGAGTCTATTGGGAAGATGGACTCCTCTACACTGAGGCAAGAGATCCAAACCCTGGTGCCACTAGGAGAGTGGTAGTGCCTCAGGAGTTTAGGGAGTTCATTCTAACCTTAGCTCATGATATTCCACTTGCTGGGCACTTGGGATAAACCAAGACTTGGGAAAGGTTAGTTAACCATTTCTATTGGCCCAACATGTCCCAGAAGGTAAAGGAATTGTGTGTCTCTTGTGCCACCTGTCAAGCCAGTGGTAAGACAGGTGGACACCCAAAGGCCCCCCTCATTCCACTTCCAGTGGTGGGGGTCCCCTTTGAAAGAGTGGGTGTGGACATAGTGGGTCCACTTGAACCTCCCACAGCCTCAGGGAACCAATACATACGAGTAGTAGTGGATCATGCTACTAGATACCCTGAAGCAATTCCCCTTAGGTCCACTACTGCCCCTGTAGTAGCTAAAGCACTCATTGGTATCTTTACCAGAGTGGGATTTCCTAAGGAGGTGGTGTGTGACAGGGGTACCAACTTCATGTCAGCATACCTGAAACATATGTGGAATGAGTGTGGGGTGACTTACAAATTCACCACACCATACCATCCACAAACCAAATGGCCTTGTAGAAAGATTTAGCAAGACATTGAAAGGCACAATCATGGGGCTCCCTGAAAAGCTCAAAAGGAGATGGGATGTCCTCTTGCCATGTCTGCTTTTCGCCTACAGAGAGGTGCCTCAGAAGAGAGTAGGGTTTCCCCACTTTGAACTTCTGTTTGGCCATCCCGTAAGGGGACCACTAGCTCTTGTAAAAGAAGGCTGGGAGAGACCTCTTCATGAGCCTATACAAGATATAGTGGACTATGTACTAGGCCTACGTTCAAGGATGGCAGAGTACATGGAAAAGGCAAGTAAAAACCTTGAGGCCAGCCCACAACTCCAAAAGATGTGGTGTGACCAAAAGGCTGCTCTGGTTGAGTTTCAGCCAGGGCAGAAAGTCTGGGTTCTGGAGCCTGTGGCTCCCAGGGCACTTCAGGACAGATGGAGTGTCCCTTACCCAGTGCTAGAAAGAAAGAGTCAGGTCACCTACCTGGTAGACCTAGGCACTAGCAGGACCCCCAAAAGGGTGATCCATGTGAGCCGCCTTAAACTCTTTCATGACAGGGCAGATGTGAATCTGTTGATGGTAACAGATGAGGACCAGGAAGCTGAGAGTGAACCTCTCCATGATCTCCTCTCCACAGACCCTAAAGATGGCTCAGTAGATGGAGTGATCTATTCAGACACCCTTTCTGGCCAACAGCAATCTGACTGTAAGAAAGGCTTGCAACAGTTTGCTGAGCTCTTTTCCCTAACCCCTGGTCAGACACACCTGTGTACCCATGATGTGGACACAGGAGAGAGCATGCCTGTCAAAAACAAAAATTTCAGACAGTCTGACCAAGTTAAGGAAAGCATCAAAGTGGAAGTCCACAAGCTGCTGGAATTGGGAGTCATTTAGCATCTGACAGCCCCTGGGCTAGCCCAGTGGTTTTAGGGGGTCATTCTGACCCTGGCGGTAGACTACCGCCAGGCCAACGACCGCGGATGCACCGCCAACAGGCTGGCGGTGCATCCATGGGCATTCTGACCGCGGCGGTACCGCCGCGGTCAGAAACGGAAAAACCGGCGGGACCGCTGCCCTGGGTAATCCTCCATGGTGGCGCTGCAGGCAGCGCCGCCATGGGGATTCCGACCCCCTTAACGCCAGCCTGGCTCTGGCGGTTTTGACTGCCAGAACCTGGCTGGCGGTAACGGGTGTCGCGGGGCCCCTGGGGGCCCCTGCAGTGCCCATGCCACTGGCATGGGCACTGCAGGGGCCCCCTAACAGGGCCCCACCAAGATTTTCAGTGTCTGCCAAGCAGATACTGAAAATCGCGACGGGTGCAACTGCACCCGTCGCACCCCTTCCACTCCGCCTGCTCCATTCGGAGCCGGCATCCTCATGGAAGGGGGTTTCCCGCTGGGCTGGCGGGCGGCCTTCTGGCGGTCGCCCGCCAGCCCAGCGGGAAACTCAGAATTACTGCGGCGGTCTTCTGACAGCGCAGCAGTATTCTGACGGCGGGACTTTGGCGGGCGGCCTCCGCCGCCCGCCAAAGTCAGAATGACCCCCTTAGTCCCCAAACCTCACACCAAAGATGGAAAGAGAGAGATGAGGTTTTGTGTGGACTACAGAGGACTTAATGCTGTCACCAAGACAGATGCCCATCCCATTCCAAGGGCAGATGAATTAATTGACCGACTAGGTGCTGCCAGATACTTAAGTACCTTTGACTTGACAGCAGGGTACTGGCAAATCAAAATAGCACCAGGAGCAAAAGAAAATACAGCATTCTCCGCACCTGATGGGCACTATCAGTTTACTGTTATGTCCTTTGGTTTAAAGAATGCCCGTGCCACCTTCCAAAGGTTGGTGAATCAAGTCCTTGCTGGCCTGGAGTCCTTTAGTGCAGCTTATCTTGACGATATTGCTGTCTTTAGCTCCAGCTGGCAGGATCACCTGAAGAAGGTTTTGAAGGCCCTGCAGGCAGCAGGCCTCTCTATCAAGGCATCCAAATGTCAGATAGGGCAGGGAACTGTGGTTTACTTGGGACACCTTGTAGGTGGAGGCCAAGTTCAGCCACTCCAACCCAAGATCCAGACTATTCTGGACTGGGTAGCTCCAGAAACCCAGACTCAAGTCAGGGCATTCCTTGGCTTGACTGGGTACTACAGGAGGTTTGTGAAGGGATATGGATCAATAGTGACACCCCTCACAGAACATGCCTCCAAGAAAATGCCCAAGAAGGTAAACTGGACTGTAGAATGCCAACAGGCCTTTGACAACCTGAAACAAGCTATGTGCACAGCACCAGTTCTCAAAGCTCCAGATTACTCCAAGCAGTTCATTGTGCAGACTGATGCCTCTGAACATGGGATAGGGGCAGTTTAGTCCCAAACAAATGATGATGGCCTTGACCAGCCTGTTGCTTTCATTAGCAGGAGGTTACTACCCAGGGAGCAGCGTTGGAGTGCCATTGAGAGGGAGGCCTTTGCTGTGGTTTGGTCCCTGAAGAAGCTGAGAACATACCTCTTTGGTACTCACTTTGTAGTTCAAACTGACCACAGACCTCTCAGATGGCTAATGCAAATGAAAGGTGAAAATCCAAAACTGTTGAGGTGGTCCATCTCCCTACAGGGAATGGACTTTATGGTGGAACACAGACCTGGGACTGCCCATGCCAATGCAGATGGCCTTTCCAGGTTCTTCCACTTAGAAAATGAAGACTCTCTTGGGAAGGGTTAGTCTCATCCTCTTTCGTTTGGGAGGGGGGTTGTGTAAGGAAATGCCTCCTTGGCATGGTTACCCCCTGACTTTTTGCCTTTGCTGATGCCAAGTTATGATTTGAAAGTGTGCTGAGGCCTGCTAACCAGGCCCCAGCACCAGTGTTCTTTCCCTAACCTGTACCTTTTTTTCCACAATTGGCACACCCTGGCATCCAGGTAAGCCCCTTGTAACTGGTAACCCTGGTACCAAGGGCCCTGATGCCAGGGAAGGTGTCTAAGGGCTGCAGCATGTCTTATGCCACCCTGGGGACCCCTCACTCAACACAGACACACTGCTTGCCAGCTTGTGTGTGCTGGTGGGGAGAAAATGACTAAGTCGACATGGCACTCCCCTCCGAGTGCCATGCCAACCTCACACTGCCTATGGCATAGATAAGTCACCCCTCTAGCAGGCCTTACAGCCCTAAGGCAGGGTGCTCTATACCATAGGTGAGGGCATAGGTGCATGAGCACTATGTCCCTACAGTGTTTAAGCAAAACTTTAGACATTGCAAATGCAGGTTAGCCATAAGATTATATGGTCTGGGAGTCTGTCAAACACGAACTCCACAGCACCATAATGGCTACACTGAAAACTGGGAAGTTTGGTATCAAACTTCTCAGCACAATAAATGCACACTGATGCCAGTGTACATTTTATTGTGAAATACACCCCAGAGGGCATCTTAGAGATGCCCCCCGAAAACATAACAGACTTCCAGTGTGGGCTGACTAGTTTTACCAGCCTGCCACACACCAGACATGTTGCTGGCCACATGGGGAGAGTGCTTTTGTCACTCTATGGCTAGTAACAAAGCCTGTGCTGGGTGGAGGTGCTTCTCAAAGCTCGCCCCCTTTGTTACAGCGCCCCAGGGCATTCCAGCTAGTGGAGATGCCTGCCCCCTCCGGCCGCGGCCCCACTTTTGGCGGTAAGGCCGGAGGAGATAATGAGAAAAACAAGGAGGAGTCACTGGCCAGTCAGGGCAACCCCTAAGGTGTCCTGAGCTGAGGTGACTCTGACTTTTAGAAATCCTCCATCTTGCAGATGGAGGATTCCCCCAATAGGATTAGGGATGTGCCCCCCTCCCCTCAGGGAGGAGGCACAAAGAGGGTATAGCCACCCTCAGGGCTAGTAGCCATTGGCTACTAACCCCCCAGACCTAAACACATCCCTAAATTGAGTATTTAGGGGCTCCCAGAACCTAGCAAGATAGATTCCTGCAACCTGAAGACGAAGAAGGACTGCTGACCTGAAGCCCTGCAGAGAAGACGAAGACACCAACTGCTTTGGCCCCAACCCTACCGGCCTGTCTCCCCACTTTGAGAAAAACTGCAACAGCGACGCATTCCCCAGGTTCCAGCGACCTCTGAAGCCTCAGAGGACTACCCTGCATCCAAAAGGACTAAGAACTCCAGAGGACAGCGGCTCTGCTCCAAAGAAGAAACAACTTTGCAACAAAGAAACAAACTTTAAAGGACTGCACGTTTCCTGCCGGAAGCGTGAGACTTTCCACTCTGCACCCGATGCCCCCGGCTCGATCTGCGGAGAAACAACACTACAGGTGAGTAGCTAGAGTTGACCCCCATGAGTCCCCCCAGCGACGCCTGCAGAGGGAATCCAGAGGCTCCCCTACCAAGACTGCCTGCTTCTAAGAACCCGACATCTGGTAAAGACACTGCACCCGCAGCCCCCAGGACTTGAAGGATCCGACCTCCAGTGCAGAAGCGACCCCCAGGTGGCCCTCTCCCTTGCCCAGGTGGTGGCTACCACCGAGGAGCCACCCCTTGCCTGCCTGCTTCACTGAAGAGACCCCTGGGTCTCCCATTGAACTCCATTGAAAACCCGACGCCTGTTTGCACTCTGCACCCGGCTGCCCCGTGCCGCTGAGGGTGTACTTTTTGTGCTGACTTGTCTGTCCCCCTGTGCCCTACAAAACCCCCCTGGTCTACCCTCCGAAGTCGCGGGTACCTACCTGCTGGCAGACTGGAACCGGGGCACCCCCTTCTCCATTGAAGCCTATGCGTTTTGGGCACCACTTTGACCTCTGCACCTGACCGGCCCTGAGTTGCTGGTGTGGTAACTTTGGGGTTGCTCTGAACCCCCAACGGTGGGCTGCCTTGGACCTAACTTTGAACCCTGTAGGTGGTTTACTTACCTGCAAAACTAACCAATACTTACCTCCCCCAGGAACTGTTGAAATTTGCAGTGTCTAGTTTTAAAATAGCTTATTGCCATTTTTGCCAAAACTGTACATGCTATTTTGCTGATTCAAAGTTCCTATGATACCTAACTGAAGTACCTTTCATTTGAAGTATTGATTGTAAATCTTGAAACTGTGGTTCTTAAAATAAACTAAGAAAATATATTTTTCTATACAAAAACCTATTGGCCTGGAATTGTCTTTGAGTGTGTGTTCCTCATTTATTGCCTGTGTGTGTACAACAAATGCTTAACACTACCCTCTGATAATCCTACTGCTCGATCACACTACCACAAAATAGAGCATTAGAATTATCTCTTTTTGCCACTATTTTACCTCAAAGGGGAACCCTTGGACTCTATGCAAGCTATTTCTTACTTTTAAATAGTACATACAGAGCCAACTTCCTACACATAGGCTTACCAAATCTGTAAACCGAGTTTAATCTACTCAATATCAATATCATTAAGCATTTCAAAAGAATTACACACACTAGCAAAGATGTAATTTTAGATTTCAAATAATTTGATGGTGACATTAATCAAATCCAGATTAACAGATTAATATATCAGTTTTCATGGGCAAGGTTATCCCTTCGACAATCGCAAATTAGCACAAACGTGTGGGAATAGAATAACACATGCAGACAAGAGCAAAAAGAAAAAGAAGACAAAAATAATTTGGAAAAGTCATCTATCTTGGGTTAGGTTAAACTAACTCGGAAATAAAACAAACAGGTGTCAGCATGCTAATCCAATCAGGAAAAACAAAACAAAGGGAACAGTTTGCATTGCAATCGATTATACCTCTCCTGGGATCAGCATACAATTCAGGTTCGTCAGCAGAGTATCACATCATCAGCAAAGTTCATTAGAAGCAGCATCAGGGTAAAGTGTAGAATGAGAGCTGCACATCAGGAACATCCAGGGGACAAAGTCACAATACAAAATCAAGAGAGGAATCAGCAGTACGAGAACTGATAAAAAATTGCAAAAGTCTCTGCCTAACTAGGAATGTCCAAAGCATTTCAGTTGGTTAGCTGGATGGGCCCACATCACATAAAAAGAACAATATCCAAAGAAATTTAAAAAGCCCATTAAATTTGCAACATCTCCAAATGTTCTTATGTGTGATGTCATCTCTCTTTCTGTGCGGCACCATCAATAACTAGCAACTCTGTAGATTACTTAATACATTCCACCATCTTCCCATGTATCACAACAGTTCCAACAGTTCACATGCGATCAAATGATTAAATATTTGAGTCTGTCTTAGTGTCCAAATCGCTAGCTCTCAATGTATCAGATTCAAGGTAAATTAAAAAAAAGTCTTACACATAATATGATCGGAATTTTCACTATTAATATGAAACAACCTAATGCAAAATGTTAAATTAAAGGAAAATAAATGATTCAGAATTTCCCTTGCTGCTGCATTATGAATACATCAGGCATAGTTATGCTAACACAAGAAATTAAATGCATTAATATAACCTTTAATAAAACACACAAAATATGCAAACTTATGAATTCATTATTAATAATATGTCCTCAAATAAACATTTCAAAATTAATTGCAAACCTTGCTAACACATTACATTAAACATGACTGAGATGTGCATGCATTTACTTATCTGCACGCATGACTTTAAACTAATAAATCATAAGTCAACATAAATCATTTTAATTTTTAGTCAATCAATCAATCAATCAGGTAGTATTTACATAGCATGGCTTGTCACCCAAGAGGATTTCCAGGTGCTTCGCTGTGGGCCTCATTCAAAGAGCCAGGTCTTTAGCCCCTTTCTGATGTCTGTCAGCGAGGGCAGGGTACAGAGGTGGAGGGGGAGGGTGTTCCAAGCTTTGGCGGTGAGATGGGAGAAGGAGCGAACTCCGGTATGGCAGTCACACACATGGGGATCAGTGCGACTATAATGTGTGCAGAGCGGAGGTTCCACGAGGGGTAGTGGAAGTAGAGCCGGTGGTTCAGTTTGGTGGGTCCCTGGTCCTGGAGGGCTTGGAAGGCATGGTCAGGAGCTTGAAATGGCATCTCTTCTGAACCGGGAGCCAATGGAGGTCTTTCAGGTGCTGAGTGATGTGGGCTCTTTGGGGTAGGTTGAGGATCAATTTGGTGGCTACATTCTAGATCGACTGGAGTCCTTGCATGAGTTCAGTATAGGTGCCTGCATAAAGTGCGATGCAGTAGTCCAGTCGGCTGGTGATGAGGTCATGCATCACTGTCTTCCTGGTGTTGATGGGGAGCCACTTGATGATTTTGTGGAGCATGCAGAGGCTGAGGATATGGCATTGATCTGTCATTTCATGGAGAGCTTGCTGTCTAGTATGATGCCGAGGTTGCAGGCATGGTCTTTCAGAGCGGGTGTGGGTCTGAGTTCCAACGGCCACCAGGAGTCGTTCCAGAGGGCTGTGTGTTTGCTGAAGATGAGGACTTCCGTCTTGTTAGTGTTGAGTTTTAGGCTGTTGTCTCTCGTCTCTGCTGAGACGTCCTTTATGCAGTTAGGGAAGTTAACCTCCATTGCAGATGGGTCGGCAGAGAGTGATAGGACTAGCTGGGTGTCGTCAGAGTAAGAGATTATATTGCTGTTGTGTGCTCTGATGATGTCTGCAAGATGAGTCATGTAGATGTTGAAGAGTGTGGGGCTGATGGATGAGACTTGGGGGATGCCCCATATAATGTGCCTGGCTTGCAATGGGAAAGTGAGGGGGGGAGGTGGATTTTCTGGGTGCATCCTGTGAGGAAGGATGCCATCCATCTGAGTGTGTCATCTGTTATTCCAATTTGGCATAGTCGGTTGATGAGAGTGTTTTGGGAGACTATGTCGAAGGCGGCGGAGAGGTCAAGCTGGATCAGTGCAGCTGATTCTCCTTTATCGAGTAGGGAGCGTATGTCATCGGTTGAAGCAGTCAGGGCTGTCTCTGTGCTGTGATTGGTTCTGAATCCTGATTAGGATGGGTCGAGCAAGTTGTTTCTTTCTAGCTGATCGATGAGTTGTAGGTTGATGGCCTTTTCCAGTACCTTGGCGGGCAATGGGAGTAGAATGATGGGAAAGCAGTTCTCGAGTTTGCTGGGGTCTGCTGAGGGTTTCTTGAGGAGGGCTCTGTCCTCCCTGTGTTTCCAGGCATCAGGGAAGGTGGCAGTGGTTGTTGAAGCACCGATAATGGTGGTGAGTTGAGGGCTCATCTCATCTTTTGCTAGGTTGAAGAGTCGGTGTGGGCAAGCATCAGTATGAGCACTTGAATGGAAAGAGTTCATGAGGGTGGCTGTGTTTTGTGCATTGAGCTGTACCCATATGTTGAGCATGACATCCACAGTGGTGGTTAGTCAGAGACTGTGGGGGTTGGAGGGCTGGACATCGAAATTCTTTTAGATGGTTGCTATCTTGTTGTGGAAGTGGTCAGCGAGGGCGTCGCAGAGTTCTTGCGAGCGGGGATCGCGTTTCTGTGGCTGCAGAGAAGAGTTCCTTGGTTTAGTTGACACTGGTGTCAATGCGTTGGGTCAGTGCCACTCTTCTTGCTGCTTTAATCTGACAGTGGTATTCTTTGAGGGGTAATATGAAGGAAGCTCTGTCTGTGTTGTTTGTGCTGGTGCACCATTTCTCTCCAGCTGTTTGCACTTGCATTTTTTATTTGCTGAGTTGTGGGGTGTACCATTTGGCTTGTTTGGCGGGTTTTGACAACTTTGGTGGGGGTGACTTGGTGATCCAATCGTTGAAGTACTAGACATTGAGGTTCAGGTTGTGGGTTCCTACGAGCTATGCGTAACCTTGGAGCAGTTGCGGCGGGTAGTGCTGAGGTCTTTGAGTGTGGTGTGGGCGTGTCTGGTGATAGTGAAGTGTACGATGGAATGATCCAATCAGGTGTGTTTTGATGTGTGGCTGGATTGGATTCTGTTGCTAGACGTGAAGATGGGGTCTAGCGTTTGACCTGTTTTGTGCGTGGGGTGGGTGACTATTTGCTTCAGGCCTATGTTGCACAGTGGAGTTGGTGTCAGTGTTCAGAATCAATGGCGGGCGGGATGATGAAATCGGAGATGGCGTTGCTTAGACCAGTGCGTGGTCCCAGCAGCCTGAAGGCGAGGGTGCCTTGATGGTTATGTTGTTGTTGGTGTGGAGTTGGAGGTTCATGTGCTACATGATTGGTGTGGTACTGCTGTAGGTGATGGTGCAAGTGATTTTGAACTTGTGTATGATGGCTATGCTATCCCTGTGTCTCAGTGGTTTGATCTTGTAGCCGCTGGGTGTTGCCATTGCGAAGTCTGGGTTCGATGCTGGGGTGAGACATGCCTCCGTGATGAAAGTTACGTTGGGGGCGATGGAGGAGATGGTGTCCCAGATTTTGAAGGTGTGTTTGCAAAAAGATCTGTCATTGAGTAGGAGGAATATGAGTTGGTTGGGTAGGGGCTGGATCGGTGCAGGTGGCGGGCTTTTGGTCAGCATGGACGGCATCTCATGAGGTCCAACGGAGGTGATCACTTTGGGCGTGAAGCTGAGGCGGCATTGGAGACAGGTGAAAGGACCCATTATGCGGTAGGATAATGAAAGGTAGCAGTTGTTGTGACCGGAATTCAGTAAGCGAAGATCAGCAGCAAAGTACCTGTGGGCATTTGGAGGGCCAGGGTTCCTGGATCTGGGCTCAATCCAGGGGTGGATGGATGCAGACAGGCTTGCCGTTGGTGCACCTTTGGCATGCCCGATGCAAATGCCTGCTGCAGGGCCATGCTGCGGCCTCCATGAAATAGGCCTGGGAGGAGGGCAGGGTGTGGAGGAGGCAGGAAACGCTGGAGGTGGGAAGCAGGACAGGTCCTTGGACCAAGAACTTGGCTTGCGCTGGTGGGGGCTGACAACAGACAGGCAGGCAGGGACCACGCAGGCAAGGGCTGGCAGCTAGACTGGCAGCTAGGCAGGTAGCTGGCCAGAGTGGGGAGGAGCTGGTAACAATCTGCTGACAGGGGTTGCACTGCGGCCTCCATGAAATAGACCTGGGAGGGAGGCAAGGCGTGGGGGAGGCGGGAAATGTGGGAGGTGGGAAGCAGGACTGGTCTTGGGACCAGGAACCTAACATACACTGGCGGTGGCTGTCAACAGGCAGGCAGGGACCAAGAGGGCAAGAATGCCAGCTAGGCTGGCAGTTAGTCAGGCATTCTAGGGAAAGGGTGTGTCTCAACAGAACAACCCCAATAGATCAAGGAGCTTTAGCTAGCTTGACAGTTTTCAGTCGCGTTTTAAACTGGGTTTTAGTACAAAGACAGTAATTCTACAAATTGTGGGCAACTATTTGTGAATCATAGATAAGGGTGAATTTTACCTTTTCATTCTCTTAGACCTATCTGTGGCATTTGATGCACTTAACCACAAAATGCTCTTTCAAACAGAGACTGGGAATAAAAATAACAGCTCTGAGCTGGTTCTCTTCTTATCTGAACAACCAACCCTAACAAATCAAGCTGATCAGGATTCTAGCAGAAGCAATTACTGTCTCCCAAGAGTTCTGTGAGACCCAGTGCTATCCCCATTCTCTTCAATCTTTACTTGGAACCTCTAACCACTTCCAAAGCAAGCAAATATCTCTTATTTCCTTTATGCGGACAACACACAACTTTATCTAAAAGAATCATCACAAGTAGACATCCTACTGCTAAATTAAACCTTCATTCAGGTTTAAACACAGTTGTTTTTCACCCAGCTGAACTCCCTGAAACCTGAATGTCTCCTCATTGCTCCTCCCTATGTGGCTCTCCAAATCTAAAACTGGCGAGGCTTCACTAACTGCCCTAAACCATGTTCCCCAAATAATGGAATGCTCCACAAAAAACCAGGGATTACAATAGAGAAAAACCTAAATCTTCAAGAGCGCATAAACAGCAACAGCAAAGAGTGTCTAAACAGACTGCTCAAACCCATTAAAACTTTTAGCACAGTTTCAACATTGAGGTAGGAGGACAAGCCTTAGTTGTCTCTAGAATTGACTCTGAAAATTGAACTCTGAAAATCACCTTCTGACTGGAACATCCAGAGCGCACCTTGCACCTTCAGAATGCAGTCATCATTCCTGCTACAAGACTTATATCTGAAACAAGGCATTGCTATCACATAATCCCAGTGGTCAACTCGCTCATCTGGCTCCCCATTGCAGCTAGAAGCATCTTCACAATAGCATGCATTAGCTACAGAACCTTCTGTCCAAGCTCCAGAAATTACCTATCTGAAAATTCACACAACCAGGGTTATGCTGACTCCCGGGCAGTGCCAACTCACACATTCTTGAACCACCCAAACCAAAAAAAATGAATTACTTCTCAGTATATCTCTGGAAGGGCATCTAGAAAATGGAAATCTATTACCACTGTGCTTCAGGTTAATTTATTTTTTTGAGCTCTTCAAAAAGGACATTAAATCCCTCTGGATCCAGAAATACATTATTAAATAAAACCAGGACACGTGTCTATAATTCATTCCGTGGTGCAACTGTAAAGTCTGTTGAACTCGATTCTGTTTCTGTTGCCTATAACTTTATTTCTTCAGATTACTTGTGTAATACGTATGTTTTTTTTTTACCTTTATAAAGTGCTGTTACACCCTGGAGTCTAGTTTGTACTACGAAAAACTGAATCAATAAATAAATAAAACAGTTATCTGATAGAGACTTCTAGTTGCAGATTCCTTACCTTAGAATTTTCCCCCAGGTGTCAGACTGGATCCGGAGATTTTTCTTCGAGCAATACGCTTGCGCGTCAGTAGGTGGCGTTGGTCGACTCCGCAGGTGTCGTGGTCGCCGTGATGACATCGGGAGTAGTACATAGATGCTGCCCTCGCGCAGTGACGTCAGTTCTTTTCTTTCTGCGCCACACGCTGATCTGGAGAGAGCTACCCTAGGCTATTTTGGGGATGAATTTGACCGTTTTGTCGAGCTTTTTTGGTGCAACCTTGGTGCATCAAGGATGTCCCCAAAGACCGGGTTCAAGCCTTGTGAGGACTGTCATCGGTTGATGTCGGTGACGGATCCTCATCGCGTTTGCCTGTGATGCCTGGAGCGCGACCACGACCCGAAATCGTGCTCCGAGTGTCGGGCAATGCACCCGAAGGCTTTGAGGGAGCGGTCCCTAAAGCTAATGGCGGCCCAGCACTCGACTCCGCGTAAGTCCTGGTCTCGCTCAAGAGGAAGGTCTTGAGATTGGTCGCAGAGTCATCACCACTTGTCTTCTTCGAAGTCCTCGGGTCAAGGTAAGAAGAAGAAGAAGTCGAAGAAGTCCCATCTCTCTCCGACTTCACTCTGTCGCTCGGCCGACGTGATGTGGGACAAGCATCCACGCACTAGGCCTCCGTCCTCTGAGCCTACGTCTGGGTCGACTCCGCGCTTCCCAGAGTTTCCCAGAGCAGGAGCGACCCTCGTCCAACTTAAAGAGTTTTACAAGGCCATGCGCCTCATCTTTGGGCGTGCTGACCCCGATGTGGCTCCTTCGGGCCCAAGGTGTTTGGCTGAGGGGCCTTCGGGTTCCGCGCCGGCAGCTTTGGCCCCGGCCACTGAGGTTGCCTCTGGATCCTTGCACGGATCCGCACGACACCAGTCACACCATTGAGACCTTCCCCAGCGCCGGGTCGATTATCGACGCTCCCGACGTCGGTAGTGCCCACTATCGATGTCAACCCAATTCTCATACCCGACAACTCGGGGTCAGAGCGGCGCTGGCCGACGCCACCATTGGCTTTGATGGGCCCTATTCGCTCGAGGTCGAATTCAGACCCATTTCCTATGGGTACGACTACAGGAGGAATTGGAGGGGTCCCTGGACCCTTATGAATACCAGGAAGACCCTACTATGGACTGGGCACAGGACTTGGGTGAAGCCAGTGGTCTGGATACTTCTCCTGACACTGCCATGCTGTCTCCTCCTACTGTGGCTACGGTGGGGGGAGCTACCTATAGTATGATGGTTAGTAGGGCGGCTGAGGTCCTTGGCCTTGAGCTAAGTCAGGTCTAATCTCCTGACGCAGGTGCTTCAGCCTTGGGCTTCTACGTCAGAACCCCTTCTCCCATTGAATGAGGCCCTCACTGATGTCCTTTTGGGTACATGTTCCAAACCCAACACAGTGGCTCCTGTGAACAGGACTATCGCTCGTTGCCATCGGCCCACGCCGAACGACCCAAAGTTCCTGTCCCAACATCCTACGCCTGAGAGTCTTGTAATCCAGGCTTCCTCTTCTTCTGGCGCATTCCCTTCCGCACTCCCGGATAGGGAATCCAAAAGGCTGGAACAAGTTGTTTTCTTCCGCCAGCCTCGCACTGCGGTCTGTGAACACCGTCTCTTGGGCCGTTATTCCCACTCACTGTGGGATACGGTTGCGCAAGTCCTGCCGCAGATACGAGATACGAGATTGCTCGAAGAAAAATCTCCGGATCCAGTCTGAAGCCTGGGGGAAAATTCTAAGGTAAGGAATCTGCAACTAGAATATGTCTCTACCAGATATTTTGTTACCGAAGGTAAGTAACTTGTACTTCACCACCTCTTCAAAATCCATCTAAACTACATGGATAATAGAATTATCATTGCATAACTGAGGGAGTGCTAATAAGAATTGGTTGTCTGGATTCTTTTTGTTAAAAAATGCATTAACTACTACGCTTGTTGAACCTCATCCTAGCCAAATATGTAAGGTGTCATACATCGGCATATGTGGAAATGAAAATATTTTCTGTCTGAATGATTTAAGATACATCTTTTTGAGGAAGGGATAGCCTTACTTTAGAACATTCTAGTTTGAGACTCAGTTCAAGAACATGCTTAAATTCTTAGCATGGTCAAATTTAACACCATCGCTATTCTCCATTCATCAGAAATGAGAGTGTTTGGGTTTTTCCTCCCTCCACTTCAGCTTGCATTACATTTTAGGATTTGGTTGTAAAGTATTCTTTCTTATAGTTTCATGTTCTAAGATACATTTTTTCTTTCTTCTTTTTCTTCTACCTTGTCCATCCAAAGTATCCTATTTTCTTCTTGTGGTTTCACTCTTATAGCTACTGTGAGCTTTTGTTACAACAGTTTAAGATCTTTTTACTATAATTTTAAAGTAATACCTTATTTTAATTAAATGTTTACCTTCCCATAAATGTGGTACTTAAAAAATCATGAGGAATTCATTTGTCTTGATTTCTGGTCCTTCTCCCAAATGTTCAAACATATTATTAACAGTTATTTTCTTGACTCAACACCTGTAAAGAGATCTGTCAGTAAGTATTCTAAAATGTTGTCTTTTTCAGCTCAGGCATCCCTATGTTCTTTTCTACGCTACTCAGAGCCGTGTCCAGGAAACTGAACCTTAACAACATGTCTAGCATGATTTTCTGAGTTCCCTTAATTTATTTTGTGTTGGTTTATATTTTTTTATCCTTAATTATTATTTGTCATAAATCGACTTTGTCAAGTAAGCTAAAGTTTTTGAAGGTGCACTGGGTCTAGAGTACACCATGCCTCTTCTAAAGTTTACTTGATGTTTTCTAGTAGCCCCAAACATTCACTCCATGTCAAAGGGAATCAAGGTATTTTTTCCTATTTCCCTTGCTCCCAAAGAGCTGAAAGTAAACTGTCTTGACGGTCTTCAGTGTCAATAGTTGTACTTAGTTTTCATTGGGCTTTGTGTTTTTAGGTTGACGGTGCAACTGAATTACCCCTCTAGATTTGCTTGCTGTGTGGGTTCATCAACATAGTGGATGTTGCAGGTTTTTTTCTTTCACATTAGTGAGACTGTTTCTTTGTTGGAAGTCTCATCCATGCCCCCTTTCTCATGCTTGACCTTTCTGTGTATTTTTATTTGTGGGACTGCTCTTATTGGCTCTTGTTTTCAGATTTAGGATACAATGGATAAGCCAGTAGGATTATATGGCTAAAAATGGGGTCAGGTTATCAATAGGGTAAGTGATGCAGTCTGCGGTTTTGCTTATGCCAGCTTCTTGAAATGGAAATAATGCGGTTTAGTGTTAACTTACAAATTTTGATTCTTTAAGTCCAGGTTTTTCATCCAGACTCCAGCTCTTGGCCTAGAACTTTCCTGTGAGATATCTTTGTCAGATACAGCTCTTTTTCAATTTGTTGACGACAGAAATTCATTAATATATGTTCACAGATTGCAAATGTGCTGATGCTAAATTTATGAATCAGGCTGATAGTAGCTCATCAACCATAGATTATTTGCAAATAAACAATAATTTCCCCCTTTGTCCACCACTTCCTTGAGCGTCTCTGACATTGCTCTCAGAATTGAGATGTCAACTTTTTTTAGCACCGGTCTGCAGTTTCATTCTGTGATAAAAGGCCCCTTTTTCCTTAGACACCTCCATTTTGTTGCTGAATTTCATTGCTGTTTCTTAGACTCTTTATCTCTACACAGTTATTCATTGGTTTTCAGTACCCAGTGTATGTGTTCTTACCCACAAAACATGTAGAAAGTGATAAATCCCTGCTTTGTTCTATAAAGACATAGTATATGGTGGAGAATCTGCAATGATTGGCAAGGAAAGTTAAATTTCACATGTGGACTACAATACTTATTTTTCCATCCACTTTTGTAACAAGGAAGACATGGCTTTGGGCCTACCACTGTAATCTGACTGCTGCTGTTTAAACCTGCAGGGTGACCATAAGTAACAATTTAAGTAAATCACCCCTTGGTATGCTCTGCGGCCTACAAGGCAGTGTGCACAATATTTAAAAGTGGGTCATTTAGAATATTAATTAATGGTTACATATCCCTACAGCGACAAGGCTCAAAAAGCTATTTTCACCGTTGCAGGACTGGCTGTCCTATATAGAAAACCAGAATATAGATTAATATATTATTAAAACTAACTTGGGAAATGGACCAGCTAGAAAAATAATTAAACTGCTAATATTAATAGGTATTAAAAACCCAATTCAATAGCGAGAACAGGTGTTTGATCAATATTAAGGAAAAGCACCATTCAGAAAGTCACCCTTAACCTGCTTGGGTCTTCAGGAAGCTAATTTGTGTTAAGTCTCTAGCTACTCCAAGCCAGTGTTTAATCTTGAATGAGGTACAAAATACCTCCCAAGAGCACACATTAGGCTGACTTGAATGGGCAGAAATTACTCTTCTGAGCTCAATATAGTATGCAGGGTGGCTGTGCTCATGCATTTCACAACTTAGTATCAGATCCTTCATGCTAGGTTTGCCTAAAGCACATGTAAGAGTTCTGCACCCTTCAAAGAGAGCAAACAGGATGATAGGGCAATTTCAGTGTGAATCAATCAATCAATCAATCAATCAGTGATTTTTAAAGCGCGGTTAATCACCCATAGGATCCTGAGACGCTATTTGTTGGCATGCTCAATCGAAGAGCCAGGTCTTGAAGTCCTTCATGAACTGCTTTAGTGATGTGGTCTGCTTGAGAGGTAGGGTGTTCCTGATCTCGGCTGCAAGGTGGGAGAAGGATCTTCCTCCTGCTGTGCTTTTCTGGATCTTGGGAACGGCTGTAAGGGTGAGCTGGGAAGAACGGAGAAGTCTGTTGGGTACATAGAAGGCGAGGCAGTGGTTGAGGTATGCCGGTCCTATGTTGTGTAGTGACTTGTGGGTGTGGATCAAGAGTTTGTATGTGATTACCTTGTTGACTGGGAGCCAGTGTCGGTCTCTGAGGTGGGAGGAGATGTGGCTGTGTTGGGGGATTTCCAGGATGAGTATAGCTGCTGCATTTTGGATTCTTTGTAGTCTTCATTGTAGTTTCTTGGTGATGCCGACATAGAGTGCATTGCTGTGTCCAGTTTGCTAGTGACGAGTGCGTGGGTGACTGTCTTCCTGGTGTCTGAGGGGATCCACTTGAAAATCTTTTGCAGGAGTCGCAGAGTGTGGAAGCATGATGATGAGACTGCGTTGACTTGGCGGGTCATGGATAGAGAGGAGTTGAGGATGATGCCCAGATTGCGTGCATGGTCTGTGGGAGCTGGGACGTTTTTCAGTGCAGTTGGCCACCTGTAGTCGTTGCAGGTGGAAGGGGTGGAGCCGATTACGAGTATCTCTGTTGTGTCTGAGTTGAGTTTGAGGCAGCAGGCTTCCATTCAGACAGCGACTACTCTCATCCCATTGTGGAAGTTTCTTTTGGTCTTTGCAGTCTTCGGAGAGGGAGAGGATCAGTTGGGTATCATCGGCATAGGAGATTATGTTCAGCCTGTGCTGTTTGATGATATTGGCTGGTGGGGCCAGTAGATGTTGAAAAGCATAGGGCTGAATGATGATCTTTGGGGCACTCCTCAGCATGTGTCTTTAGGTTCTGACGTGAACAGTGGTAGTCTGACACTCTGTGTTCTTCCAGTGAGGAAGGACCTGATCCAATCCAGTGCTTTATCGGATGCTGCCGTCATGTAGTCTGGCGCAGAGGGTGGAGTGGGAGATGGTGTCAAATGCAGCATAGAGGTCGAGGAGAATGAGTGCGGCTATGCCTCTGCGGTCTCGTATGATACATATGTCGTCAGTGACTGCTAGTGGTGGTGTTTCAGTGCTGTGGTTGCTTCTATCCGGATTGGGATGGGTCTAGGATTTGGTGTGTCTTGAGGAATTCAGTGAGTTGCTGGTTGCTGGCCTTTTCGTTACTTTGGCTGGAAAAGGGAGCAGAGAGGTGGCTCTGTAGTTTTTCAGCTCCCTTGGGTCGGCAGTGGGTTTCTTGAACAGTGGGTTGACTTCTGCGTGCTTCCAGTCTGATGGGAAGGTGACGGTCTCAAAGAGGCGGTGCCCTGTTCAGCGGTGCTTGAGACGGCGGTGCCCTGTTCAGCGGTGCTTGAGACGGAGGTGCCCTGTTCAGCAGTGCTTAAGGCGGTGCCCTGTTCAGCAGTACTTGAGGCGGCGGTGCCCTGTTCAGCAGTGCTTGGGGCGGCGGTCTCCATTGCAGTGACTTCTGGCGGACCTTCATGGCCCAGCGGGGCTTTTGCTGGCGGTCCTTCATGGCCCAGCGGGGCTTGTGCTGGCGGTGGCCTCCTGGGCAGCTGGGCTTGTGCTGGCGGTGGCCTCCTGGGCAGCTGGGCTTGTGCTGGCGGGGGCCTCCTGGGCAGCTGGGCTTGTGGTGGAGGTGGCCTCCTGGGCAGCTAGGCT
The DNA here is from genome assembly GCF_031143425.1 of Pleurodeles waltl. Taxonomy (NCBI): domain Eukaryota; kingdom Metazoa; phylum Chordata; class Amphibia; order Caudata; family Salamandridae; genus Pleurodeles; species Pleurodeles waltl. The sequence continues at coordinate 172,101,840 of NC_090438.1, forward strand.
TGTGCTGGCAGTGGCCACCTGGGCAACTGGGCTGGTGCTGGTGGTGGCCTCCTGGGCAACTGGGCTGGTGCTGGCGGTGGCCTCCTGGGCAGGTGGGTTTGTGCTGGCGGTGGCCTCCTGGGCAGCTGGGCTTGTGCTGGCGGTGGCATCCTGGGCAGCTGGAATGATGGCGGTCTTCTCCACCGTGCTGCTCTTCCCAGACTTGCTGACCTTCTTCTGCCCCTTCCCCACCTTGGAAGCTGTCGCAGCTGACTCCACACTCCCACCTGTACCCCTGGGAGCGGCTTTGGTGGCTGGAGTCTTCCACCTCTCCCGCCGGGCACTGGCCAAGTTCTGATGCTTCACAGGTGGGGGACTATCTGCGCTGTGGCTCTGTGCCACACTGGCTGCATTGGTGGCCGGTGCACTCCAGATTCCGGTGACTACAGGCACCACTGTTCCCGGAGATGTTGTGACTGAGGTGGTAGTTCGTGACCTAGGAGACCGACGGGGTGGGGGAGGTGTGGGAAAGAGGTCAAGGTTGGACAGGAAAAGTTTTTTTGACACACTGGGACGGGTAGCTGGAGGGGGTTTGGGAGTGGAGGAAGAGGTTGTGGTTGTAGGAGGTGTTCGTTTGCTGACTTTGGGTGAAGGTGCATGCACTGGAGGCTGTCGTGAGGTGGATGGCTGTTGGGTGGGTGTGTGCCTGCATTTGTGTATCTTCAGAGGGAGCGTCAGAGACACACTGGGAGAGGACACAGGGGACGTGTGAATGGTAGTGGGGTGGTGACTGCACGTGAGCGGGGTGTGGTGGTGGGTGTGCTGGAGAGGGACGTAGTGGTTGTAGAGGTAGTGCATGCAGGTATGAGTGTAGACGAGACAGGGAGGGAGGAGGGAGGCGAGGAGGAGGGGGACACAGTGGAGGCAGTGGATGTTGCTATGTATGCATGTGTGTGATGCTTGCGTGAGCGCCTGTGGGATGTGTGGTGCTTATGTTTGCCTGAGCTTCCCTTGTGTGTTGACGTGTGTGCATGCTGGTCTGTAGGTGTGCTTGGAATAGGCTGAGGTACAGGGGATTGGGTCAGGGTGGAGGAAGTTGGAGGGGAGAGGCTAGGCAGCCAGGGACAATGGCTGCCATCAGTACTGAGGCCAGAGTCTGAAAAGCTCGCTGAAGGGCCGCCTGACCAGAATGAATGCCCTCCAGGAATGCATTTGTTTGTTGCAACTGCCTTTCTACACCCTGGATGGCATTCAAAATGCTAGACTGCCCAACAGTGAGGGACCTGAGGAGGTCAATGGCCTCCTCACTGAGGGCAGCAGGGGTGACTGGGCAGGGTCTGAGGTGCCTGGGGCGAAGGTGATGCCCACCCTCCCGGGTGAGCAGGCATGGGCGAATGCTGAGGGGCTGCTGGGAGGGTGGTGCTGGTAGGGGGGGTGGTGGCTGTACCTGTAGATGGGGGGGGCACAGATGTTGCCGCCACCACAAGGGAGCTCCCATCAGAGGACGAGTCTGTGTCACTGGTCTCAGCTCCTGTCCCCGCCGGGGAGCTCCCCTCGCCCTCCGTCCCACTGGTGAAGTCCGCTTACATAGTGTGGCTCTCCATGGCCATGTGGGATGCAGCCCCCTGGTGCTCCGGTGCCATTGCTCCTCCGCCTGATAATGCTAATGCACTCAAGAACAGGGAGACCACAAAAAGGGGGGGGGGGACAGAAGAAAGACATGTTGAGTGCATTTATTACCGCTACCGTTGGCGGACACAACAGACACAGAAGCCCCCTGCACTACGCCGCGCTCTTGGGCTCCACTGTTTAATCCCTGGGAAATGGCCTATAAGGCTATGGACGACATCTGCACACATAGATGACACAGGAGCATGACTAGGTGTACTTGGCACTCTACGGAGGTGGGCTGGGGTGCCACATGGCCTGCCTTACGGAGGGACCTTGGCTCTGGAACTCGCCCTGGCCTAGGGAAACCCACAGCCCACCTCCCACACCCAGACACCTCCACTGCGCGCAAAGTCAGCAGAATGCGAGTGTACTCACTCCCTTGTGGCTGCTGTGAAGCCCTCAAGCGCCCATCCAACTCTCGGTACGCCACCACCAGGATCCTAAACATCAGGGGGGTCATGGTGCGACGGGCACCCCTCCCACGTTGGGAGGCCATCCCCAGCTGAGCCTCCACTGTCTTCTTGCTCCAGCGGCGAATGTCCTCCCATCTTTTCCGGCAGTGTGTGCTCCGTCTGTGGTAGACCCCCAGGGTCCGGATGTCCTTGGCGATGGTATGCCAAATATTTTTTTTCTGGTGGCCGTTGACCTACATGATTTGTACAGGGGGAAGAGAAACTTATTACCAACTGCACCATCAAAGTGATTGGCCCCCATCCCTACCCTTACCATGTGGCACATGCACTCACCGCTGTTTCATGCACTCCGCACTCTCCCCCCTTCCTTCTTACATCCACCCCTCTCCACACAGACATAGCCCATACATCATGCTCCCAGTGTACTTACCTGTTGGTCTGGAGGACTGTAGAGTAGCGTGTACTGGGGGAGGACCCCATCCACGAGTTGTGAAGGCAGGGGGCCCTTTCCCCAGACACTCAAGCCATTGTCTCTTCCAGACCGAGGTCACAGCAGCACTTGCAGTGTAGGTCCTCTCCTGTCAAAGATCAGGTATTGAGTGAATGAACAGATAGAAAATGGCGGTCACGTCCGCGGTGGTGCGTACCTTCACCGCCGGCGTACATTGTCATTGGCTCCAGGGACCCATAGGGTCCAATGTTAACCAATGCAGCATTGCGCCGCGGTCTTCGACCGCCTACCGCGATGGTGTACAACGCCAGCGCAGTTACCTCACATCCCATTGTCCCATTGTCACACTTTACAGGTCAGGCAGCTGCCATTTCAGGGACCCACATGGCTTCATTTTCAACTGCATCACACACACTTAGGCCTAGACTCAACACACATACAGGCCACTTTTTGATTATAAACGGTGTTCTGTGTAAGCTGTGGGTACGTACCTCTGAGTTGTTTGACTCTGTGCTCGCTTTTGTCCTTCATAGGCACCGTCCGCTGGGGCATGTGAGGAGATGGCGGCATCCTCCGGTGTACCGACCGTTGGTGGACCTTTCGACAATGGAGGAAAGACATGTGGTAATCACATACAGGCTGACCTGATGTCAGCTATCCACCATCCCACAGGAATCCCCCCTCAAGTGCAGGTGCTGTCAGTGTTCCATTTCCTTGAAAGTGGGTCATTTCAAACAACTGTGGCCATAGCATCAGGGATGTCCCAGCCTATGTTTTCCAACGTGTTGTTTAGAGTGTTGTCTGCCCTGCTGAAACACATGCGGAGCTACATCGTTTTCCCTCAGGTGGAGGATTTGCCTACAGTGAAAGGTGATTTCTATGCCCTGGGACATATCCCCAACATCATAGGTGCCATTGATGGGACCCATGTGGCTTTGGTACCCCACCCACAGGAGTGAACAGGTGTACAGAAACCGGAAGAGTTATCAGTTGATGAATGTACAGCTGGTATGTTTGGCAGACCAGTACATCTCCCATGTGAATGCCATGTTCCCTGGCTCAATGCATGACGCTTACATCCTGCGGAATAGCAGCATCCCTTATGTGATGGGTCAACTCCAGAGGCACCGTGTGTGGCTATTAGGTGAGCACATGGAAGCTAGTCAGTGGGAATGGTTGTCTGGGTCTGGGGATATCCCTCCAGGTTACTGTGTGTCTAACAGTTGTCCCTCGCCATTTGTAGGTGACTCTGGTTACCCCAACCTGTCATGGCTACTGACCCCAGTGAGGAATCCCAGGACAAGGGCAGAGGAACGCTACAATGAGGCCCATGGGTGAACTAGGAGGGTTGATCAAGCGGAACTTCGGCCTCCTGAAGTGCCTCCATATGACAGGTGGTTCCCTATTCTACTCACCAAAGAAGGTGTGCCAGATCATCGTGGCCAGCTGTTTGCTTCACAACTTGGCTTTGTGACGACAGGTGCCTTTTCTGCAGGAGGATGGTCCAGATGGCAGTGTTGTTGCAGCTGTGGAGCCTGTGGACAGTGAAGATGAGGAAGCAGAAGAAGAAGACATGGACAACAGGGACTCAGTGATCCAGCAATATTTCCAGTGAGACACCGGTAAGAATACAAACCTGCCTACTACATGTACTTTAACACTACTACCTCTCTACTGTCTGTCGTTTTCACCCAGTGTATGGTCACTGAGTTGTCACTTTCCCTTACGATTTCAAAGATGTGGGTCCCACTGTGTGACATCTGCTTTGATTCCTCATGGACTGGAGCTGTGTGACATAGGTATGTTGACATTACCAATGAAAAAGCTTTTTGCCACAGTTATTGCTAATACAGTATTCCGAAATCACAGACAGACTACAGATTGTTTTGTGTTTTAAGGTGTTTATTTAAGTGCTCAATACTGGAGGGGGTTGTAAAATGGTGAGGGTTGATGGCGGAGGAATGTCCATGGCAGAGTCCAGTCTATTAGTCTCACAGGTGCCCAAATGGGCATAGGAAGTGAAGCTGGCCAGGGTGACAAAGTGGGACAGTAGGATGACAATCAGGATGGTCTCATTTCTTGGCGGGGTCTTGGCATTGTTCTCTGTCTTTGTCCTAGATCTCAGGGACCGTTTGCGGGGCTGTTCTCCCTCTGCAGGGGGTGGGGTGCTGGTGTGGTGGTCCTGTGGCGGTGCCTCCTGTCCACTAGTGCCGGTGGAGGTGGTGGGCAGTTCATCGTCCAGGCTGGTGTCAGGGGCCCCTTGTAGTGCCACAGTGTCCCTCCTGGTGTTGAGTACTTCCTTCAGCACCCCTATGATGGTGCCCAAATACTGTTCCTCCTGCAGCTGCTGGGTCTCCTGAAACTTGGCCAGTACCGTTGCCATCGTCTCCTAGGAGTGGTGGTAGGCTCCCATGATGGAGGAGAGGGCCTCGTGGAGAGTGGGTTCCCTGGGCCTGTCCGCCCTCTGTCGCACAGCAGCCCTCCCTGTTCCCCTGTGTTCCTGGGCCTCCGTCCCCTAGACCGTGTGCCCACTACCACTGCCCCCAGGTCCCTGTTGTTGTTGGGGTGGTGGGTTAGCCTGGGTTCCCTGTAGTGGTGGACACACTGCTGATTGACATGTCCTGGGCACGGAGGTATGGGCCCGCTGGGTGGGTGCTGTGCTGGTATTTCCAGAGGGGGGAATCTCTGTAGTGGCCTGTGACTGGGTGTGGGGAACCGACTGTCCTGAGGTCACCGATGGGACGGGCTGGTCATCTAGAGCCAGTTGGACAGAGGTGCTGTCAGCACTGTGGGCCTCTTCTGTTGGTGGTGTGGACATGTGTGGACCCTCCTGTCCGGTGACGTTGGGTAGGGGTCCTGCAGGGGTATAAACGCATGATTATTGCATCTGTGTGTGTGTCAAGGTGTGCAATGGGTGGGTGACCGTGTACCCCAGTGCTAGCATTCCTATGTGGGACCTTGTGTGATGATGGTTTAGGGGGGTGTATGGGTATGTGCAGTGGGCATGCTTTAGTGATGGGTGTCCATGCTTTGTTATTGCATGCAGGGCTTGGTGTTGGGATGGGTGGGTTGTGATAGTGGGACATTTGTGAGGAGTAGGAGTGATGGGGATGAGGGTAGGGGTATGTGTTGGCATGCAGGTAGGGTGGTGGATGTAATAGTTAAGATTTGACTTACCAGAGTCCATTCCTCCACCTACTCCTGTGAGGCCCTCAGGATGCAGAATCGCCAAGACCTGCTCCTCCCATGTTGTTAGTTGTGGGGGAGGAGGTGGGGGTCTGCCGCCAGTCTGCTGAACCGCCAGGTGGTGTCTGGAGACCTCGGAACCCACCTTCCCCCATAGGTCGTTCCACCTCTTGCTAATGTCCTCTCGATTTCTTGGGTGCATCCCACTGCTTTGACCCTGTTCACTATTCTTCACCATAGCTCCATCTTCCTTGCAATTTAGGTGTGCTGCACCTGTGATCCAAATAGCTGTGGCTCTACCCGAACGATTTCCTCCACCATGACCCTGAGCTCCTCTTCCGAGAACCTGGGGTGACTTTGCCGTGCCATAGGGTGGTGTAGGTGATGTGTGGGGTGGTGTGTGGGGTGATAAGTGTGCTGATATGTAGTGGGGTGTTGTGTGAGGTGCGTGGAAGTTATGTGGGTGATGGTGTTGTGTGCCTTTGGATGCTAGTGTTGTTGATGGTGGTGTCTCTCTCTGGCTTTCGTTCGTGATTTGTGGCCGTGAGGGTTTGTGGGTGATGTGGGTGTGTGTTTTATATTGTATTGAGTGTGTGGGAGTGGTGTGTGTATGTGTATCAGGGGAGTGTATTTCGAATTGTCCAATGTGGCTGTGTTTTGGAGATGTGTGTGTATTTTGAGCGAGGTGGTGTGTACCGCCAATGGAATACCGCGGTTGAAAGACCGCCGCGTGGATTCGTGGGTCGTGATAATATGAGCGTATTTCTGTTGCCGTGACGGTGGAGGTTTTGTTTTCGCCAGTTCATCACTGACCTTTGGTGTGGCGGACTTGTGTTGGTGTCTGAATTTTGACGGATTCCGAGCAGTGGGTCAAAATGACCGTGGTGGAATTCCACTGCTGCAGCGGTGTGTTGGCGGTCTTCTGCAGAGTGGTAAGCTGCTATTACCGCCAATGTTGTAATGAGGGCCTTAGTCTATTGATCAGAGAGAAATTAAGACTGTCCTACCCACAGGCTGGTGAAACCTACACAGCTGGATCCCCCCACAGTCTCAGAACACTGCTAGTAGTGCAAAAGGAAACCAGGTGGCCCTAACCTGCTGCATTTGGCATCTTTGACCTGTGAGAAGGACCTGAGGAGGTCTGACTACCTTCCACTTGAAATCTAAGGACAGAAAAATCTCCATGGATCATAAGGAACTTACAAACATGGTAGAGTGGACATTCCTGTGAAGAAGCTGGCAACGGGCATCTGGGCTTGGACTGGACTTCACTATTGCCTCCTGCCTAGCACATTGATAGTCTCTAAGTGCTCTCCCTGAGGTCTTGGGGATCTTATAAGTGTACTTCTGTGGTTGTTTCGGAACAAAAATGAGTTTGGGAACCTTTTCAAAATACTTTGTTACAGCAGTTCCATGGCATTGTTAGAATTTAAGGTTTGTCCTCTGTAGAAAAGGGTTTTTCCTCAGAAATCGCAAAGGGCCAAATGTAGCTTAAATTTTTCTGGTCACAAACAGCCCGATCAGGCAAAAATTCATTTTGGTATGTATGATTTCTAATTTATGATTCAGTAACATGTTACCAAATTGCTGTTTGGAAAGGCAAAAACATACTGATTTGGTATTAGGAAGGGGCATGTCCAGGGCGTCCCTTCCTAGTACCAAATTGAAGAGGGCTAGCTGTGGATTTTGGGCTCTAGAGCAGACAGAACCTAGGGAAACTGAGAAAACCTGTATATTTTTTAAAACTAGACACCCCGGGGAATCCAGGATGGAGTGACTTGTGTGGCTCTCAGTACGTTCTATCACCTACAATCCCCTGCACATCTCAACATTTGTCTAACAAAACACATTTACCTCGCATTTCTGTGATGGAAAGCTCTGGAATCTGAAGGGAGACACAAACTTCCTTCTACCCAGCATTCCCCCAAGTCTGCCGATAAACATAGTTCCTCATTTGTGTGGGTAAGCCTAGTGCCGGGACAGGAAACAGCCCAAAATGCAACATGAACACATCACATTTTTCCAGCCAAAACTGACCTTTTTTTGCAATGTGCCTAGCTGTAGATTTTGGGCCCTAGCTCAGCCACTACCTAGGAATTTCTAGGAAGCCGGTACATTATTGAAAACTAGACACCCAGGGGAGTTCAGGATGGTTTGACTTGTATGGCACTCACCAGGTTCTGTTAAGCAGAATCCCCTGCATACCTCAAAAGTTGCCTAAAAAAGCACATTTTCCTTTCATTTTTGTGATGGATAGTTCTAGAACTCGATGGGAGCCACACATTTCCTACAACCTAGTGTTCCCCTCAGTCTCCCAATAAAATGATACCTCACTTGTGTAGGTGGGCCAAGTGCCTGTGACAGGGAAGAGCCAAATAAATGCAGAAATTGAGGGGGAACCAAAGCAAGCCTGAAAGGGCAGTTTTTATTTTCTTACATTTTAGGCTGACTCTGCTATGGGCACCCACACAAGTGGGTCAAAGTCTTTATTAGTACAGGTAGGGCAAGGCTGAGTGGTAGGAATTTTGTGGATTCCTGAAGTTTCCATCACAGGAATGTAGAGAAAATGCATGATTTCAGGCAACACTGGAGATCTGCAGGTCATTGTGGGTAGGACAATGGTGAAGGGTGCATGTGAATCACACCACCCTGGACTCCCCCAGATGTTTTGTTTTCAGAAGTATCTGAGTCTGGTAGGTTTTTCCAGGTGGCAGCATACCCAAGTCCAAAAAGTGCAGCCACTCACCATTGCAAGTGGGAAAATGTTGGGAATTAGCTAGGCTTTCCTGGCCCATATTTAAAATCAACACTCGAAAAAGACAAATGTCCTCTTGGTTGGTTGCCATTGGGATGAGATGCTTTAGTCTGCGGGGCTGCAGAAACACTGATACCCCCCTTCAGTTGGACTGGGAGGATAACCATGCCCATGGTGGTGGGCAGCCCCCATCACTCTGTATTATTTCTTATTTCCTGGCATCTAGTGGGCTGTCTGCCCACCCGGAGGAGCTGATTCAGGATAATTACATCCATCGGTCCGCCAGGAGGGCAGAAAGACTGTGTCCCCATTTATTTGGGGTGGAGGGATGGCCATGCCCATGGTGGTAAATCCCCACCCCTCCTTTAATAAAAATATATTCCCTGGCATCTAGTGAGCTTTCTCCCCCCGGGGGGAGCAGATCAGGGGTATTTACCCTATCTGTCGCCCGGGGAGGCAGAACGACTTTGGAACCCATTTACGTGAGGTGGCGGGCAGCATTAAAAATGCAGCAAACAATGGTGCAAAGAAATCTTTTAGATTTCTTTGCACCATTTTTTAAGCCCCCTAACGGGGCAACGCCCCCGCTTGCATACATTATGCCTGTGCCAGGCATAATGTGGCACAAGGGGTTACAGAGTGACGCACTGCATGCATTGCACCACTTTGTAAATTTGGTGTGGCAATTTTGGCCTCGTTGGGCCACATTAGCGTAAATAAAAAAAAAGGTTATGTGGCACAAGGAGGCACTTGGCGCTCTGAAATCTGAGCCTATGTGTATTAGGGGGCTGGAGCATTGATGAAGTGTATAGCGTTTAAGGTAGGTTAAGATAAGTTGAGGTACTTTAGGCCAGTGTTAAGGTTAGTTAATGTGGGCTAGGTAAATGTCAGTTTAAGATAAGTTACGATAGTGTAAGGTAGTGCTAAGTTTAGTTAGTGTAGGGCAGATAGATGTAGGTTGTTTAGATAGATTTTATAGTAGTAGATTTTTTCTACTTTCAATAGTTCATCCTCATTTCATAATTAAGAGTTATACCACTGAGTAAGTTGAGTTGAGTACATGATGTAGCTATTGGTCTGCAGTCGTTGAAGGTATATGTTGCTTTGTCAGAAGCTTATGGACAAGTGTTAGTCTACCTCACATTTGAGTCAAGTATGGTTCCTTTTCCATTCTTTAGGCACTGTAAATGGGCCTTATTTGGTGATTGTAGACATGCAATAACACAGATAGTCTCTCACTATAGCATTCTGTGTGAAAGTGATAGGGCAGGTATAGTTGGGAAAGTTCTCTCACTAGAGATTGCAGTTCCATGGTTATGCTGGGACACACACTGGTTCCTGCCCACTACCGTACACACCCTTGAAGCATTGTACAAGTAGGTCATGTTGTTGGCTGGTTACAAATTATGAATGTATCCACACCTTCCAGGAGAACGTCCATCATCATTGGCATTGGCTACTTCCTACTGTGGCACTTCATGCAGCTCACTTTGGTTAACTACTTTCAATGTTTCACACCCATATCTCTCCCATGTCCTCTTCCCCTGGGAAGCGGTTGTATTGTTTCTGGTTCAATGGCGTGATTCTTATGCAATAATATTGGTGTACAATTTACAATAGATGTAACATGCGGTTGCACTCACACTTAATACATATGAGGCCTCTCAGGTGCAGAGGGACACATTATCCCAGTGTAGAATTATTAACCCCTTGCCGGCCATGGACGTAATGGTTACGTCCATGGCTGCGCCTCTCAGGCCCCACGGACATAACCATTACGTCTGGTTACCGGCCCTCGGGGGAAGCACTAGCGTTCCCCCCCGAGGGCCAACCTCCCACACCCCCCAGGTCAGGGCTACAAGGGTAATCACTTCCCCTTCTATCCCATCCCCCCTTGACCCCCCCAGTGACGTCTGATGATGTCAGCACGCAATCGTGTGCTGACCTCATCAGAGGTAACCTCCCAGCGTGATGTGGAAGAGAAATGCAAAAGCATTTCTCTTCCGCTTGGGAGGCGGGGGGCCAGCAGAGGCATGAAAGGAAAGGCCTTTCCTTTCATGTCTCTGCAAGCATTTCTGCTGCCTGATTGCGATGCGATCAGAGAGCAGAAATGGCCACTAGACACAAGTTTTTTTTTTTTTTTAAATGGACATGAGGGGAGCGGTCCCTTGGGCAAAGGCCTGTCCCCAGGGGTCCAAATAATTTGTAGGCGATTTGGGGCAGATCGGCCTAATATATTGAGGCCGCTGGGGGGCAGAAAATGGCCATACTCCCACCCCAAATAAATGGGGCCAAAGTTGCTGGAAATCACACATTTGTCCCACATTTTTGTGATGGAACCTTCTGGAATCTGCAAGAATCCACAAAGTTCCTACCACCCAACATTGTCTCATCTATACTGATAAAAATTCTGCTGCACTTGACAGCCTAAACATGTTTTTTTTTCAAACTGCCCTTTTGTGATTTTTTTAGCTAAATTTGAGGTTGGCTGACGATTCTGGGTAAGAAAACACTGGGGGATCCACGCAAGTCACACCTCCCTGGACTCTCTTGGGTGTCTAGTTTTCAGAAATGTCTGGGTTTGGTAGATTTCCCTAGATGGCTGCTGGGCCCAGGACCAAAAACGCAGGTGCCCCCCCAGTAAAAACAGGTAGTTTTGTATTTTATTAAATTGTCCATATAGTGTTTTGTGGCATTTCATTTCGTGAGCACTAGGCCTTACCACAGAAGTGAGGTACCATTTTTAACGGGAGACTTGTAGGAACGCTGGGTGAAAGGAAATTTGTGGCTCCTCTCATATTCCAGAACTTTCTGTCACCGAAATGAGGGCAAAAAGTGTTTTTTGCCAAATTTTGAGGTTTGCAAAGGATTCTGGGTAGCAGAACCTGGTCAGAGGCCCATACGTCACCCCATCTTGGATTCCCCTAGGTTTCTAGTTTTCATAAATGTACAGGTTTGGTAGGTTTCCCTTTGTGCCGGCTGAGCTAGAGTCCAAAATCCACAGCTAGGCACTTTATAAAACACAGCTCTGTTTTCTTTGGGAAAATGTGATGTGTCCATGTTGTGTTTTGGGGCATTTTCTGTCGCGGGCGCTAGGCCTACCCACACAAGTGAGGTGCCATTTTTATTGGGAGACTTGGAAGAATGCTGGCTGGGACTACAATTGTGGCTCCTCCCAGATTCCAGAACTTTCTGTCACTGAAATGAGAGGAAAAAGTGTTTTTGGGCCAAAATTTGAGGTCTGCAAAGGATTCTGGGTAACAGAACCTGGTCAGAGCCCCACAAGTCCCCCCATCTTGGATTCCCCTAGGTGTCTAGTTTTAAAAAATGCACAGGTTTGCTAGGTTTCCCTAGGTTCCGGCTGAGCTAGACGCCAAAATCCACAGCTAGGCACTTTGCAAAAAACAGCTCGGTTTTCTTTGGGAAAATGTGATGCTTCCATGTTGTGTTTTAGGGCATTTCCTGTCGCTGGCGCTAGGTCTACCCACACAAGTGTGGTACCATTTTTATCAGGAGACTTGGGGGAACGCTGGGTGGAAGGATATTTGTGGTTTCTCTTAGATTCCAGAACTTTCTGTCACGAAATGAGAGGAAAAAGTGTTTTTTGGGCCAAATTTTGAGATTTGCAAAGGATTCTCGGTAACAGAACCTGGTCAGAGCCCCACTAGTCACCCCATCTTGGATTCCCCTAGGTGTCTAGTTTTTAACAATGCACAGGTTTGGTAGGTTTCCCTCGGTGCCAGCTGAGCTAGAGGCCAAAATATACAGCTAGGCACTTTGCAAAAAAACATGTCAGATTTCAATGTAAAATTGTGATGTGTCCATGTTGTGTTCCCTGTCACGAGCATTAGGCCTACCCACGCAAGTGAGGTACCATTTTTATCGGGAGACTTGGGGGAGTACAGAGTAGCAAAACAAGTGTTATTGCCCCTTGTCTTTCTCTACATTTTGTCCTTCCAAATGTAAGACAGTGTGTAAAAAAGAAGTCTATTTGAGAAATGCCCTCTGATTCACATGCTAGTATGGGCACCCCGGAATTCAGAGATGTGCAAATAACCACTGCTTCTCATCACCTTATCTTGTGCCCATTTTGGAAATACAAAGGTTTTCTTGATACCTATTTCAATTTTTATATTTCAGCAAATAGAATTAAAACCCATTGCAAGGTGCAGCTCATTTATTGGCTGTGGGTACCAAGGGTTCTTGATGAACCGACAAGCCCTATATATCCCCACAACTAGAAGAGTCAAGCAGACCTAATGGTATATTGCTTTCCAAAATCTGACATCACAGGAAAAAGTTACAGAGTAAAACGTGGAGAAAAATGGCTGTTTTCTTTCACTTCAATTTCAATCATTTTTTATTTCAGCTGTTATTTTCTGTAGGAAACACTTGTAGGATCTACACAAATTACCCCTTGCTGAATTCAGAATTTTGTCTAGATTTCAGAAATGTTTATCTATCTGGAGTCCAGCATTGGTTTCACACCCATTTCTGTCACTAACTGGAAGGAAGCTGAAAGCACAAAAAGTTGTAAAAATGGGGTATGCCCCTGTAAAATGCCAAAATTGGGTTGACAAAATGGGGTTTTCTGATTCAAGTCTGCCTGTTCCTGAAAGCTGGGAACATGGTGATTGTAGCACCGCAAACCCTTTGTTGATGGCAGTTTCAGGGAAAATACCACAGGCATTCTTCTGCAGCCCTTTTTTCCCATTTAGTTTTTTAATGACATTTTCGCTGTATTTTGGCTAATTTCTTGGTCTCCTTCAGAGGAACCCACAAAGTCTGGGTACCTCTATAATCCCTAGGATGTTGAAACAAAAGGACGCAAATTTGGCGTGGGTAGCTTATGTGGACAAAAAGTTATGATGTTCTAAGCCCAACTGTCCCAAATAGCCCAAAAAAGGCTTGGCACCTGAGGGGGAAAAGGCCTGGCATCGAAGGGGTTAATCATTTATCAGTTGACACAGGGACCCGACAAGAAACCCTTGTATTTCTTGCTTACTGAAATTCAAGGTATTGTATTGGCCTTGTACATCCTTGTGTGGCACAGGTATGATGCTAGTATGGGCATCATTATCTGGCTATTATTTATACAAAAATGCAAATTTAATGTACTTTAGAATCTCCAGTTTGAGCATGAAGGTTTTCATATTAAGGTGACCACATTCTCACCTTCACTGAGCTAGCTATCTGTGGATAAGTGGAACAGTGTTATGGCCTAACGTGCCTCACACATCACATTTATAACCATCAATCAATCAATCAATACACCGCTAGTCAATCAGGCGCCGATACTCACATGGGTCTCAAGGTGCAGGGAGGGGACCTCAACTGAAGCCCCCAGGGTTCCTGGTGCTGGGCGCGGTCCAGGCACAGATGGGCGCAGATGGGCTTGCCTTTGGCGTGCCAGCAGTGCGGCTGCACAGCAGCGGGCTTGGGGGGAGCAGTGAGCTGTGAGGCGGGAGGGGGTGAAAGGTGCTTTGTGGTGGGGGAGGCGGGGCAGAGGAATAGGGGAGAAAGGAAAAAGCACCTGGGAACAACGAGGAGTGATAGAGGAAAAAGACAGAAAAAGCAAAAGTGAAAGAGTGACAGAGAGAAGAAAAGACAAATGAAAGAAGAGAAAGGCAGAAAATGCAAGAGTGAAAGGGCGACAGAGAGAAGAAAAGAAAAGGAAAATACTTACTTGTGATGGCCATTAGACCACCAGGGATGAGGCACAGGGGCGAGCTTGCGGGTGAATGAGGCCTGGAACTGAGAGTCAGGAGACTCTCAGTTCGTCCCAGGCAAGAGGCAGAGGCATCAGGAGCAGCAGCCACAGGAGCTTGGGAGGGCAGCAGACACCGACCAGGAGGCCAGTGCAGCTGCCCTCTACAGCATTGCAGCCGCCATTAAGAAGGGGAGGAGGCGGGGGAGCAGTCAGCTGGGAGGCAGAAGGGTGGTAAAGGTGCTTTGCGGAGGGGGTGGAGGAAGAGGGAAGAAAGGAAAAAGCCCTAGGGAAAAACGAGAGGTGATAGAAGAAAAGGGCAGAAAATGTAAAAGTGAAAGAGCAACAGAGAGATAAAAAGGAAAGGCAAATGATAGAAGACAAAGACAGAAAATGCAAGAGTGAAAAAGCGACAAAGAGGAGATTAGAAAAGGAAAATACTTACTTGTGATGGCCAATAATCCACCAGGGATGGAGCGCAGGGACGAGCCTGCGTGTGGGGGAAGGCCTCGAACTGAGAGTCAGGAGACTCTCAGTTTGTCCCAGGCAAGATGCAGTGGCAGCAGCAGCCAGAGGAGCTGGGGAAGGCAGTAGACATTGACCAGGAAGTCTAGCTCACTGGTAAGTATGTGTGCATTTAGAAAGAGTTTTCCACTGTGCGTCATTCAAGTAACTGCAGCTTGTTGTCACTCTCAGACATTCTTTTGGAAGACAACACATTCCTCGTTATGCCATTGCAGTGGATGTACTTGTTGAAAGTGTATATCCAACAACAGCATGTGCAAGCACACTCTTCTTGAGATGCAAAGAAGTGGGTTATGATTGTACACTTCCACCATGGTATATGTAGTCCTTTCAGCAGAAACTCATACAATACTTTGTGGCTTTGGACAAATTAGTCTTTAAGAGTTATTAATATACAAAATGTCCCACACATTGTTTATTCAGAGTATAAATGTTTAATTTTGGTAAACACCAGCACGTATTGAAAGCTTACATGACCAGAAGGAGTCCATATAGAAGACGCTGAGGTGAGGAGTCTTTTGTTGAAGAGGTACACATTACCATGAGAGAAGGTAGGAATGTTAGAAAGTGCACGACTGGATAAGATCAATATGTGCACAAAGTGCAAATTACTGAGTGACAAATGAGGTGGCATGATGTTAAACACAGGACAGCTAGGAAACTGGCCAGGAGGCATAGATACATGTTATCTGGCAGTTTTATCAACAGAAACTGGGGAACTCCACTTTTTTCTTCTCTGATTGGTATTGTGCCTCCCTCTACAGTTGGTGGTGTTTGTATGGGAGGCATCTGAGGCACACACACATCATAGGCAGAAGACGTGGCTGCCCTTTCTCCACCAGTATTTGTCTGTTCCAGTAAGGCAGCTAACAAATCCCTGACAAGGGTCTGGTGGCTTGACAACAAACCAACAATGTTGCAATTGAGGTCTCCCATTGTCGTTATTTGGGGTGGGTGATGACTTTTGTTCTGCTGGCGTAGTTCAATGAGTTTTTTCCACTTCACAGAGCTGCAAGGAGCAAAGTTTTTCCTCTTTCATGGCTCACCAGCTTTAGGTTGGCAAGTGTGAGCAAGAAAAATCACACGCTAGCGCAACTTACCACTCTATGCGGCTCACCGAACTCCACAGAGCACAGTGGAGTTTTGTCGGTACTTTGAGTAGTTCCACGTAGCAGAACTCTGCAAACTCTGCCCAGGACTTGTTGTTTTATAAGAGTCCAACTTGCGCTCCATGGATTCCCTGATGTTATGGATGGTACTCAACTATGTGACTACTTGACTGGTGTCAGAAGTAGAGGGCTGGTGTTGTTCTGTCTGCATCATGACACCAGTGATGTCAGCTAGGGACTCATCAATTGAATGGAGACAAGTGTAGGTGTCTTTAATAGCATTAGCCATACCTTTTTTAGGACTCAAATACCTATGGACTACTTCTAGGTTGACTGTTATGGTCTCCATCCCTGCCCTCACCTCATCAGCCACTTGCCATTAAAATTTAACTCAGGGGTCCTCAGAGTCCTCAGCTAGGATTGTACAGCTAGATGGGGTATGTCCTGTAGATGGTGAGTCCTCTGGAGACCCTGCAACTACATCTTCACCTCCCAAGACCAGAAGAGGTGAATCAAAGGAGTCCAGGAGTTGTTGGAAGGTATCAGCATCCATGGGGACCTGGATGGTGTCCTCAACAGGTAATTCATCAAGGACAGGCTGCTCTACATGCGGTGATGTTGACCCCTCTGGAAAGAGATAGGAATGTGACAATAATGATACATGTTAGATGTAGACATAAGAGATTTCATTAACAATACGACTGAATTGTTTCAATTTCAAGTTCACATGGATTTGTGGAACATTTATTAATAGAAGCAGATAAGGCCATGTTACACTATTGCTGCCTTTCACATGTCAATACCTTTAAATTGCACACACAAACTCTATATGAACAAGGGGACATATTTCGGTAATGACACACAATGCAAAGCAGCTTAACAGCTTGCTGGCCTGCCCTTCATGAAAGAGTGAGCACAGGTAAGGGGTAAATTTGACATATTATGTTGTTTTTCTGGTTTGTGTCTACCCTGATGTTACATTAGCTTCTATACACTTCTTCTGACACCATTGTACAATGTCACCAGGGTACCTGCATTCACGCTAGCCTCTATCAACCTTTCCTATACCTTTACTTTTACTGGATTATTGATGTATCATCCTCTGGGATCCACATCAGAATTTGCTAGGCCCTCATTATGATACTGGCGGTAAATCTTGCTTACTGGCATGCTGACAGCCGTCAACTTACCACAGCAGATATCCGTTCACCATATTATGAGACACACACACCAATCCGACAGAATACAGCCACAGACACAAATCCGTTGGACCAAAGGTCAGTGATAAAGTGGCAGTATCAAAACCCAAACTGTTACGCCAACAGAACAACGCCCACCACATTATGACCCACAAATCACCACGGCGGACATTCAACGGTGGTAAACCATTGGCGGTACACACCGCCGTGCTCACAATGGACACCCAAAGACAAAACAACACCACATTGGACAATTCAAACAACACACACCTGACACCCATACGCACACCACACCCACACACCCACACCACCATAAAACACACACCCACATTACCCATAACCCCTTATGAATACAAATCATTGGCACGAGATTGACACCAAGACCACTGCTAAAACTAGATACACACACCACATACACCCACACATCCCACACGCACCACACTTTACACGCCCCAACACATTACCAAACCCACCCTCACCAACACACATTACATAACACCCATGGCACCCCAAAGTAGGAGTAGGAGGTAAGGGTCATGGTGGAGGAAATCGTCAGGGTAGAGCCACAGCTATTTAGAGCACAGGTGCAGCAGATATCAATAGCAAGGAAGATGGAGCTATGGCAGAGAATCATGGACAGGGCCAACGCCGTGGGACAGCACCCCAGAACAAGGGATGACATCAGAAATAGGTGGAACGACCTACAGGGGAAGGTACGTTCCAAAGCAACAAGACACTAGCTCGCTATACAGAGGACTGGTGGTGGACCCCCACGTCCTCCCCACAAGTCACAGCATGGGAGGAGCAAGACTTGGCGATACTGCATCCTGAGGGTCTGGCCGGAGGAGGAGGAGGACTGGACTCTGCTAAGTCAATTTTCAACAATTATCACCACACTACCTGCATGCCATACATACCCTCACTCCCATCACTCCACTACATCCCACACACTCCACCATCACATCTCACTAATCCCAAAGTCAAGCCCTGCATGATGTACCATTACATGGACACCCTTCACAGCCCTGCATGGACACTCATCACTAAAGCATGCACATCATAGGGAACCTAACAATCCCACCATCCACCAACATACGCAAGAAAAAGCTGGCAGGGCAACAACAACCATAGAGGGGAAGCCAGTGATGTACAATATCTCATACACATGAAGCATAATACATAATTTACATCCCCACAGGTACCCCAGCCAATGTCACTGGGGAGAAGATGCCAGCACTATCCAGTCCCCCAACTGAAGAGGCACACAGTGACAGTAACTCTGGTCTTCAGGATCTGGATGATCTACCTGGCCCATCAGGGACCACTGTACAGCCGGTTACCCAAGCCCAGTCACGGACCACCACAGAGCCTCCCCCACCAGAAAACAACACCACAGCACCCACCCTGCATACCCAAACCTATGTCTCCAGGACACGTCAATCAGCAGTGTTCCCACCTGTACAGGGACCCCAGGCCACACCTCGCACACAAGACAATCAGGGACCTGGGGTCAGTGGCAGTGGGCAGACGGTTCGGAGGACAGAGGCACAGGCCAACAGGGAAACTGGGAGGAACGCTGTGCGCCAGGGGGAGGACTGAGATCCCGAGAGCCTATCAACATTCCCAGGACACGATGGGCCAGATCCTAGACAAAGTGCAGTAGAACAGGCGGCAACAGGAGGGACAGTATCAGGGGATCAGAGAGGACTTGCAGGCCATCAACAACACCCTGAGCTCCATAGCAGGGGTACTGGCAGATATAGCCAACATTATGAGGGAGGCAGTGTCACACCAGCGGGACCCTGCCACTAGCGAGTCATCTGAACAGCCTTCCACTTCTGCTGCTTCTGTTGGCCAGGAGGCCCCACCACAGGAGTCACAGGCCACCAGCACCCCTCCCCCACAGAGGGTGAACCACCCCGCAAAAGTTCCCTGCGATCCAGACAGAAGCCAGAGACACTTGCCGAGACCCTCGCCAGGAAATGAGACTCTCCTGATTGTCCCGCTTGTGTCCCACTCAGTCAACATCTCCACCACTGCCATTGCTCCCCTTCCTATGTCACCTTGGACAATGCACCTGTGCTACGAACAGACTGGAACAATACCCTGGACTTTCCTCCATCATCACCCTATCCCATTGCACTTCCCCTCTATAAATTAGTAGTTCAATAAACACCCTTTGATACAAATTGATTTAGAGTATGTCATGTATTTTGGATATGTATTGATTGAAACTGGTACAACCAGTGCAAATGAACTGTACATGGAATGAGCAGAGATACAATGACCTGTAGCTGGCTGTTGTGATCACTTCAGGAGTATTTGTCAAAACACCAACATCTATAAAATGAATAGCCAGAGGTAACAGTAAGTGGGGATAGAAGTGGGAAATATCAGCATGCCAATGCCACATAGAATACAACCAAAGTTACTGAAATGTAAAGTTACACTGACTCATTGGACGTACTGATGGATTACAGATCTTCTGTTGTTCACATCCTCATCCTCTGCCTCCTCATCCTCACTGTCCACAGGGTCCACTGCTGCCACAGGTGCATCTCCAGTCCCTTCCTCATGCAGAAAAGGCACATGTCGCCTGAGGGCCAAGTTGTGCAACAGACCTTCTTGGGTGAGTAGCACAGGGATCAACCTGTCAGATGGAGGCACCGGAACCCGGCCTTCAGGAGGCCAAAGGTCCTTTCAATGATAGTTCTGGTTCACCCATGTGCCTCATTATAACGTTCTTCTGCCCTTGTCCTGGCATTCCACACAGGGGCAGAAGCCATGATAGGTTTGGGTAACCAGAGTCACCTGCAAATATTGAGGAACAACATTTAGCCACACACTATCCTATATGGCCAACACCATAGGAATACATCAACATATATCGGTGGGAACCAGGGCTCACCTATTAGCCACACCCTGTGCCTATGTAGTTGGCCCATCACATTGGGATGCTGCTATTCCTCAGGACAAAGGCATCATGCACTGACCCAGGATACTCATCATTGATGTGGGAGATACTAGCACACCATCTCTACATTCATACAGTGAAAAATCTTACTATTCCTGAACAACTGTTCATTCTGGTGGGGGGGGGATAAATACAATATGTGTTCCGTCAATCGCCCCACTTATATTGGGGATATGTCCCATTGCATAAAACCTGGCCTTCCCAGTGGCCAAATCCTCAAGCTGGGGGAATGCTATGTAACTGCACATGTGTTTAATCAGGGCAGACAACACTCTTGTCAGTACTATTGAGAACATTGGCTGTGAAATTCCTGCTGCCAAGCCCACTGTCACTTGGAAAGAACAAGTTGCCAGGAAACGGTGCACTGATAGCACTTGCACAATGGTGATCTACACCGGCGGTGACAGTATGCATCAAAGCAGAAGTGACTGCCATTTTCTATCATATTCCTCACTTGTTTCCTGACCTTCCATAGGAGTGGACCTACACTGCATGTGCGGCTGTGACCTGTGTCCGGAACCTACCATGGCCATGTGAGCTGGGAAAGGGCCCCAGCTTTCACTTCAGAGGAACTGGAGAGACTGGTGGATGGCTGTATGGGCCTCCAGACAAACAGGTGAGTACACTGTGGGAACAATGCATGTGGCATGAATGCATGGAGGTGTGTGTGAAGGCATCGTGAAAGGGGGTAGGGATGTCCTCTTGGCTGGGTACATGTGAGTGCTGGGCTATGTGTGTGCCAATAGTGATGGAAACGGGTATGGTGGGCCATTCGTGTTACTGGCTGGACTGTTTGTCTAATGGTGTTCTCCTGTCTGTATTGCCTCTGCAGGTCAGCGCCCATCAAAAGAAGGGTATATAGGACTTGTGGACCCTGGGGGTCTATGGCAGGCGGAGCACCTACTGTCGCAAACGGTGGAAGGACCTGAGACTCTGGACACAGACGACCACGGGAGACAAGCTGGGGATGGCCTCCCCATGAGGAAGGGGTGTCCATCGGACCCTGACCCCCCTGATGGCCCGCATTTTGGTGGTGGCCCATCCAGAGCTGGATGGGCTTTTGAGGGCATCACAGCAGCCACAAGGGGGTGAGTACAGTGGCTATTAGTACAACTTATGGCTGGTGGGGTGATATCTGGGTGGTGGTTGTGTGTCAGTGGGTGCCCCTAGGCCAGGCCAAACATAGCCGTGTAAGCCCTCTGGTGACTAAGGGTCTGAAGGGGAAATACTGCCTACCTAGCTTGTTAGCATCCACTACTGGTCAGGGCTGCGTGGGTCCCAGGTGTGCTGCAGTTGGAGGTGTGTGCTCCTCCTCATGCCTTGGTGGCTAGTAATAACACTGGTAGTACAATGCATAGTGTGTAGGCCTGTTCCCTCTGTGTGAGGGTGCTGTGTACGCCAACAGTGGTGTTGGTGCAGTCAGTGACCCAGTGTATCCTCTGTCTCTCTCCCCCCTTTCTTGTTTTGTCATCCTGTCCTTATGTGCATTAGCATCATCTGGCGGAGGAGCAGAGGCACCAGCAACAGAGGGATCTGCATCCCACAGGACCCAGGAGGCAGAGCCCACCGATGCTGAGGGCACCAGTGGGATGGAGGGGAGCACCACGGCGAAGATTGAAGGGGACAATGCAGACTCAGATACCTCCTCCGATGGGAACTCCATGGTACTTCTGTGACCACCCCAGCTACAGGCACAGCCTCCACCCCGTACCAGACTGCCCTCCCTGTAGCCCATCAGTGAGTTGCCCATGCCCGCTCACCCAGGAGAGTGGGCATCTCCTTTGCCCCATGCAGCTCGTGCCCTGCCCCAGTGAGGCAAAACACAAATGATGGACGGAATGCAGAACCAATCTAACATTCACCCCTAGTCACAGATCTAGGTTTAATCTATTGTTCTTTTGCTCACCATGCCACCCCAGTTTAGACCCAGCCATATGCAAATCAGTCTTGACCCTGTTCCTTATGGGAACAGTCCAGCCTGAACAGCCAGGCCAGGTCCTCCCTGGACCGGAAACATGCATCCTGGGATCGGTTTCAGTGTTTCACCCTTCATCAGCCAGGCTAGCTTGAATCCAGTGGCATAGTGAGCCCGGGACCCACGTCTGGGCATACCCAGCGCACTTATGGCGGCAAAAGCAAAGCAAAACACAAATGATGGACAGAATGCAGAACCAATCAAACATTCACCCCCAGTCACAGATCTGGGTTTAATCCATCGTTCTTTTGCTCACCATGCCACTCCAGTTTAGACCCAGACATATGCGAATCAGTCTTCACCCTGTTCCTCATGGGAACAGTCCAGCCCGAGCTGCCAGGCCAGGTCCTCCCTGGACCGGAAACAAGCATCCTGGGACCGGTTTCAGGGTTTCACCCTTCATCAGCCAGGCTAGCTTGAATCCAGTGGCACAGTGTGCCCGGGACCCACGTCTGGGCATCCCCGGCGCACTTATGGCGGCAAAAGCAAAGCAAAACACAAATGATGGACGGAATGCAGAACCAATCAAACATTCACCCCCAGTCATAGATTTGGGTTTAATCCATTGTTCTTTTGCTTACCATGCCACCCCAGTTTAGACCCAGCCATATGCAAATCAGTCTTGACCCTGTTCCTCATGGGAACAGTCCAGCCCGAACTGCCAGGCCAGGTCCTCCCTGGACAGGAAACAAGCATCCTGGGACCGGTTTCAGGGTTTCACCCTTCATCAGCCAGGCTAGCTTCAATCCAGTGGCATAGTGAGCCGGGACCCACGTCTGGGCATACCCGGTGCACTTATGGCGGCAAAAGCAAAGCAAAACACAAATGATGGACGGAATGCAGAACCAATCAAACATTCACCCCCAGTCACAGATCTGGGTTTAATCCATCGTTCTTTTGCTCACCATGCCACCCCAGTTTAGACCCAGCCATATGCAAATCAGTCTTGACCCTGTTCCTAATGGGAACAGTCCAGCCCGAACTGCCAGGCCAGGTCCTCCCTGGACTGCAAACAAGCATCCTGGGACCGGTTTCAGGGTTTAACCCTTCATCAGCCAGGCTAGCTTGAATCCAGTGGCAGAGTGAGCCCGGGACCTACGTCTGGGCATACCCAGCGCACTTATGGCTGCAAAAGCAAAGCAAAACACAAATGATGGACGGAATTCAGAACCAATCAAACATTCACCCCAAGTCACAGATCTGGGTTTAATCCATCGTTCTTTTGCTCACCATGCCACCCCAGTTTCTGCCCCAGTGAGCCCTGCTGCCCTGAGTGAGGAGGCTATTGACCTCCTGAGATCCATCTCTGTAGGGCAGTCAACCATTGTGAATGCCATCCAGGAGCTGGCAGCCCAGATGCAGCAATCGAATGCATTCGATGGATTGGCAGCCCAACAGAAATCGATCCAGGCTTTTTCCTCCTCTTTGATGGCAGCCATTGCCCCTGTTTCAACCGTATCCTCTCCAACTTCCACTTCCCAGTCTCATTTCCCTCAACCCCAATCTATCCCAAGCATACAACCAGATGAGCATGAACACAAGACAACACCCAAGAGTGTCACAGGCAAACACAAGTACCACACTTCATCCCACAGGCACTCCCTCAAACACCATTCATTTGCAGACACAACAACATCCACTATTTCCACTGTCACCCCTCCTTCTGCTCCTCCACCTCCCAAACAGTTCCGCCACACTCACACCTGCATGCACTATATCATCACCCACTACCTGCATCATCAGCACACCAAGCAGAACACACACCTCACTGGCAGACACTTCAACAACATCCATGCACACGTCCCCTATTTCCTATCCTCCGTGTCTGCCCCCCCTTAAGTACACAAACGCAAGAACTGAGACACCCAACAGCCATCCACCTCACAACAGCATACAATCCATGCACCTGCACCCAAATCCAGCAGACAAACACCTCCAACAACCACTCCCTCATCCTCCACTCCCATTACTTCTCCCTCTTCCCGCCCCAATGTCCCTAAAAAGCTTTTCCTTTCCCAGATTGACCTCTTCCCCCCCGTCCTGCATGTATGGCCAGGCTATCAAGGTCCCAGCCAAGCACCTCAGCCAAACAGTCCACGGCCCCATTTTCAGATGCACCTACTCGAGGTGGAAAGGATGCCAGGTCACATATACTGAAGGGGAGGGAGCCTGCACCAGCTAGCAAGAAGGGAAAGGAGCCTGCACCAGCCAGCAAGAAGGGGAAGGAGCCTGAACCAGCCAGCAAGAAGGGGAAGGAGCCTGCACCAGCCAGCAAGAAGGGGAAGGAGCCTGCACCAGCCAGCCAGAAGGGGAAGGAGCCTGCACCAGCAGCTGTCACAGAGACCACACTGCCAGCCGTGGTTGTGCAGCCAGCAGCAAATGCAGGGGCTGAGCAGGAGCCTCCCACAACCACCACCACAGTGCAGCCGTTGGAGGGTGCAGGGGCTGAGCAGGAGCCTCCCACAACCACCACCACAGTGCAGCCATTGGAAGGTGCAGGGGCTGAGCAGGAGCCTCCAACAACCACCACCACAGTGCAGCCGTCACCGCTGGTGGACGCCATATGATCCAGCCTGCATGGGCTGCTGTGCAGCCTGCCCACACCAGAACCAGTGGGCAGGTCACCCACCTGAGATACTGTGGCCTTGCACTCCCCAGGACAGAGAAATGGACATGGAGCCCCCTCCAGAACCAGTGTGCAAGTCACCCACCTGATAGACTGTGGCCTGGCACTCCCCAGGACAAAGCACAGGGCATGTTGCCCCCTCCAGAACCAGTGGGCAAGTCACCCACTCGTGAGACTGTGGCCTTGCACTCCCCAGGACAAAGCACAGGGCATGTTGCCCCCTCCAGGACCAGTGGTCTTGTTTCTGAATCCGGCTGAGGTGCCCCCCCACCCCCCCTGAGGTTCCTGCCTATTTGCCAACTGATGCCCCTGCACTGTTCTCTCCATATTGGTGCAGGGATCGAGTGGGGCCTTGGTCTTTGCCCTGTGGCCATGTGGCCCCTGTGAAAATATGGACTGGGCAGTGTCCCTTTTTTGTACATTTGTACATATCTGTTGCATTGCCACATCGACTTATTATTTTTGATGTTGATCGTATTACAATCACTTTCGTCAATTCCTGTTGTCCTTGCATTAATCCGCTAATTATCAGGGACAAATGTATTATCCTGTGCAGCTGGTTATATGTATGGCGTGTGTGTGTGAGGTGTGTGTGTGTGTGTCACTGTCATTTTCCTCCCGCCCTCCCTTATGTGCTAGGCAGCTGTACTCACCGTCATCATCTTCGCCGGCGTGGGTGTTCGTGGTGGAGCATGACATAGAAGATCATCGGAAAGACTTGCAGTTCTGGTTACATGGTGACGTCATTCTTCCCTGTGTCTCCAATGGTGAGTCCTTTGAGTTTTGAGCTCTGTTTAGGCCAGGCTTTTGATGGCATTGGTACCACCCTGGAAAAGGTGATGGATTGTGGTGTCATAATATGGTGGGTGGAACTTTGTCTTCCGCCCGTGGTGACTGTTGTTTCCATCCTGGCAGTCGGTGTGGTACATTGGCTGTCTTTCGGAGCTAACACCGCCATGGTCATTATTTGGTGGTATTGCCGCCACCCTGTTGAAGTAAGCCTCAGCAAGGCTTACTAGTGCAAGGGGTTCACCTTTCTCTGCACAAAGTCCTCAGACCATGTAGGAAGAAGTTGGCACAGAAACTGAAATAAAAGACAAAGTTTATTAACCTCATGAGGTGGTACTACATTTCAAACAGCACCCTTCGGTAATGTTTGAAGTAGCACACTGAACTGAGAGAGCATGGTCCTTTTATACCCATGCAGGGGCTAAAAGGAGGTGGTACAATTATAGAAGCAAGACTTACATACATGTGAGGTCATGTGGAAATGCACAGTCGACAGGTAGGAGGAGCTAACAGTTTTCAAGGACTAACAGCTGCAGACCTTACTGAGCATGTGCGAAAGTGGGAGATGCTAAATATAACTTGTCACTAGGCAGATTTTCAAGAGTAGTTAACAGAAAGGTAGGACAGAGCACATGGTGAGCACATGGCAGCATGTGACAGAGAAAATGGCTGCCATGAATACAAAATGGATTCCGCGAAATGTTCACAATAGTTACTAAATACAAGATGTCTTCTGCTAATGCTTAATCTAATCGCTGCTAAACTACAACAGACGACCCTTTCAGCATTAGCTGAAGACATTCGTCTTTTTAGGATAATCTAAATATTCATCTTGTATATTTATGCTCATCATTTCAGCTATTTCCTTATCTAACATATGTTGTGCTTTCATTTCTGTAATATTTATTTTGGTAGGCATACAAGCAGTAATGCACATGGAGCAGAACATTGGACCACACTGAATACAGATACAGCATGTGAAAAATATTGCAATCATTACACACAGGATAGTCAGTAGTTTCCAGCCCCAGGCGGAAACAAGAGCCCAAAACCATCCAGAAAAAGTCCAAGTACCAGTCTCTGTGTGGATTTCTGCAGCAATTTTATGCAATTTAGATATTGCATCATATACTGAAGGTGAGTGATCGGGAATAAAAACACAGCAACTACTACCGATGATGCGACATGCACCACCTCGGTCAGCTATTATCACATCTAGTACCATACGATTTTGGAGCGCTACAATCCTCGCAATTTGGAGCTCCTCAGTAATATTCCCAAGTGCCAGAGCTGCCTGATTGGTAACAGCTTCCACAACCCTAGTCAATCGTATCACTTTCCTACTGTTTAATGCAGCACCCACAAAGGGGAACAACCCTAAATTAAAATCAACATATTGTTGCAGGCTAGTATCCGTTTGGTCTACCTCATTTGTACTTATTGCCCATTTATATCTATTTTTAACGATGTCATTGAACAGTTTAAAATCTCGGTGATATGATGCAGGGGCCAAAAACACAGTGGGTAATAGAAAAGATACATAACACACACCTGACCACCCAACAGGTAGTTGGTAATATCCATAGTTACCACAAACAAAATATGTATTATGTGAAGCTGTAAAACTACTATTATTTACACCCTCAATAGTTAAAATCAAGGTACAGTCGCTTATCCCTACTGGAATTCGTCCAATGCTACGTATACATAAATCTGCTTTAGTTTTTGTAACAGAAATCACAAATTGTTCTTTCTTGTCAGAGTCTCTTATATTTGTGAAGACATATGGTATTGAAACATTGTCCGGTTGATACTCTTCCCATTCCCATTTAGTTCCTTTGGCTTGGGGATACCCATCTTTGTCTTGGTAGCATACTTTATTAAGGCGAAAAAGAAGTCAACCCTCTGTACGTTTTCCAGATGCAAACAAAAGCATGTACCAAGCTTTACAAGAACCATTGTGTGAAAAAGGAAGAGGAATGAAAGGTGTTCCTCCTTTCTTTTGATGCGCAGGTATCATTCCACATACCCAACAGTTAGTAGTATTTGTAGCATTATGAGTATGATGCAACATTTGAATGAAAGTATTATTGAAGTACGATTGACAGTGCTTCTGCTCCTGATAGGGAAGCATAAAGTAATAGTGATCCTCTGGTACTGGAGTAGTGACAACAAAAAACTCACGAGCAGGAGCCTTCTTTTCAACAAACCAAGTGATTGTTGCTGTAACCACCAAAACAACAACAAACCCCATAGCACTAATGATCAGTTTGTTATTCATTTTAGCAACAGTGATAATCGACCCTGTTAGAAATGAATTAAAAACAGTAGTTGGAGCTCTTATCCCTGGGCAGCCGCTGATTTCTTCACCACGGGCCAAGACGGGTGTCACTACTCTAATGCATGGCTGATCCCCCCCCTTGCCACATTGGCTCTCCGTTCCACTAACCCAGGGCAGTAGCTCACCAGTTTTTTTCAAAAAAATGTCAGATTCTTTCCTCGGTCTCAAATTATTTCGCGACACTCCAGAAGTCGTATGGTCCGGGAAGACCTCTGCAGATTCATCAGGTGATATAGCACGGCCTTTCTCCGTAGTCAAAATCTCTCGATGATCGGTCAGCACAGCAGGTTTCACCAAGGTAGGTAGCACTCTCTTGCAGTGAGTACTATGGACCCAATTCTTTCGGTTCGTCACTCAAACTGCTGTCCTTGTCGCAAGGAGCGCCTGTTCTGGGCCTCGCCACCTTGGTTCCAAGCTGCTTGATCTTTCAAAGGACTTAATCATCACCTGGTCACCAGGTCGGAGTTCATGGCCTTCACCTGTAGATCTGTCAGGAAGTGCTTCTCGAACCTGTTGATGAATAGAAACCAAATTGTCAGTTAACTGTGCCAAATAATCGTTCATCAGGACACAAGGTACATCATATACAGATTTTGGCTTAGGAACTCCCCAAATATTCAATGGCCTCCCGAAAACCACTTCATATGGGCTAAGGCCGAGTCGAGAGTGTGGCACTGACCTAATAGACAATAATGCCAATGGTAATGCAACCGGCCAAGTTAAGGATGTGGAAGCCTGTATCTTCTCTAACTTCAGCTTCAAAGTAGCATTATACCTTTCCACCAACCCTGCTGATTGTGGGTGGAAAACCGCATGGAACTTCTGTTTGATCCCTAATCCTTTCAGGACTTACTTAATAACTTCCCCAACAAAATGAGGTCCGTTATCATTCAATAAAAGTCTGCAAACACCAAACCTATGGAAAAATTATTTCAAAAGCACCTTCGGTGTGGTAATGGCAGTATTTTCCTATGTGGGGTACGCCTCTATCCATTTACTGAAGGCACATACCAACACCAAGACATACTTTAAATTGTTGCAGCGTTCAAGCTGAATATAATCCATTTGTAGAACTTTGAAAGGTGCAGTTGGTGTAGCAAACCCTCCCGCAGGAGTACGTGTCCCTTTTCCAGGATTGTACTGTAAACAGATCAAACAAGACTGTACTACTCTCTTAGCTGTAATGGAAATTTCTGGATGCTCCCAAACTTGCGTAAGCAACTTCGTTATTGTTGAAGCTCCAACATGTGCCAGCCCATGTGCCATCTGAACCATAGGTTGTACAAAAGCTATAGGCAGTTTCCATTTATCCATCTGCTTATTCCGCCAACAGCCCTCATCATCCAATTCTCCTTCTTCAGACCATTGCTCACGTTCTTTCACAGAAGCAGATTTCTGTATATCTAATACGTCTTGTCTAGCATTATGCCAACGTTCAGCTTGTGATTTCACTACCTACATAGAAGTAGTACTTCGCTGCATCGCAGTCTCACGTGCTACGCGGTCCGCAAGAGCATTACCTTGCCCTATCTTATCGGTCACTTTCTTGTGTGCACTACATTTCACAATAGCTAGTTTCTTTGGATATGTCAATACAGTCAAGAGGTTATGCACTAATTCTCCGTGCATTATCTGCATCCTGTGGGATGTGAGAAAACCTCTCTCCTTCCAAAGCAAACCAAAATCATGAGCCACTCCAAAAGCAGAGCGGATGTCTGTATAAATGTTCACACGTAAATCAGTACTAAGCTCACATGCTCGTGTCAAAGCTATTAGTTCAGCTGCTTGAGCTGACTTCTGTGGTATACGAGCTGTCTCCACTACCGTGTGTATTGTGGTGATTGCATATGCAGCTGAGGTCGTACCATCTGGCAACTTC
Source organism: Pleurodeles waltl (assembly GCF_031143425.1). Lineage (NCBI taxonomy): Eukaryota > Metazoa > Chordata > Amphibia > Caudata > Salamandridae > Pleurodeles > Pleurodeles waltl. The sequence goes on from NC_090438.1 coordinate 172,131,419, forward strand.
AAACAAGACCCATCAACCCACAATTCCCCGTCTACATCTGGAAGGGGCGTATCTTGTAAATCAATACAACCCTTTGTCTGTTCTTCGGTAAGGAATATACAATCATGTGTTTCTTGTGACTGAGGCTGAGTCACCGGATATGGCAACAAAGTGGCTGGATTTAGTGTTGCACATCTCTTCAGTGTAATGTGAGGAGCCAGCAATGTCAACTCATATCCTGTTATACGAGCGCTAGTTAAATGTTGTGTCTTTGTTTGATTTAAAAGAGCATCAACCGCATGGGGTACTAACACCAACAGCTTATGTGACAAAACTATCACTTCACTCTGACGTATTGGCACAGCTGTTGCGGCAACTGAACGAAAACACCCAGGCAACGCTCGAGCGACAGGATCAAGTACTGCTGAAAAATATGCAAAGGGACGCTGCTTATCGCCACGTGTCTGTACTAAAACTGACAATGCACATCCATCTTTCTCATGTACGTAAAGTGCAAAAGGCTTCATGTAATCTGGAGTACCTAACACTGGCGCTGAACAAAGGGCTTGTCGTAGCTGCCGGAAAGCAGTCTCACATTCATCTGTCCATGGGAGGGGCATTGGAGTATCTTTAGTCAAAAGTGCTAGCAAAGGTTTGACAATGTGTGAAAACCCTAATATCCATTGCCTACAAAAAGAAGTAAGACCAATGATTGCACAAACATCTTTCTGAGCAGAGGGTACTGGTGTGTCTAAAATTTCTTGAATACGATCTGATGTAAGTGCATGGCCCTCCTTAGATAAAAGGTGACCTAAATAGGTTACCTTTGGTCTACAATATTGCAATTTCTTTTGTGACACTTTATGATGGTGTAAAGCAAGAAAAGAAAGTAAGGACAAAGTGCACTTTTCACATTGCTAAGGGGTATCAGCCGCCAACAAAATATCATCGACATATTGTATGAGAGCCACACCTTCAGGCAAAACAAAAGAATCAAGTTGTCGTTTTAACGCTTGACTATAAATACTTGGACTCTCCATATAGCCTTGAGGAACTCTGCAAAATCTATATTATCGTTTATTCAAAGTAAAACCAAACAAATATCGGCTGTCAGGATGAATAGGGATCGAAAAGAAAGCATTCTTCAAGTCTATCACAGAGAACGTAGTTGCTGTCGGGGGAACCAAAGTAAGAAGTGTTGTGATGTTTGATGCCACAGGATATTGTGGTATCACAATCTTATTGACTTCTCGTAAATCAATAATGAATCGGTAAATCCTGGTATCATTATCCTTTTTCAGAATAGGAAGAATCGGACTGTTACAAACATTATACAGAACTTCCTCAACAACTCCAACTGCAATAAGATCATGCACAATTCGTGTGAGTGCTTCTTCACCCTCCTGAGAAATTTTGTATTGAGGCAAACGTGGCAATACAGCTCCCTCCTTGACACTAATATGTACCGGTGGAATAATCATTTGTCCCACATCAGTATCTGAAGTAGCCCACAAAGTACTAGGGAGTGAAGCTAATGCAATATCCTCTTTAACAAGACAAACTCTTTCCATCACAGGATGATTATCATTTAAAATAACACGTACCCCTTCAGGAGAGCATCATATTGTAGCCCTGAAATACTTGAGCATATCAAGACCCACAATATTGTCTGGTGTATTTGGAGAAAGCAAAAATGGATATGGAGCAATAAATTTATCAACATGGAATGCAAGTGGTTGTGACAATGGGTTAGGGGAAGGTGTTCCATCGAAACCTATCGATGTAATGGTTAAGCCAGACAGGGGAGCCCTTGGAATCAATTGTTTAGACAAGGCGCTATGAGTAGCTCCTGTATCAACCAGAAACTGACCAGTAGAACCCAAAACATGTGCTGTAGCATAGGGACCACTCTGATCTACTGGAACTTCAACTGATTCCTTACCCCATCCTAGGCAAGCCTATGCATAAGCAGAATCTTGGAAATCAGGCTGCACATGGTTAGACATCTGGTATTGGTTCCGTCTATCAAAAGTGTTAAACCCATCCTGCCCTCGTACATTAACATCAACCCTAGCATGATCATTCGTGATTCTTCTAGGTCCTGAATATCCTGAGTGATTTCTCATTTGTCCCTGACCACGTGAACACTGCTGAACACGTAGTGCTGGACAATCGGCAGCCCAATACCTAAATTTCTTACTGTACGCACACTGATCAACAGACAAATTTGAACAAGTGTAATTTCACCAAACGCCTGATTGCATCAGCCACCTGGGAGAAAACAAAAAGACCATCACGCATTTGCTTATGATCAGCTGCTACATCATCGAGCTCTAACTCATCAGAATATTTCCGATATAGTTCAATAACTTCTGAGCCAAATGCCTCAGTAAAATATAGCTGCTCCTTTTCCGTCCACCCTTTCATGTTGTCTAAAAGTTCAGAAGCAGAGACAGCGCTACGAATTGTTTTACAAGCAATACATCTAAGCTCAGACGCACGGTCAGCAGGCCACATAGAGCGACTGTCTCGCATCTTCTGTTGCTCCGAACTGGAGGCCTTAACTAACTCATGAGGGGCAGAAGGAATGACATACGGAGGTGGGGGGCGATCTAATAACAATAAATCATCATGTGGTTTATTAAGGATAGGAAAGAGAGGTTGCCTAACGGTGTATTGGCCAGTTATCTGTAATTTACGTTCTTTCTCTTCTAGCTCCTTTAAGTCATTTATTTCTTTCTTTCTCATTTCCAATGCTTTCACATATACATTCTTCCGCTGCTCTTTCTCAAGCAAGGCTTGCTCACACTTCACTCGTCCACACACTTCTTTCTCCCACATTCGTACACAGTCAAACATATCTTGCCTAGACTTTCGCTTACACATACATTGTTCCACATACTCAATCTTTCACAAATCAAATGACCCATGCATAGGCCAAAGCAACTCAGGATCCGCACGAGTGTATTTATACCATAATGTGCTGTACATTATAGAAGAAAGACCATGTTTAACATACATATCTCTATTTGGCGTCCCTTCTGGGGGTGCCGGTTGCGATTCTTCCAGTCTCAAATTGGTACCATTACAAAAGCAACCCATCCTACGAAGTGCGCTAAAAACAGGCATGCCAAAAATAGTGCAGAATATGCAAGATTATAATCAAAGTAGCACCTAAGGTGCCGTTCAAATCAAAATTAAATTGGAGAAAATTCTCCTCATTACCTGCCTATATAAATTGCAATTTATATATCAATTCAAAGGACACAAATTGACTAGTCACCCAAAACACGAGAGCCACAGTAAGTAGTGCTAAACTACATTACCAAACAAAGGCATCAACACCCACAGCAAGTGCCGTAAAACGTCTCTTACCAATCACAGGGTGTCCAGGTTCCAACTGCCAAGTTCTAAAATCGACCAAATGGTCATTGCATGACGAATGAACAAAAAGGATCTCAGTCGAGGACCAGTGCCACCTGGATGGTCAAATCAGAAAGAAGGGAAAAACGCCGTGGTTGCCAAGACTTGGGTCTCCTCAGGCATTGATCGTCCGCAGCGAGATCCCAATCATTCGTCGCAACCAATCCGTTGAGCATCCGAGTCGCCGATGAGTCCCTGTTCGGGCGCCAATTTGTTGAAGTAAGCCTCAGCAAGGCCTAATAGTGCAAGGGGTTCACCTTTCTCTGCACAAAGTCCTCAGACCATGTAGGAAGAAGCTGGCACAGAAACTGAAATAAAAGACAAAGTTTATTAACCTCATGAGGTGGTACTACAGTTCAAACAGCACCCTTCGGTAATGTTTGAAGTAGCACACTGAACTGAGAGAGCATGGTCCTTTTATACCCACGTAGGGGCTAAAAGGAGGTGGTACAATTATAGAAGCAAGACTTGCATACATGTTAGGTCATGTGGAAATGCACAGTCGACAGGTAGGAGGAGCTAACAGTTTTCAAGGACTAACAGCTGCAGACCTTACTGAGCATGTGCGAAAGTGGGAGATGCTAAATATAACTTGTCACTAGGCAGATTTTCAAGAGTAGTTAACAGAAAGGTAGGACAGAGCACATGGTGAGCACATGGCAGCATATGGCAGAAAAAAGGGCTGCCATGAATACAAAATGGATTCCGGGAAATGTTCACAATAGTTACTAAATACAAGATGTCTTCTGCTAATGCTTAATCTAATCGCTGCTAAACTACAACAACCCTGCTGGTGGTATTACTGCCACTTTTTCACCAACCGCCAAGGCCGTAATGAGGGCCATAGTTTTCAAACAGCCAATTTCACTTTATTGGGGGACCTAAACAATCAATAGGAGGATGTCACTGGTTTACTGGCCTCCAATTTTAAGCAAGACCTCAATTAATCTAATTTTTAGTTCTCCTACACATAATAAGGGCCACATCTTTGACCCCATCTTTTTCAACCTTGAGATTATGACAGTGAAGTCTCCTTTACAAACATTATGGATGTATCATTATCTCATTCCTTTTTTTATTTCAAAACCAGTGGAAGTAATTCCCAGAGTCAATATTGTTACTAAATCATGCCAATAGTCCAAATTAGATGTAGCCGTTTGGGAACAGATCTGACAGAAGTTTGTTCCCACTTTAATTGATTTAAATGATATTTTCCCATCATCTGACGAGCTAACAAACTGGATCAACAAGGCATTAGATGAAGTTGCTCCAATAAAAAATGGTAAAATAACTAGATCTAGGGAAAAACTGGTTTTCCCAGGAACTGAAACAATTAAAAAAAGATTGTAATGTCAAAAACAGGAAATGGAGAATGAATTACGACTTGGCATATAAGCAAATTTATAAAGCCTCTGTAAAAACATATCAACATGCCATTCGAAGAACCTGGATAAATGACTTTGCTAGTAGGATTAAAGCATCCTCAAATTCTATGAAAGAAATTTACCATAGTATAAAGTCCTTCCTAAAAACAAAACAGTTGATGCCGGTCCATCCCCCTCGAAGGAGCTCTGCAAACTATTGGTGGCTCTCTTCCAAGGGAAGGTGAGCAGCATTTATGATTCTTTAGTGCAGGGATTGTAAGGACAATCTGGAAAGGGGATGCAGTATTGAAGTCATTGGAATCCAACTTTCAAGCTTTTCACAATTAAATGAAAAGGAGATTGCCTGTGTGGTAGGATCGTTACATCAAGTTCACCAATTGATCTGGCTCCAACAGATTTTCTATTAAAGGATGGCAATGTAATTCTGTCGGCATTGACAGAGCTTAACAATCTATCATTGAAGACTGGACAAGTTCTATCACACTGGAAGCACGCCACTGTTGGACCTGGCCTTTTTTGCAGGGTTATCCCCAAACTTTTTGCCTCCTTCCTCCTATTTTTCCTGACCTGTTTTTGTTGGCTTTTGAACTCTGAACACTTTACCACTGCTTAGCAGTACGAAAGTGCATATGCTGTCTGTGTAAATTGTACTATTAATTGATTTATCCATGATTGGCATATTTGATTTACTACTAAGTCCCTAGTATAGTGCACTTGTGGTGCCCAGGCCTGTAAATCAAATGCTACTAGTGGGCCTGCAGCACTGTTTGTGCCACCCACATGAGTAGCCCTTTAATCATGTCTCAGACCTGCCACTGTAGTGTCTGTGTGTGTAGTTTTTAAACTATAAATTCGACTTGGCAAGTGTACCCACTTTCCAAGCCTAACCTTTTCCTTTTCCTACACATAAGACACCCCTAAGGTAGGCCCTAGGTAACCCCATGGGCAGGGTGCAGTGAATGGTTAAGGTAGGACATATACTAATGTGTTTTATATGTCTTGACAGTAAAATACTGCCAAATGCGGTTTTCACTGTTGCAAGGCCTACCTTTCTCATAGGTTAACCTGGGGGCTGCCTTTAAACACGATTGGAGCGTAGCTTCCATTTGGGAGCAGATAGACATATGGAGTTTGGGACCTCTGAATTCACAATTTAAAAATACATCTTTTCGTGAAGTTTGTTTGGAGATTGTGTGTTTGAAAATGCCACTTTTAGAAAGTGGGCATTTTCTTGCTTGAACCATTTTTGTGACTCTGCCTGTTTGTGGATTCCGTGTCTGGGTTAATTTAACACTTGGGCTGTTTGCACCTCTATCCAGACAGTGACACAAAGGTGGCTGGGGTGTAGCCTGAATATTCTGCTGAGCCATCTATGCTAGGAGGGAGGGGAGGTGTGGTCACTTGCACCTGAAAGGGCTGTGCCTGCCCTCACACAATGCAGACTCAAACCCCCTGGTGTGTGTCTGAGGCCTTGCCTGGGCAAGGCAGGATTTCACAAACAAGTGAGACTTTCCTTTGAAGTAAGCCTACTTCAAAGCCTTAAATGGGTATAAATCAGAGGACCCAAAACCACAGACTTCAGACACTTCTTGGGGTAGACACTCTACCTCACAGACACTTCTGGACAAGAACCCTGCTGGTGAAGAATCCCTGAACCAGACCTGCCAAGAGGAACTGCCTGGCTGCCCAAAGGACTCAATGGGACTGCTTTTCTGGCAAGAACTGCTGCCTTACTGTTGCCCTGCTGCCTTGCTGCTCCCTGGCTGTGCTGAGAAGTGCTCTCCAAGGGCTTGGATAGAGCTTGCCTCCTGTTCCCTGAAGACTCAGGACCTAAACGACTTCACTCCTGCAACTGGACTCCTTGTCAATTCAATGCACAGCCTGCTAACAACGGTGCACAGCCTGCTCCGCGGTGCGAAATTCACTGCACGCCGAACCTGAACGACGCAGCACGACTTCGCAAGTAGAAGATTGACGCAGTGCCTGTGTTGCGACCGGAATTTTGATGCACGGCCCACCGGATCAACGCACGGCTGACCCGGGACAATGCAGGTCGACTTCCAGAGAGGAATCGACACTGCGCCTGCCGTGCGGGAGAAATTTCCATGCAACGCCCACTGGATTGACGCAGCACTTGTGACTTCACTCCGCAAACCCAGGATTCCACGCACAGTCCCTGGGGTGCCACAAAACCCCACAACCAGAAGAGGAACTAAGTCCGCAGGCTGCAAATCAACTCAAAGCCTTCCCCTGCATGGAAAATAACGACACAAGTCAGTGTGCGAAGGGGCGAAACCGACGCACACCTTCCCGTTTTCCACACATCGCCTCCTCTGCGGTCTCTTGCGGGGATTTTGAACGCAAGCCAGGTACTTTGTGCTTGCAATAGACCTTTATTGTTTTTAAGAGACATTTATTTGTTTTGCATAGACTTAAGACACTTTAGCCCTCATTACAACCCTGGCAGTAAATCCCACTTTCCGCCGTGCAGAAGACCGCCAACATACTGCTGCTGCCACGGAATTCCGCTACACGTATTACGACCCACAGCCCGGAATCCGCCACAATACAGACACCCACACAAGTCCGCCACACCAAAGGTCAGTGATAAACTGGCGATAACAAAACCTACACCGTCACGCCAACAGGAATACGGACACCGTATCACGACCCACGAATCAACGCGGTGGTCTTTCAACCACGGTAATCCATTGGCGTACACACCGCTGCGCTCACAATATGCACACATTTACAAAACACAACCACATTGGACAATTCGAAATACACACACCTGATACACATACACACACCACACCCACACACCCAATCCAATATAAAGCACACACCGACATCACCCACAAACCCTTACTACCAGAATTTTGAAAGCACGCCAGAGAGAGACACTACCTAAAACAACACCAGCATCCACAGACACACAACACCATCAGTTACACAACATCCACGCATCTCAAACGACACACACCAACACACCCCCCCACACATCAGAACAGACACCACATCACCCACACCACATCATGGCACCTCAACGACACCCCAGGTCTTCTGAGTAGGAGCTCAGGGTCATGGTGGAGGAAATCGTCCGGGTAGAGCCACAGCTATTCGGATCACAGGTGAAGCACACCTCCAGTGCAAGGAAGATGGAGCTATGGCGCAGAATTGTTGACAGGGTCAATGCAGTGGGACAGCATCCAAGAACTAGGGATGACATCAGAAAGAGGTGGAATGACCTACGGGTGCAGGTGCGTTCTGTGGTCTCCAGACACCAGATTGCTGTACAGAGGACTGACGGTGGACCCCCCCTCCTCCCCCACAACTAACAACAAGGGATGAGCAAGTCTTGGCAATACTGCATCCTGAGGGCCTTGCAGGAGTAGCAGGAGGACTGGACTCTGGTAAGGCAAATATTTACTACCTTATCACCCCACACCCCATCTGCATGCCATCACATACTCCCACCCCTACCCTCACACCCATCACCCCAACAACCCACTGATACCCCACCAACACAACCCACACATCCCAAAACCAAGCCCTGCATGTAACACCAATGCATGGACACCCACCACCCAAGCATGTCCACTACAGAGACTCACTCATGCCCCAAAATCACCAATCACACAAGAACCAAGACAATAATGCAAGCACTGGAGTAGAGGGTCAACCACCCATTGCACACAATGGCTCACACAGATACAATAATTATGCATTTACACCCCAGCAGGACCCCTACCCAATGTCACCGGACAGGAGGTGCCAGACATATCCAGTCCCCCCACAGAAGAAGCCCACAGTGACGACAGCAGCTCTGCACGCCTGGATCAAGATGACCAGCCCAGCCCATCTGGGACCTCGGGACAGTCAGTTCCCCTGACACTGTCACAAGCCACCACAGAGCCTCCCCCCTCAGGAAACACCAGCACAGCACCCACCCAGCGGGCCATCCCTCTGTCCCAAGGACACATCATTCAGCAGTGTGTCCACCACTACAGGGAACCCAGGCAAACCCACCAACCCAAGAAAATCTGGGACCTGTGGGCAGTGGCAGTGGGCACACGGTTCAGGGAACAGAGGCAGAGGATAACAGGGAAACTGGGAGGACTGCTGTGCGACAGGGGGAGGACAGGCCCTGGGAACCCACTCTCCACGAGGCACTCTCCAACATCTTGGGAGCTTACCATCATTCCCAGGAGACTATGGCAACGGTACTGGCCAAGTTTCAGGACACCAAGCGGCTTCAGGAGGAACACTACCTTCGGATCAGGGAGGACTTGAAGTCCATTAACACCACCCTGGTCACCATTGCAAGGGTGCTGGCAGACCTTGTCAACCCCAGGAGAGACACAGTGGCACAACAAGGGGCCCCTGACACTAGCCTGGATGATGAACAGCCCTCCACCTCCGCTGGCGCTAGTGGACAGGAGGCACCGCCACAGGAACAACAGGACACCAGCACCCTACCCCCTGCAGATGGAGAACCACCCTGCAAACGATCCCTGAGATCCAGGAACAACACAGAGAACATTTCCAAGACCACCGCCAAGAAATTAGACCCCCCCTGAATGTCACCCTTCTGTCCCACTATGTCACCCTGTCCATCCTTAAACTGCCATTGCTCCACTTCCTATGCCCCTTTGGACAATGCACCTGTGAAACAAATAGACTGGACTCTGCCATGGACATTCCTCCACCATCCCCCCAGCCCATTTTACAACCCCCTCCACTTATTAGCACAGGAATAAACACACTTCAATCACAAAACAGTCTGGAGTCAGTCTGTGCTTTTCACAAATGTGTAATTGCAATAACTATAGAATATGGCAATGCCAATTTACTTGTTCACATACCAATGTAACACAGCTGTAAGCCAGCAGTAAACATATCAGAGGGCACAAAGTGGGACCCAGATCTGTGAAATGGAAAGTCAAAGTGACAAGTCAGGGCCCATACACTAATGGGAAATGACACACTTATGCTAGTTCCAACAATAGAATGAGATGTGGGAAGCAGTGGCAACTTCTTACCTGTGTCTCACTAGAAGTATTGCATGATGATGTTGTTTCGGTTGTCGATATCCTCTTCTTCTGCCTCCTCTTCTTCACTGTCCATAGGCTCCACAGCTGCCACAAAACCACCATCAGGCCTATCCTCCTGCAGAAAAGGCACCTGCCGTCGCAAAGCCAGGTTGTGCAGCATACAGCAGGCCACGATTATCTGGCACACCTTATTCGGTGAGAAGTACAGGGAGCCACCTCTCAGATGGAGGCACCGGAATCTGACCTTCAGGAGGCCGAAGGTGCATTCGATCAACCTCCTAGTTCACCCATGTGCCTCATTGTAGCGTTCCTCTGCCCTTGTCCTGGGATTCTTCACTGGGGTCAGTAGCCATGACAGTTGAAGTAACCAGAGTCACCTGCAAATGTAGAGGGACAACTGTTAGACACACACTAACCCTTAGGGACAGCCCCATACCCAGACACCTATGTCAACTATATTGGGACCTTGGCCTCACCCAATAGCCACACACGGTGCCTCTGGAGTTGGCCCATCACATAAGGGATGCTGCTATTCCTCAAAATCTAAGCGTCATGCACAGAGCCAGGATAGTTGGCTTTCACAGTGGAGATGTACTGGTCTGCCAAACACACCATCTGCACATTCATAGAATGGTAGCTCTTCCGGTTTCTGTACTCCTGTTCATTTATGTGGGGGGTACAAATGCCACATGTGTACCATCAATGGCACCAATGATGTTGGAGATATGTCCCAGGGCATAGAAGTCACCTTTCACTGTGGGCAAATCCTCCACCTGAGGGAAAACGATGTAGCTGCGCATGTGTTTCAGCAGGGCAGAAAACACTCTGGATAACACGTTAGAGAACATTGGCTGGGACATTCCTGATGCCATGGCCACTGTTGGATGGCGGATAGCTGACATCAGGTCCGGCTCTAACTGGGCACACAGTTCCTGGATTGTTACACGATCAAGTCTGTATGTGACCAGGATGTGTCTCTCTTCCATTGTCAACAGGTCCACCAGGGGTCTGTACACCGGAGGATGCCGCCATCTCATCACCTGCTGCAGCGGACGTGCCCTATGGAGGAGAACAGCGAGCAGAGAGTCATCCAAGACTGAGGTATCACAATGTCTTATTTTCAGAAACGTTATTAATCCGCAATGTGCCGGTATCTGTCTATATTCCCGGCCTAGATAGGTGTGACGCAGTTAACATCCATCCCATGTGGCCTCCTGAAATGACAAACAGGTGAGTGCACTGTGAGCATGCTGCATGGGCAATGCCTGTTTTGAGTGGTGTGGATGGAAGATACATGGGGGGGACTGAGGGCTGCATGTGCAGATGGTGAGTGTATGTGTGTCAGGGCAAGTGTGGGAACTAGGGTCAATGAGTATGATGGTCCGGACGGGTATGTAATTTCCTTTTCCCCTGTACCATTCCTCTAGGTCAGCGCCCACCAGAAGAAGGGTATTTGGCGTGCCATCGCCAAGGATGTCTGGAGCCTGGGTGTCTACCACAGACGGAGCACCCACTGCCGTAAAAGATGGGAGGACCTGCGCCGCTGGAGCAAGAAGATGGCGGAGGCCCAGCTGGGGATGGCCTCCCAATGTGGGAGGGGTGCCCGTCGCACCATGACCCCCCTGATGTTCGGGATTCTGGCGGTGGCCTATCCGGAGTTGGATGGGCGCTTGAGGGCATCACAGCAGTCACAAGGGGGTGAGTACACTCTCATTCAGCTGACTCTGCACGCATTACGAGGTATCTGGGTGGGGGAGGTGGGCAGTGGGTTCCCCTAGGCCAGGGCGAACTTGGTAGGCAAGGTCCCTTGGTAGGCAAGGTCCCATCTGGCACCCCAACCCCACCAGTGGTAAGAGCCATCTACACCTAGTCAGGCTCCTGTGGCTTCCAGGTGTCCATCAATTGGTTTTAGGCCTAGTACCCCATGGTCAGCTGAACTTTCTAGGAACTGTTAGTGCATGACGTAGTGCATAGGGCTGCTCCCTGTGTGTTGTGTCCACCAACAGTAGTGGTGTTGCATGCAATGAACATGTCTTTCTTCTGGGCATCTCCTTCGCCCCAGGCACCTCAGAACCTGCCCCAGTCAGCCCTGCTGCCCTCAGTGAGGAGGCTATTGACCTCCTGAGATCCCTCACTGTTGGGCAATCTACCATTGTGAATGCCATCCAGTGCGTCAAGAGGCATTTGCAACAAACAAATGCATACCTGGAGGGCATTCATTCTGGGCAGGCAGCCCAACAGAGAGCATTTCAGGCTCTGGCCTCAGCACTGATGGCAGCCATTGTCCCTGTGTCAAGCCGCCCCCCTCCAACTCCCTCCTCCCAGACCCAATCCCCTGTACCTCGGCCTATCCCAAGCACACCATCAGACCAGCCTGCCCACTCATCAACACACAATAGTGGCTCAGGCAAACATAAGCACCACACATCCCACAGGCACTCACAAAAGCACCATCCCCATGCAGACACAGCAACATCCACTGTGTCCCCCTCCTCCACGTCCTCCTCCTCCCTCCCTGTCTCGTCTCCACTCACACCTTCATGCACTACATCTTCAGCCACTGCCTCCATCAGCAGTACGCCCATCACCACACACCGCTCATGTGCACTCACCACACCCACTACCATTCACACATCCCCAGTGTCCTCTCCCAGTGTGTCAGAGAGCCCTCCTCCCAAAGTACACAAACACAGGCACACACCCACCCAACAGCAACTGGAGGGTCATCGAGTGAGCCACCCATCAGGGCTGCCAGTGTGCCACGTAGCGAGGGCAAGGACATTCCGCCACCTGCCAAGGTGAAAAAGGTGCTCACATCCCGGAGGGAGAAGCCGAAAGTACCAGCCACCAAGGGCTCAGCAAAATCCAAAGGGGATAGTGGCAACCTGTATGTCAGCGAACACCGGTAGCTGACCCGCCACCACAACCACCACCTGCACTGCCACCTGCACCGCACCCGGCACATCTACAGCCTCAGCGACAGTCCCCAGCCTCTTCCCCAGTGGGCAGCCATCCGAGGCTGCAGGAAACGTCCTGCTGTGTCCCTCTGCAGGTGCTGACCTATGCACCGCCGCCAGCATCGCCAAAAGCACCGCCGCAACAGACACCACCGCAAGCACCGCCGCCTGCACTGTCCCGGCATGTCTACAGCTTCAGCCGCAAGCACTGCTGCAACAGACATCGCCGCAAGCACTGCATCCTCAGACACAGGCACCACCGCTGACATGGCTACCATCCCCAGTGGTCATTCGTCTGAGACCGGAGGAGAGTTCCTGGACCCTGGGCAGCTTTCTTGAGGCATTTCTTCCATCACTGTTTACACCTGCAGGTGGAAGGTGCAGCCGCAGCAGTGTGGGGTATGTCGCTGCCTCCATGGCGTATCATGCTACCTGAACCTCGCAAATCTCGTGGCACGCACACCCAGGTGAGGGAATTGTACCGGCCACACTTCACATTGAGCAGTCTGGGCACCATGCCCCCTCCAGAACCCTTGGAGAATCACATCCACTACCTCAGTCCTTGGCAGGATGAGGCACTCTGGGCACCATGCCCCCTCCAGAACCAGTGGAGAAAGGCATCCACTACCGCAGTCCTTGGCAGGATGAAGCTCTCTGGGCACCAGGTCCCCTCCAGAACCAGTGGAGACTGTTATCCACTTGAGAGTCTGTGGATTTGCACTCCCCATGATAAAGCAGTGGGCAACCCACCCACTGGAGAGACTTGAGAGACTGTGGCTTTGCACTCCCAGGATAAAGCAGTGGGCAATCCACCCACTGGAGAGACTTGAGAGACTGTGACTTTGCACTCCCTAGGATACATCAATGGGCATGGAGCCCCCTCGTGCAGCAGTGGCGTTGTGCATTCATCAGGCTGAGGTGCCCCGCCTTCCCCTCCCCCTGAGTGCCTGTTTATTTTCAATCTGATGCCCCAGCAGTGTTCTCTCCATTTCCAGTCAGGTATCATGTGTGGGCCTCGCCCATGCATGTTGTGCCCAGTGGGCCATGGACAATGATTAGTACACTATCCAGACTTGTGTAGTTGGTGTACATATTTGTATATACTGAATTTTGACTTTTGAATAATGTATTTTTAATGATTACACTTGTTACAATCGTTTCCTTTTGTCCTTGCGTTCTTCCAGGGGGTGGGGGCGGTGTGTATGTAATGTTGCTGCATGTATTTGTGTGTATGTTGTTGTGTGTGAGGGTGGGGGTGTTGCGTGTTGCGTGTGTGTGTCACTCTCTTTCCTCCCCCCTCCCTTGTGTTGTAGGTGCAGTACTCACTGTGGTCGCCGCCGCCGTTCGTACTCCTGGTAGAAGAGGAGGTAAATCAACATGGGCAGTACATGCAGTTCGGACTCCATGGCGTCCTGGTTCCTCGTTGGGTGTCGAGAGGTGAGTATTTTCCCTTCTGTGTACTGTTTCTGCCGTGCTTTTGATAGCGTTGGTTCCGCCCCGGAAAAGGTGGCGGATAGGCCTCTTGTAATACAGTGGGCGGTACTTTGTCTCCCGCCTGTCTGTTGGCGGTGTCCGCCGTCTGTTTGTTTCTTCCGCCGTGGCGGTCGGAGTGTTAAAGTGGCTGTCTATGTTGGCGGTTTCTGCCACGGTCGTAATCCCATTTTTTTTTTCTGACGGCCTGTTTGCGGTATTACCACCGCTTTAACACCGACTGCCAGGGTTGTAAGGCCTTTATATCAACTGTATAGTGATATCTCATCATCTACTTATTGCATTTTAATCGTTTTGACCTGCATCTTATCAGATAAATATTGTATATTTTTCTAAACACTGTGTGGTGTATTTTTGTGGTGCTATATGGTGGTATTGTATGGTTTATTGCACAAATACTTTACACATTGCCTTCTAAGTTAAGCCTGACTGCTCAGTGCCAAGCTACCAGAGGGGGTGCACAGGATAATTTGGATTGTGTGTGGCTTACCCTGACTAGAGTGAGGGTCCTTGCTTGGACAGGGGGTAACCTGACTGCCAACCAAAGACTCCATTTCTAACAGCCATCATCTACCCTCTACTCAAGAAACCCAAACTAGATCCCAAAGCAGTTGAGAACTATAAGCCCATAGCTTTACTTTCGGGACCAAACATGATCTTGGATAAGATTATTCAAAGTAACATATCAGCTTTTCTAGAATCCAATAATATCTTCCATTCAACAGGATTTTAGGCTGGCCACAGTATGGAAACTGCTCTTCTGTGGCAAACAGAATATCTTAAACTGGTCCTTGAGCAGTGTGGATTGGCGGGGTCACTCTTTTTCATCTGCGTGCTGCTTTTGATACAGCTTCCCACACTATTCTATTTCAATGCCTGTAAGAAATTGGGCTTAATGGAATTACCTTAAAATGGCTTGCTTCATGTTTAAATGGGAAAGGCTTTCAAGTCAGTGATGATTTATTTTATTCTACTATTTAGCAGCTAAGGTGAGGAGTTCCAAAGGACTCCTCATTGAGCCTCACACTTTTTAATATTTCTATTTGTCCCTTCTCAGACATCATCGGTGCCTTTGGGTTCACAGTGGTATTTTAAGCAGACAATAGTCAGCTAATCATCATGTGCTGTCCATATGCACCATTGCCATTCCCACAAACCTTAATGGTTGTCTGCAGAAGGTATCCGAATGGATAGTCGGCAGCTGCCTAAAATTAAATGGAGAGAAAACAGAGGTGATGGTGGTAGATAAGAAAACGTCCGTCTGGCTACAGTTTAGCTGGCCTACTATGTTAGGGTAATGCCCGATACCCAAAAAAGAGGTGAAGAGATTAGGTTTTACCCAGGGCCACTGGAATTATGCGGCAGGGGAGGGATGAATTATGCGGCAGTGTTGAATAAATTATGCAGCAAAAAAAGGCAAATTATGCACTATAGTGTGGCACATTTTGTAAGAGTATTATTATTTCATCATTAGGTCAAGCTTCGAACCTGTTATGTTCATTTTGTGGGATTAAAATCCTGCATGCTGATTTTCATTTGTTTCATTGCCCTTTAAAAATCCTTGCTTTTAAGTGGGTATTTGTCTCCATTTGTCGCTCCTTTTCAATGTTTCTTCTCACCAATGGAGCAGACCTGCAGGATTTGTTGTCTTCCACTTGTGTGCATTTATGCTTGTTCCTGGTACTACTTTATTCTTTTGTAGAAACCAAAAGAATAAAGTAGTGGAAGCAGGCTGCATGGGAAGACCATTTGGTCGCACAGCTGTACCCCCTGCCTTTCGATTTTGACTGCAAAATGAAAACAGGTGTGTAATTTGGTGCTTGCTTGCATGTTTAATTTAATAAGTTTCCTGTTACTGATTTATTTGTGAAGCAAATAATGCTCTCTAGCCATTTTACCCCTCCAGGTTTGAAACCGCACTCAAATCTACCCAACAACAAAGGACTGCATTTACTAAACTCCTTCACACACTAAATAGTCACTTAATTTACTGCCCCTCTTTCTGCTTTGTCGTTCCCCAGAACTGCATGAGAGCAAATTGTCAGCAAATACAACATGGAAAACTAGTATTCTTTGAGGAAAACAGAGAAATAGCATTAATAAAAATATACATAGTAACTGTGATAGGCACTGCTTTATTCTTCTGAACTGGGGTGACGTTTTGGGCAAAAAAAGATGGATTAAACTCAGATCATTTGTGACTTGGGGTAAATGTTTGCATTGTTCAGCATTCCATCCATCATCTGTTCTTTTTGCCTTTGCTACCCTAGGTGGGGAGGTGTGGTATCTCCCCAACTGCGTGTGTACTTCGCGAAAAGCTCGTGTTCTACTGACACGTCAAGAAACGCGTCTCCTACTGCGTGCCTGCTTCGAGAACAGCTCGTGTACACTCGTGTAACCAACGCATCTCCTACTGAAGCTCAAATTTATTGTGAAATGTTACCTACGGTGATCCTTGTATTGTGAAGATTGTGCCTTGTGTCATGCTAAGCATTTAACCGAATTTGTTTGACAGAGAGGGGATCAATCTACATCAACTCAACTTGCCAATCACAGTATTCTCTTTTGTTGCTTATAATGCAGAACGTACCAGCTGCACCTTTTTTCTTAACTGTTCCCGGTGACCCACCTATTCAATGGCAAAAGTGGAAGAAAGTTTTTAACAATTATGCTAGGGTGTGTGGTACTTCATTGAGCACAGAAAGGAAAACATCCCTTTTAATGCATTGTTTAGGCACAGAGGGCCAAGAAGTTTTTGAAAATCTTCCTGATCTCTCAGACTCTAATGGCCTCAATGAATTTGAAATTTGTATAAAAAAATTGGATCTGCATTACTTACCGAAAGTAAGTACAGTTCTTGAAAGGTACCAGTTCGGAAAGAGACTACAACGCCAAGGAGAGACAACAGAACAATATATAACGGAGCTTAGAAGACTTGCTTCCACGTGTGCATTTGGGAATTCTTATGAGGAACGTTTAAGGGATCAATTCATGCTTGGCTGCTCCTTGGACAAGGCAAAGGAAAGCATGTGGCAAAAAGATAACCCATCTCTAGATGAGGTACTAGTATTAGCCAGAACCTGTGAACATTCCAGGAAATGCGTTGAAGTACTTAGAAAAGACTCCGTCGTTCCTGACATAACAACGGAAGAAGGAACCTCCGTGAAAGCTATACGGTGCAACAATATTGACAATAGAGGCGTTGGGGAGTCTGTAAAAACAAAGAAAACTTTTGCTGGGAAGTGTTTTAGGTGTGGGGGCATCGGTCACATGGCCAATAACAAAGATTGTCCTGCCTGGAAAATATTTTGTAGAAACTGTGGTAGAGTTGGACATCTTGCAAAATGCTGCAGGGTGAAGAATAACACTAAAAAAATAAGAGAAGTGTGGTGTGATGGTAATGCTAATGATACTGATGTTAATGATGCTGAAGCTGTGAATGTTGTTCAGATCTTACAAACAAGTGTTGGGTCTTTTGATGGCCCTGTGGAGTCAATCTTAGTTAATGGTAAGCCTCTCAGAATTCTATTTGATTCTGGGGCAAAAATCACATTAATACCAAAAACGTTCTATGATCAGTGTCTGAAGGGGATTGTTGACTTATTGAAACCGGATGTGTTACCCAAGGGATATGGTGGTGAACCAATCAAGTTGCTGGGTTACTTCTGGGGAAGTATAGAATTTAGAGGTCGACTCATTCCAGCAAAAGTGTATGTTTCTGTAAAAGGGGACTCTTTGATTCGTTGGTTTCATCAACGTGATCTTTGTATTCTGCTTGATCCAAATGAAGATCCTCCTGTCAGACTTAAGGATAACCACACGGTTCAATCCGTCTCAGAAGAGGTGTGTGCGTGGGTGAAAGAGTTTCCAGATGTCTTCAGCAAGAGATTAGGATGTCTTAAGAACTACGTACATCTGATTAGGCTTAAGCCTGGAGCACTGCCGAAGGCAGCAAAAGTGAGGAATGTTCCCTTGTTGGTAAAGGATAAAATGAAGGCCGAGATTGAAAAACTCATCACGAATGGTATCATTCAACAGGTTGAGGCTTCAGAATGGGTGGCACCAGTAGTTATGGCTAGGAAGGCCAACGGCGAGGCCAGACTCTGTGTTGATCTCAGAGATTTGAACAAGTCAGTCATCATAGACCACTATCCACTCCCGAATATTACGGAGTTGTAGTGTTCACTGAGTGGGGCAAAGCACTTCTCAACTCTAGATTTGACTTCTGCTTACCATCAAATCAATTTACATGCGTCTTCTCAGGAACTCACCACTTTTATAACACCTTTTGGAACATTCAAGTTCCTTAGAATGCCGTTTGGGTTAATTTCTGCGGCGTCGGTGTTTCAGAGGGCCATGGAAAGAATTCTGAAGGGCATGGAAGGGGTGAAAGTGTATCAGGACGATCTTTTAATCACAGGTACCAATCTGGTTGAGCACAATGAGAGGCTGAGGTTGGTCTTAGAGAGGTTACGAGACAATGGTCTTACGCTCAAAGCTGAGAAATGTAAGATAAATATTTCCACGATAGAGTACTTAGGTCATGAGATTTCGGCAAAAGGGATTCGTCCCAAGGCGAGTCTAGTGGATACTATCATAAATTTACCCAGTCCACAAAATAAAGAGGAGCTTGTAAAATTTCTAGGAATGGCGGAGTTTTACAATAAGTTTGTCCCACGTTTTGCGGAAAGATCTTATAGTATGAGACAATTGTTAAAAAAAAGGGCAGAGTTTAACTGGAACCATGCTTGTGAAAAAGAGTACCAAGATATCAAAATCGGGCTTGATAAGGCAGCAGATTTAGGGAGTTTTGACGCACATGATGAAATTATTTTGATGACTGATGCTAGCTCAAAAGGTCTTGGGGCGGTCTTATTGCAGAAGAAAGATGGTCAAACAAGGACAATTCTTTTTGCATCTAGATGTTTGAAGGGAGCAGAACTCAATTATTCAGTTGTTGAAAAAGAGGCGCTCAGTGTCTTTTGGGCGGTGAGAAAGCTGAGGAAGTTTTTGTGGGGACATAAATTTCAGATAGTCACCGACCACAAGCCTCTCATAGAGGTATTTACTAAGAAAGGAATAGAGATGATCTCACATAGAATCAGGAAGTGGGTTGTAGCATTGCAAGAATTTGTATTTGTGATTTCTTACATGCCTGGGGCATTAAATGTTCAGGCTGATTGCCTTTCGAGACTTTGTCCAGATACAGGAAAAGATGACGAGATTATTGAAGGAGGGTGTTTTGCTGACATCGTAGCTGATGAGGAGATGAAGGTCTGTTTTGTTACTGAGGGAGCGATTTCAGAACCAGTGTGGGTGGAGGAATTGTTAAAAGATGCTACTTTGCAGAAAGTACTAAGTAATATCGTAAATGGTTGGGGTGTCGGAAAGAATCAATCTGAAGAGATGTCCGGGTACTGGCAAGTCAGAAATGAATTGTCTGCGGTGGATGGGCTGTTGATGAGAGGCAGCAAATTGGTTCCCCCAGCTCGCTTGAGGAAAGATCTCATAAGTCGTGCCCACTCAAGCCACATGGGTATCTCCAAAACAAAGGAGAGATTAAGGAACGCCTACTGGTGGCCCGCCATAGACATGATGGTAGAAAGAGAAGTGAGAAATTGCCATGAGTGCGCACGTTCGGATAAGGTATTGAAATGTAGAACTCAGCCCATGGTCACGCGTGAAGAGTCCTCCGGACCCTGGGTTGACATAGCTTTAGATATTTTAGGTCCAATCAGACTGAAATCTGTTGACCGATATGTTTTAGTATGCATTGATATGTACTCACGTTGGCCTGAGATCAAATTTGTGAGCTCAGTTGAGTCAAGAGATATAATCAATTTTCTTGATGATTTGTTTGAGAGAGAGGGGTTTCCCTCTACTTTGCTGACTGACAATGGGGTGCAGTTTGTCTCGGAAGCAACAAAGTCCTTCTTAAGAGAAAGGGATGTGGTACATAAAAGAATAGCTCTTTATCACCCAGAATCTAATGGTGTCGTGGAACGCTTTATAAAGGTGCTGAAAGAATGCATGCAATTAGCGTTTGTTAATGGCATTGAGTGGGAGAGTGAAGTGAGAAGAAAAGTACGAGAATATCGATTGACACCACATTCAACCACAGGGGTGACTCCTTTCCAGTTGTTCAAAGGTAGGGCACCATACAATGAAATCGAGCCTAGGTGGGTAATAAAAATAAGGAAAGAGGTTAATGATCAGGTGGATAACATTGAGGGTTGGAGAGAGAGAGAAAGGGAAGTGAAAGGAAAAAGGAAGCTGAGATATGATGAGCGTAAAGCTGTAAAAAGAACGGTATTGTGTGAAGGTGATTATGTGAAAATAAGGTCTCCAAGGAAAGAGGGAAAGCCATCTAAATTCAAAGGTCCATTTAAGGTCATAAAACTGTTTAGGAATGCTGTGAAAACAGAAGACCACAAGATATGGAATTTGAATAGGGTGTCTAAGTGTTTAGGACACAATGGAGGTGCTCATGTCTCTCTAGACACTTCACCGGAAGTTACTGCTCAAGATGCTCAAATAAATCCAGGCGTCACTGTGATGCGAAACCCATCTGAGACTCGGCCAAAAAGAAAAGTATCAAAGCCGTCATGGTTCAAGGACTATGTTAAGTGAACTTTGTGTTATGTTCTCTCTTCATGGACTTTGTGTTGATATGTTCAATTTATTTTGTCTCAGCTTGTAGACAATACAATCTGTTCAGGGCTAAGTGTTTGATAATTAATGGTGTTATAATAGCTTGTTTGTAATCTGATATGGGGAAGGTGGTGTGGTATCCTAGTAATGCGCAAGTACGTGTCTTCTGTGCGCGAGAGATGAGAGAATGTTGAATTCATTATGGAATGCGGTGTGAGGCTTTTGGAATGGAGAGAGTGAGAGCGACAGTTGATGGGAAGCGAAGAGGACGGTGGCTGGTGTAGGGATTTATACGTGTCTACTATCTTAATAAACCATCTTATCAGCACTTCGGTTATTGGTGTTCTTCTGGCGCCTGTAAATACCCTGCTGACAATCTTACAGGAGGGTACTTCCCAGACATGGGTCCTGTGCACACTGCACCACTAGATTCAAGTTAGCCTGGCGGAAAAGGGGTGATACCCCAAAACTGGTCCCAGAATGCTTGTTTCCAGTCCTGAGAGGACCAGGCCTGGCAGTTCAGGCTGGACTGTTCCCATGGGATGCAGGGTCAAGACTGATTTGTATATGGTTGGGTCCAAACTGGGGTGGCGTGGTGGGCAAAAAAACAATGGAATAAACCCAGATCTTTGTAACTGGGGGTGAATGTTTGCATTGTTCAGGATTCCATCCATCATCTGTTCTTTTTGCTGCTGAGAATGTGTTCATGCATGTCGCATTCTTGTGTACTCTGAGGTTTCTTTGGGTTGCTCTCTATCCTGTTTTCATTTTGTTTTGCAGCTGGGTGGGGACCGTAATTTCAGCAGCATGCTTTTCTTGCTTTGGTGCACATGCCATAAATACACAGGCTGCGGTTTCAGTAAAGATCAACCCTCCTTCCCAAGTTACTTCTTGCCGGTTGGCAAGTAGGCAAGTTCTATCCCAGCCATCCGGATTGCATTAACACTCAGAAGAGCCCCCCTCCTCCCCTGGCTTCACAGGAGTCTCATTTCACTGTGAAAGAAAGGTCCTTTGGGCATGAATGTAAATGATGCAATGCTCTGTTATTCTATATGAATGTAGGCATTACCACCATTCGGATATGCAAGGCAAAATGGAAAGTCATTTAGAAATAAACATATTTTTAGAGCATGTCGTTGAGACTTCTTTATCTTGATCACCAGACAAAAATTATTCAGTAAAAGAAATCACATAGTGAAGCTTTATTTGAGCTGATCTTCATCCTTTTGTCTGTAAAATTGTTATATAATTTTTTCTCCCACTGTACCTGCTAACAATTTGACTGTGCACAACATCCTTCAAAATAGTCCCTTTTAGTGGCAGTCACATTTGGACTGACTTAAATACAATCAGGCAGTGTTAAAAGGACTGGTCTGACAGGTCCGTGTGTGGGCCATATGTTGGCTTGCTCGTGGGTCTCTTTCATGGTATGCTGGAGTGTTTACTGTTCATTCACAAAATGATAAAACAAACAGTGCCTGCAGCAAACTCAAATCAATTAAGTCTTCCATATTTCGCAAAAAACTTCTACATCGTGTCTTTACAAGTTAAAAAACTGCCCCTATTTGCAAGCAGTGGCTACTTTTGTACCTCAATAATTCTCAAATTGGGAGCACTTTTATTTTGCCCCCCTGAACCTATTTACTATACCTGTCCGACTCTCTGCCAGTGTGAAATGTTTTTTCATTTCTTTTTTAAAATGTTGCTTTCCTTTATAAAACTTGTTTTTCACAAACACACACACACTCACTCTCTAAAAACACAGTGTGTAGTAATTTCTATAGCTCTTCAATCCCTGGCAGCACAGCACCCACGATGATCTGCTGCATGGCTACGCACTTATAAGGTCCAAAAGGTGAGATCTATTGGTTATGCCACACACAACACACAATTCAACACCACACAATTCAACGCCACCCAACATAATTACACTCCACAAACTACCACTCAATGCAACACGATTCAACCCCACATAATTACACTCTAGTCACTACCACATAAATACAACCCAGATAAAACCACTCTATGCCAAAAAAGCAACAAACAACATACATAAATACAGTCCACCCCATGCCACATAGGTCCAGTCAGCATAATTGCACTCAACACCACACAGTTCCACAACACACAATTCAGCTCCACACATTTCCATTCCACGCCACATAATTAACACTAAACCTCATAATTCAACTCAAAAACACAATTGAACAACAAATCACATTCATCCAATCCACACCACAGAATTCCACGCCATGTCACAAAATTCAAAAGGACACCACATAATGAAACTCCACTACATACTGCTCCACATCACAAAACACCATTCCAGATAATTACACTCCATGACAAACAAGCCGACTCCACATAATTCCAATACACTCAATACCATATCATTGCTATCCACATAATTTATTAGCACATCATGCCACATAATGCCACTACCTTAATCCACTCCGCACCACACAATTCCACACCACACAATTATACAACTAACAATTCCAATCCAACCCACATAATTCCATACCACATACATCCACTCGACTCCATAGCACATGGAGAAAAAACATTGGTGGTCATTATGAATTTGGCGGCCGGTCCACCGCCAGACCGGTGGTGAAGACCGCCATATTACGATTGCTGCAGTGAACCGACCCAAACACAGCCACATCACTGCCAGTACCGCCAGTGAGGGCCCATAGCTGATGATGGGGGATGCCTTCCCCAGGCCAATGGAAGGCATTCCCCCACCCACCATATTATGTCAGCAGACCACCATGATTTCCTGGGTAGACTGACCGCCAGGAAAAGCCTGGTGGAAACGAGCAGTATGTAAGGTAAAACTCACCTCCAGGGACACAGACGAGTTTGCGGAATGACATGGAACCAGAACTAAAAGTCTTCCCAATGTTCTACCACACAATCCAAGTAGAAGAAAAGCGATGACGACAAGGACAACAACCGTGAGTACAGCCGTCTAGCACACAAGGGAGGGAAGGGGAAAGTTACACACCCACATGCAACACGCATACCCGCCACGGTCTGTAACGCACATATACACACCTACACAAACACCCATCCCGATACACACACACAGCCACAAACACACAAGCACACACAAATCACAGAAAGGCACAACCAAAACTCAAACACCACTCCCAACACACATGGCACACACATAGCATACACATGGATCAAAAATGGCTCAAAAAAACAGAAATAACATAAGCTCACAAAATGAAAGACTGGACAAATCACTAAAATTTACACCAACGTCATCAGTTGGGCAGCTGTATTATAAGGTGAGAAGGATATGTATGAATAATAAAACTATTTACAAGAATGGGTCATTGGCTAGTCCAACATGTGCAATATGCACACCTGGGCATGATGTTGCCCCACCTTGACTCCTGACATCCTCATGGCCTCCACTGGGCAGGGACATCAATGGGGCATGCAGGCACCTCAGGGGTCAGGGCGTGGGGGTGGGAGTGGTGGCGGGGGTGGTGGCGTATGGGTTAGGTTTGGAAGGGGTCCCCTTCTGCTTTGGTTTGGGAAGAGGGTGGGGGTTTGGTCTTAGGCTTAGATGGCAGCGAGTGGTTTTGGAGCAGTTGGTGGGAGTGGGTACAGTTTTTGCCTTAGAGGGAGGCTTTTTGGTTGTGGGAGGGACATGGGAAACACTAGGGGAGCTGGAGGGACTGGGCTGGGGGAGGGGACTGTGACGTTTAGGGACAACATGGGGTTGGGCCAGAGGAGGGAAGGTGGGCAAGGAAATGTTTTTTTGGAACAGTGGGCAGATTGTTGGAACAGGTTTGGGAGTGGAGGTAGAGGGAGTGGTTGTAGGACCTGTAGATGTGCTGGACTTGGATGTAGGTGAATGCAAAGTTTGCATGTGTGAGGTGGATGACTGTTGGGTAGGTGAGTGGGGGCATTTATGTGTCTTGGGAGGAGGGGGAAGAGAGGCTGGGAGAAGATAGCCATGTTGTGTGAATGTATGTTGAGATGATGTCTGCAAGTAATGTGGTGTGCAGCATGTGGGTGTGATGGTGGTAGTGGTCAGTGCAGATGCAGTGTATGGGGTGCATGTCTGCATGTCTGCAGTGGTGGTGACTGTTGGCAAGGCTGAACTTGTGACTGGATCTGGCAGGTGTGAGTGATGATGTGCCTGTGAGGGAGGAGGTGATGGGGGAGACAGTGGAGGCAATGGCTGTTGTTGTTTTTGCTGGTGTGTGTTGGGAGTGTGTATGCTTGTATTGTGACCTGTTGTGCTTGTGTTTGTCTTTGCATGTCTTGTCTGTTGTCTTGGGTGCCTGCAGGTCCGATGGTGTGCTTGGGATGAGTGGGGGGAGAGGGCTTTGGGACTGGGCACAGGTAGCTGGAGGGTGGATGGATGAAATAGTGGTATTGACTGTCATCAAAGAGGAGGCCAGAGCCTGAAATGATCTCTGTAGGCCAGCCAATGCACTGTGAATGCCCTCCAGGTAGGCATTGCTTTGCTGCATCTGGAATGCCAGCCCCTGGATGACAAATCACCATGGTTGATTGTCCCACAGAGATGGATCTCAGGAGGTCAATAGCCTCCTCATTGAGGGCAGAAGGGCTGACCGGGGCAGGGACGGAGGGGCCTGCTGTGAAGGAGATGCACAGGCATGGGCAACTCAGTGGGGAGCTATGGGTGGGAAGTGCTGGTAATGGGTGTGGCAGACAATGTAGTTGCTGGGGTAGTCCCAGAGGGGTTTGCCACCACCAGGGAGCTTCCATCAGAGGGGAAATCAAAGTCAGATGTAGGAGTTCCTGTCATCCCGAGGAGTTCCCCTCGTCCTTGAATCCACTGGTTCCCACGGCTTCAGTGAACTCTGCCTCCTGGGTTCTATGGGCTGCAGCCGCCCCACTCACTGGTGCCCCTTCTCCTTCACCTGATGATGCTAATGCACACAAGGACAGAAGAAGACAAGGAGGGAGGGTGGGGAGAAAGAAAGGGAGCATAGGGTCAATTACAATACTTATGTCACATATGAGTCACACTTGACAACAATACACAAGCAATATTCAGACTGCTGTGTCAAACACCAGGCAACACAAATGGCTACTGACAAGAGACCATGCCATTTGAAGCCCCCACAATCCTCCATCTACAACACTACACTGATACAGCGGCAGATTGTGACTACTCACCAAGCCAATGTGTTAGATTTAACTTAGGGACAACTTCATTTATCCCATGACAGTGTGTGAACAACCTGCATTTGCCTGTGCATACCACATAGCTAGCTGAAACAGAGGTACATGAGAGTCACCAATCTTCACTTTAGTTCCAGGATGAATCCCTCTACATATGTAACTTATAACTACCTACCAGACAGACCAATAAGTATTACAATGAGGACCTCAGCTACAAACCCAACCAGAGGTTAGTTAGGCATCCACTTGCTATTAGCAAACCATATAATCACTATGCAACTCAATACCTACATGAAGAACACTGTTAGTACTCACCCCCTTGTGGCTGCTGTGCTGCCCACAAGCGCCCATCCAACTCTGGGTAGGCCACCATCAGTATGCGGGCCATTAGGAGTCAGGGTCCGAAGGGCACCCCTCCCTTGTTGGGAAGATGTCCCCAGCTGGGCATCTGTGGGCTTCCGAGCCCAGCGTTTCAGGTCCTCCCACCGCTTTCTGCTGTGGGTGTTCTGCCGGCTATGGACCCCCAGGGTCTGCACTTCCTTGGCGATGGATCGACACAATCCCTTCTTTTGATGGGCGCTCACCTGCATGGGACACAGAGATAAGGATACATTTATGTAGACTCCTCAACCAGTAATAGCAATGGACTACATACTGTATCCATATCACAGTCATGCAACACATGACATGTACCTATGTGCACACAAAAGTTGCACGACGTAGCAATCTTAAAAGAACATAATGCAAACACTCACATGCAACTACATACAACCATGTTGCATCTACTATACAGATACGGTGCTTACCTGCTTATCTGGAGACCCATACAACTGTATGCTTCCAGATACGGGACACAGCAGCGCACGCTGTGGAGGCCTTGATAACTGGACAGTCAGGAGTCAAGTCAAATGGCTTTCAGAACATGGCGGTCACGGCCGCGGCAATGTTCACCGTCACCACCGGTGGTGATCTTCATTGGCCCCTGTTCCCTATAGACATCAATATTATCCAATAAAGAGTGGCACTGCGGTTTCGACCGCCTACCGCTGTAACGAATGATGCTGGCGGAGGGAGGTCACTTCCATCTGTCCCTACACTCTTATTTATAATTGTACCCAATTATATGTGCATCATAGCTCGATCTGGCACACTACATGCCAGGCCCTACATGTTGTGAAGTTACTCATCTGAAATCATAATGCCTTACACCATTTTGTATCGTAATCAATAATCTGCTCAAAACTGTCAGACCTAGGGAACTTGATGTACCGTATGGATTCCTGGCTCATATCTCCACATGGATCCATTTATGGTACATTTATTCTGTAGACATACAATATAATGAAAGGGAGTTGTGTTCAATGTCCGTCCGTATGTAGGAGCAACTGTTGCTTAGCCATTTGAGCTATAGTTTTATACTCATTATTTTAGCAAACTAGGTCTGCCGATGTGCACTGTAACATAGATATATTTTATTTAGCTTTGTTTTTATTACTTTAACAATAGCCGCATTTGCGGTCTTATTTTATTTTCTCTATCTAGCTATTCTTTGCCTAGGCCAGCACTGCGTTCTTAAACAAGACATTTCTTTCACTCTGTGCTTTTCTCAAGGCTGCAGTAGGATAGGTTGCCGGCAAAAGTGGTATGCTTTATCTCTAATGTTCAGAGAAACATACACACTCTTATGTGGGGATTTTTCTTGGAATATCAGCTGTTTTGTTATAAAAACACTACTTAGACCCATGTACATTAGAGGGAGATTCCAGCCAGATGACCACGAATGTATGCTGATTGCTGAGTGCTTCGCTGCAGCTGCTTCTGTGGACTACAGGCCTCTTGCTCAGGTATGAGGGATGATGTCTTCCCAGGGGAACCTGAAAGGCAGAGTTAGAGCTTAACATGCTGTGCTCTAAGATAGCCTAGGTTGGAACTATTCTTAACGATCTTAGTTACAATATGGTACTGTTATTTTTATGTTTCACTCTCCTTGTCACAATTTTAATCTTGTAATGCTTCATCATCCTACTTATTGCAATAAACACTTTATTATCTAAGATGCCGTTACTTCAATAAAACCTTATTTAACTATACTCTGCATCTGATTGTCCATGCATAAGTGAGACTAATGTAAATGAGAGAAACGGATGAGATCAGAGTGACCACGATTTCCCTGAGGAGTCATTTGTGCCATGCACTCGGTTGCCCAATCATTCCTGCTCTTGGGTAGAGATGAGTCACTGCTAGTTAGCTGGAACAAAACCTGGATTAGGCCGACAGGTGTCACCTGTAGTGGGTTCAGTCCCCCACAGTACAAGTGATTCTGCCACCCGAATCCAGTAGTCTCACTAGGATAATGAGAACCTATGCGACACAACCAGAGCATAGATGGGAAATAGGTTGCCTGTGAGGTTCATATTGCAGCATTGATTGATCAAATGGGTGCTCAATATGTCTTTTCTTTGTTACACTTTTATTGTTTGCTATGTGTAGATACAAACCAATGCAGAGGCTGAGGAATGCACCCGTGTACCAGCCCTACTTGGCCTGGCTACTGTGGAAGAACAACATGTACTGCTCACTTGTCGTGCACAATTGGAGCCAGATCTCATGCCTGCTAATTGTCAACCAAATACAGTTCCTACTACTGTACAGGTGCTTTCAGTGCTCCACATTTTGGCCACTGGCTCATTTCAGGTGACAGTAGCCTTGTCAGCAGGTATGTCTCACCCAATGTTCAGTTTAGTGTTTAGGATGTTCTATCTACCTTGCTCAAGGACGTTGATAGTTATATCAAATTCCCACATGGTGCAGATTTGGCCACAGTTAAGGCAGATTTTTATACAATGGGACACATCCCCATGTGATTGGGGCCATTGATAGTACCCTTATTCATTTGGTGCCTTCCTGGATAAATGAGCAGGTATTTAGAAATCGCTGATCAATATATCTCACAAGTGACTACCAAGTTCCCTGGATGTGTGCAGGACACCTACATTATGAGGAACAGCATTGTCCCACACCTGAATGCACAACTACAGACAGAGTGATGTTTGTTTTCACTGTCTGCTACATCATCTATGTTTTCCATTCTTCTGTGCATTAATGTACATATGTTATCACTATTCCCAGGTGACTCAGGCTACCCTAACCTATCCTGGCTGTTGACACCCGTGAGGAGTCCGAGGGCAGAGGCTGACAACCGCTATAATGAGGCACATGGAGGGACCAGAAGAGTGATAGAAAGTACATTTGGCCTTCTTAAAGCAAGATTTTGGTGTCTGCACTTGTCCGGTGGATCCCTGGACTACTCCCCTGAAAAAGGTCTGCCAGATAGTCATGGCCTGCTGCGTGCTGCACAATTTGGCCATTACTGGAAGAGGAGAGGGGGTTCCAATGCACCGGTGGCAGGAGAGGGAACAGAAGACAGTGCTGAAGATGGGGTGGAGGATGATGTGGACACCAGGATTCAGCTGATTCAGCTGTACTTCCAATGACAGTCAGGTAGGTTTGTGGTTGAGTTTATTAAATCATCTTGTAAAGTGAAGTGTGGCAGCTCTTATATTCAATTCAGTAATAAGTGGTTTGCTCTGCCTCATTCTTCTTGGTGTGGTTAGTGGTACAAGAGGGAGATGTTTGCTCAGACTGGTTTGGCCAACTGACATTTTTGACTCAGAGTGCCTCTGTAGTTGGGAAGTGCTGTTGGTAGTGTTATAAATGTACTGATGGCCTCACACTTCACCTCTGTGATTAGGGTCTCCCTGACAGTTTCCCCAGCACTGGATGCCAAGCAGAGAACATGGCATGCCTCTATTCTTGCTGTGTGTTCTAAGGCCATTACTGAGGTTGTGTGATGTGTGTAGTGATGTTGAAAGTTCATTACAATGCTGTATTTGTAGGACATGAGGCCTTTGAATCTAGTATGTCGCATGACACAGCATCTTGTTTTTTGACAATAATATATTTCCAATGTGCTTGTCATTTATGTTTTACCCTTTTTTCAGATATTGCAATGGTCACTACTGTATACCCATGGAATTGTTGCTGACTGCTATCACTAAGATTGGTGGATGATGAATGGTAGCAAACACTTACAGTGAGAAACATTACAACAAGCTGACACTAGTTTGGATTAAAACTGATGTTCAGTAACATTTACACTGTCACATAGTAGTACATACATTGCATTGTGATTGAAAAAAGCACAAATACGTCAGCTGTGTGTAAGTGTGTTTATTCGTATTGCAAAAAGGAAGGGATAATGTAAAAGAGTGGGCTGATGGGGGACAAAGTTTTCAATGTAGTGGCCTAAGCAGCTGGTAGCACAGGTCCAGTATCCATGGAGCCATAGGAAAATGGAGCAATGGCAGTCCAAAGGCAACAAGGTGTGTCAGTGGCACACAAGGGATACATGTTAGGATAAAACCACTTCCTAGCAGTGGTTTGGGTCTTGGATACAGTCTCTGTAGGATGTCTGGCTTGCAGGGAACGTTTGCAGGGGGACATCCTGGGCAGTCAGTTCCCTGGGTTGCTCCATCCCTTGGCCCACAGATGACCTCCCACTGGCGCTCGCCCCCTGTGCATGTGTCCCCAGAACAATGTGCCCACTCCCACCAGGTCCTTCATCATCTTGCCTGGTGGGTGTTGACTCTGGTCCCTGTACAGGTAGGCACACTGTTGATTGATGTGTCCTGGGGACACGGGTCTAGGGGCGTTGGGCATGCCCTGGGTGAGGCTTGTGGAGTGTGACTGACCAGATGCGCCAGATGGGCAGGGGAGATCTTCCAGATCTAATCATCCAGAGTTGCTGTCATCACTGTGGCCTTCTTCTGGTGGAGGACTGGGTGTTCGTGGCACCTGCTGCTGGCTGACATTAGCAGTGGTACCTGTGGACAGCAAAGAGATATTCACATCTGCCTCACATTTTCACATTGCCCAACCAGGGACATGGTGCTGGATGGTTGCTCCCCAGGTATGGCATTGGCAGTAGGCAGTTTATAAATTTCTTTGTGGCGAATGGAGTTTAATTTATTTGATTACATCTGATATGTGATGACATATCAGTATGTTTCCATTACTGACATTGCCATTTCTTGGTTAGCTCTTGGGACCTCCTTATTCAGTGGTATATGCCATCCTTTCCTATGTAGGTGTACCTATGGGATGGGTGTTTTGCACGTTTAGGTCAGTGACAGGTGATACATTGTGGGGTTGGTAGTGCTTTATGCTGAAAATGCTTTACCAATATTTGTGAGTGCAGATGTTGGGAAGGTGTTTGTTGAGTGGTGTGGACATGCAGGGGAAATTGGTATAGGTGGTTAGGAGGGTGGGTTTCAGTGTGGGATTGGGTGGGTTCGGGAGTGATAGGGACACATGCAATACAGGTGTACATAGTGGTAGGGGAGTATAGGTGTCTTACCACTTTCAATTCCTCCAGTGATTCCAGTCAGGCCCTCTGGATGCAGGATAGCCAAGACCTTCTCCTCCCATGATGTTAACTCTGGAGGAGGAGGTGGGGGTCCACCGCCAGTCCTGTGGATGGCAATCTGTGGCCATGATGCCATGGATAGCACCTTCCCCCATAGGTCGTTCCACATCTTCCTAATGTCATCCCTCGTGCTGGATAGTTTCCCACTGAGTTCGCCTTGTGGACAATCCTCTGCATTTTTACTGCACCTGTACACTGAACAGCTGTGGCTCTACCCTAACAATTTTGTTCACCATGGCACACAACTCATCATCTGTGAAAACGGGGTGCTTTTGCAGGGACATGGTGATATTGATGTGTGTGTGGTCAATGGGTTGTGCAGAGGGTGGTGTGTTTTGTGGGAGGTGGAGGGTGTGTGGTTAAGTGGGATTGAATGCTAGTGGTCTAAAGTGCAATAGTGTGGTGCATGTTTGTGTGCAATGCTATTGTGTGATGTGAATTTAGGGTGTACAGAATGCTGTGTTGAGTATGTGCAGTTCCTTGTCGTAAGTGGCCGCGAGTTGTGTGGCAATTGTTTTCCATTGCAGAGGATTGTGAGATGTGTGGGTGTGTGTCTTATACTTGTGTGTGTGGTGTTTGTATGTGTATCAGGTTTCGTGAATTTGAAATGGCTAATGTGCGGTAGTTTTGTTAGGAAGTAACTATTTGGACCATGGCGGTCCACACCACCAATGGCTTACTGCCATTAAATGACCACAGTGCTGATTTGTGGGTCGTCATTTGGAGGGCGGTATATTCTTGGCGTGGCGGTGAGGGTGGTGGGACTGCCTCTCCCCTACCGTAGTTTGGCCTGGCGGTGCCAGATTTGTGGTTCTTTTATAGCAATAAGTAACAGAAAAGTGATTAGTTAACTTTTGAGCACTTTTTTGCTAAAACCTGCAAATTATGCAGAAGATGAAGGATTATGTGTCAAATGCAGCAAATCTATAATTATGTGAAAATCAACATTGCCGCACACTTGCATAATTCCAGTGGTCCTGGTTTTACCCTAGTCAGCCAGTTCTCTATGGCTTCGCAAATAAACAAGCTAGCTGGCACCTGATTCAGTTTAATGAGAGCACTTAGGAACATTTTGAAATGTCTTCTGGCTGATTCCAGAAGAATTGTGATCAAGTGGCTGATCCTATCATGCCTTGACCAAAGCAGTGATGGGGAAACTTCAAATCATCCAGAATGTCACAGCCCGGACACTTTTAGAGATTGTAAAAACTCAGTCAGCCAGGGAAGCACTTAAAACTGTTCATTGGCTGCCCATAAGCAGCACAGTTCAGGGTACTCTGCTTGGTTCATCGAGTCAAATACAAGGTGGGGCCAAAAGTTCTCCACCAATTGGAAAAACCGTATCAACCCAACAGGGTCCTTAAATCCTGTAATCTTGATATTCTATCTATACCTAAGAAAAATAGAGCTAGGTGTGGGTATCGATCATTTTCATATCTTGCCCCCAGATTTGAAACTCTTCTCCTCTCAAGTTGAGATGCAAAAACAATTTCCTGCATTTTAGAAAGGAGCTAAAAACCTATCTCTTCCCATAATGTGTTGTGCTTGTAGTTTCACTGTTCTCCACTAGCACTGGGAAGTCCAGCCCTGGGTAGCCACACGCTTTGTAAATTTGGTGAATAGAGTTGAATAGAGTAGTTTATGCCACAGCAGTAACCACGTCATGGTATTTTGTTATTATGTCTTACAACTTATCCATCACTCTGGCTTTCACCCATTAAAACACACCAGTCTGTCTTGCTGTACTGTCTTGTATGCAATTGTACAAAACCATATGGCCTAAGGGTTATATTTGACACACATCCATGCAGCTCTACACAGTAAGCAACATTTCATACTCTGCAGGAATGGGTAAGGACATGCATATACCATATACAATTTTTTTGGAATCCTGCATTTTGCTAGCACATATACTCATCTTCATAACAGTAGACACGGACTGCCATCTCTGAGGGCGATAGCCACCATCACACTTGGAAATATGCACCGGTTTATGCTCACTCCATTTTCTCAGAATTTAAGATACTCATCAGCAGAGTAATGACAATCTCTACACTCAGCCCCACTAAGTTGAACTTGTACATAACTCATCAGGCAATCATCATCCATACCCAGGGACTCTACTTAATCTAACATACTGATGACACCCAAATCATACATTGACCCTCAGAAGACACAACCACCACCAACAGTTGTTATATTATGCTATTGACCACCATGCCTACCAATATGTGAGAGTAATGGGTCATACAGAACCTCTCTAGATGTTAGTGAGGATAAGCTGCAGCATGTACCTACGCTGGTTGACTACAAGACTACGCCCAATCCCTCCACCCTCCAATCATGCAAAACTCCTGGCCATCATCCTGGCCAACTAGCTCACCTTGACACTTCACATATCCCTGTTCCACCTTCACCTGCTTTCACATATGTAGAATAGGCATAATTCTCTGCTTCTGGTTCCCTTCTGCCACCTGTGACACCACCCTCCGGGCCATAATCACATGTAGATTGTAGTACACCAATGCCTTCTACCACAGCATCTCTGCACAATTGCAACACAAGTAGAAAACTATTAAATACAGCAGTGCCTAACTAGTACTCAGTTTACCCTGCAGCACACACATCACTCCTCGCCTCCTTGAGATGCAATGTCTCCCCATTCAGAGACACTGCCAGTTCAATCTGCTCTGCCACACCTACAAGGCATTACACTACCCTGGCCCCGCCTAGCTCACTCACCATCTATGTTTCCCACAAGCAATCATGGACCTCTGCTGTGCATCACTTGCCTCAACCCCCAAACCCAATGTCCCCTGAGGTAGGGTGGTCTCTTATATGGCAGACTAGACCTGTAAAAACATCATCCAGCACATCAGGTCAGTTGGATGCAATGTGGTTTAGTGGTAGTGCCTGCACAACTGGCTTTTCAGGCGATCCTTCTTGGAGAGTCAGCACATACTCAACATTTGGATACCCTCTTGGATTAGAAGATAGCCCTCTGGTAAAGCTCATTACTTCATATTATATTACATTCCACTTTTGGCTGCCTAGCCCCAAGACAAACATGCTTGTCTCGTGGTGCAATGGTGCCTACATTGGCACTGACATATCTGCACAATTTCCAAGGTCCATGCATGATATGCTGGAGTCCTGTTTTTTTGCTTTGTATCGCGGAATTTGTACTTCTTGTCTATCATGATGTAATGTACACTACAAGTCCCAGAATTAAACAGGCAATCTGTACTGGACCAACACATCACACATAGATCAGAGAAACTTGGCAGGGCTGAACATAATGATATGTGAATGGGCAATTAATGCACAGCTATGTGTATGTGATGCATAAGTTAATATGTGAGATACTCCTGCCCTTTCACATGCACACAGCACAGCAAAATGTCTTGCTGCACTGCATGACAGTTTTAACCATTTGGTCCTTTATTTCTATTTACCCTGTAGTTCCTCCTAGTCTTTGACCGCAGCACTGTCCTGACCGGCATCTTCCACCAACTCTTTTGGGATGAGTGACGCCACCTGCTCCTCCAGTGGGTCAACTCCTTCTGTGCATCATGCCCTCCTCTGTCCTCATAGTCACCCTAAGGTTCTTGGCCAGTTTCTTTTTGGTCCTGCACTTGTAGTTATACTTCTTCAACTCCAGCACTGTGCTTTTTGTTTGCCCTACACCACTGACTTTATCCAGTATGGATTGCCAAATGGCTTCCTTCTTCCCTATTGTCAGTTTGGAGGTGACAAAGAGAAGGTGTTTATTCTTTGTCATCTCAAATATTTATATTTGATTCTCCTCAAAGAAATTCTTCCTCTTCCTCCTCTCTTGGTCTGCTGTCTGGTCATCTTTGCTGTGGTTGGGGTTCTTGCCCTCCTGACTGGTGGAAGATGTGTCCTCCATTTGTTGATGTTGTTTTTGGTCTGCTCTTCTGTGTTTTGAAATGTGTCTTTTTTTACACTTCCTGTCACGCAATACACTCCTAATTGATGCAATGCTGGTTCGTGGCCCTTACAAGTGCTTTACGAAGCACAATTCAGGTTGTATATGGCAGTTTGCATTGTTTTTTTCGAAGATGCATTAGAATTTTTGACACCGTCGGAACTTGCAACATGGTGCTCCATCCCCATAAATTTGGCGCTTCTATGTCCCAAGTAAATGGCACTACAAAGCGCAAGTTTTTGATGTAATGCACCTGCAATGAAGCATTGCAACAGCTCTCATAAATATGCCTCTTACTTTCTCCATTGCCATTTGAAGGTATTTGTTGAAAATGTGGTGGAGGCCAGAGTGTAATGTGAGAGTAAATGCTTGATTAGAGGTTGGTGGATGGGATACACCGTGACAAATAAAAAATGTTCCTCCTTAGCTGTACTACACTGGATTGTTTATATTCTGTGAACTGTCTACTCTTAGATGATGGATGGGTTATCTGTTTGCTATCCATCACATGTGATGGAGTATCCCATCTACCAGACTCTATCAGCCCCCAAGGTTGGACTCACGGTAGAACGGAAAACAGAGTCAGAGGAGAGCAGGGCCATTATAATTATCAGTTAATAACAGAACATGCTACAGCTCACCAGCATAGCTCTGTTAAGTAGGGCTGGGTGGAACTCATGTCGGCTTGCTCTGTGTAATTCTGTAGGGTTACCAAAAAACTCTGCAAGTGGGTGGAAGATTGCTTGTCCTTCATGGGCATAGCCATTTTGTGTGACCTTCTTTCTGTTCTGTGGATGGTACTGGGCCTGATTTTTGTATCCTGTAAAATCTATATCAATCCTTCCCTAATCCCACTCAGCCACCCCTCATTTACCATTTTTATCAGTGTGTATCAGTGTGGGTCTTTGTGTTTGTGTATTTTACTTTTTTGTCTTTTTTTTGTACTTTTTCTGTGACTTTTTGCACTGTTAGTTTCCCCTTTCTACTTCAGATGATGCTGCTTATGAGGGCTTGGGTGACTGTTCTTCTGGTTTTGGTGGGTATCCATTTATAGATCTTTCGGAGCATGCAGAGGGTGTTGAAGCAGGAGGAGGAGATGGCGTTGACTTGCTAGGTCATGGATAGTGAGGGGTTCAAAATGAAGCCTAGGCTGCGTGCGTGGTCGGTGGGAATCGGAGTGTTTCCAATAGTGGCAGGCCACTAGGAGTCATCCCATGAGGAGGTGTGGAGCCAACAATGAGGACTTCTGTCTTGTCAGAATTGAGTTTGAGGCAGCTGCTCAGGGTGCGGTTCTCCTCAAGGAAGCGGGTTAGTTGTCTGTTGACAGCCTTCTCGTTGACTTTTGCTGGAAAGAGGAGCAGGGAGATAGGCTGGAAGTACTTGAGGTCCTTTGGGTCCTCCTTGGGTTTTTTGAGGAGGGCGTTGATCTCAGTGTGTTTCCAGCTCTCCAGGAAGGTTGTAGACTCGAAGGAGCTGTTGATAATCTTCCGTAGTTGGGGTGCAATGGCAGAGCTTGCTTTGTTGAGGATGTGGTGAGGGCAGGGGTCAGATGGAGAGCCGGAGTGGATGGTATTCATTATTTTAATGGTGTTGTTGTCGTTGACGGGGGTCCAGGAGAGCAGGAGGTTGGTCGGAGGTGAATCTGTAGTGTTAGTGGTTGCCGGAGGGATCTGGGTGCTGAAGCTGTTGTGGATGTCTGCAATCTTGCGGTGGAAGTAGGAGGCTAGGGAGTCGAAGAGGCTCTACACCTGCTGAGCATTGCCATCGCTACACAAGACACACTGGACGTGGTTATAACGTCAACTGACGTAAATCAAGCTATCCAGGATCTAGGCAGGAGTAAAACTCTTGGGCTGATAGTCTTCCTGTGGAATATTACAGTGCCTTTTCCAATACTCTTGCACCCTGCCTTACAGAGATGCATAATGAAGCCCAACAGACTGACAAACTCCCACTCTCCCTACAAGAATCTCTTTTGGTGCCCATCTCTAAACCTCACCACAACCCGACTGACATGACTTCCTACCACCCCATTGCAATGCCAGGGATGAATTACAAAATTCTATGTGAGATACTATGCCAAGATCTTGCCAGACTGCATCTCCCAAGACCAAAACGGGCTTGTTCCCAGACATAGCACCTCCCACAACCTCTGATGTCTTTTCCACATTCAGGATCAGGTGCGAGACTGTTACCCTTATGCAGTCTGCCTGGTGAAGGATCTGGAGAAGGCGTTCAAAACCTTAGATTGGGCTTACCTCTTCTCCATCCTTGAATGAATCACATCTGTGACTGCCTATAGGCTTACACCGGACTGTTGCACAAAAATCCAACTTAGCAAATCCAAATGGGCTGCCTCATATTAGAAGCTTCTCTAGTGAAACGTGTCACACATCAGGGATATCTGCTCTTCCCCTTCTTTTTGCTTGTGCATGGAACTTCTGGCTATAAGATTCCATCGGGATGGCACTTACTGGCGTATACCCCTCACGGACACAACACACGTAATATCCCTCTAGGTTGACAACATTCCTTTGTACCTCTATGGCACCAGGACAGACCCTGCCCCCATCCACACTGTGCTTCAAAACTTTGCTAAAGTGTCCGGTCTGAGGGTTAACTGGGGCAAATCCTCCATCTACCTATTATATGATAATGTGTCCCCTTTAGAAGTCAAAATAGATAGCGTCTCTCTCACTTAGCAAATGTCTGCAGTACATTATTTGGGTATACGTCTTATCACACTGTGGGCAACATCTATGCCCCATACTGGCATCCTTCAAATTGTTAGTATCTTTCTGGTCTAAGTTACCCCTGGCTGCCATTGGGGGAATTGCATTATTGAAGATAGTCATCCTAGCCCGTCTCCTGTATTAGTTTACTAATTGTGATCCCACCATGCAGCTTCTTTTGAGACCTTGATTCTTTGCTCGTTGAGCTAACCTGAGGCAGCTGCGGTCACCGGGTTGCACTGCAGGTACTGCAATTGCCCACAGGAGAGGGTGTTCTAGGTGCCCCTTCTTTCAAGGCCTACTTTTTGGCAGTCCAACTTCAATGCGTGTCCAGATGGGTTGCCCATTGGAATGTGGGATACATTTGCAATCATTCCCCACAGCTTAGTCCTGCCACAATTAGAAATCTGTTGCTCCCTTGGAAGGAGCCCAACCCCCCCATTCACTTCAAGTTTATATTGCTATCAAATGCATTAACAAAACTCGTGCTATCACATGTCTGGTTCCTCAGTACGCATCATGATTCTCCTTGGTAGGGCTTCCAAAATACCTGAGCACATACTAAACCCCGGCCTTTAGCAGCTGGCAGGACTGCTCTCTTACTATTGTCAGAAACATATTCTCAGATGGACATCTACTTACATTTGAGCAGCGTCAGGCAGAGTTTGGCATCCCAACAGGTCAGTTCCTCACATATCGCTAATTTTGCAACACCTGCTTCCAATTGTGGTAAACCTGGGGTGAAGAACCCCCAGTCCATTCTGTGATTCAGGATACACTACCATGGGAGAGGGGCGGCGATTAATCACATGGTTATACAAGGCCATCCAAACTCATACAGGCATCCCATGAACTCCCTTTGCACCAAATGGAAAGACAACACTGGAAGGTTGTTCCATGAAAAGGAATGGACACAAGCATTGACTTTCCCACACACGATCTAATGGAACACGCGTTTTCAAAACATACAGTTTGAAATGTCACACCGGGCATACCTCACCCCCCTGCAACTTAACCAGCAGTTTCCAACAGCAACCTGACCTGCCCTTGGTGTCAGTCGAATGCTGCAGACTTGCAACATATGTTATGGTCTCCCCCCACCCTCCATAACTACTGCCAGGGCACATACACCCTGCTACAAGAGGTCACCAAGCTCACAGACTTAAACTTCTGGGAGGCATGTACCCTTGGTATTTTCAAATGACACATCATTCCCACATGAATCGCTAGTCTAGCCCTATTAATAACTAAACTAACACTCACTTTACATTGGAAGGCCTCGTAACTTCTACCACTGAAGGCATGTCAGCTCTCAGTAAAGAAATGGGAAATTGTGGAGGGCACAGCTATATGTCATGAGGAGGCATGTCAAAACTGCAGACGCAACATCTTCCCAGAATGGGCCACCCTAATGTTGCAGTTTGTCCATCTTACCACATCAGATGACTTCCCCCATAATCTGCAGCACCAACACCCACGGCCTGACCCTCATTTGGGTCTCGTCTTGCTCCCCCACAACTGAGGAAAGAACACACCCCTTCCTCTCCTTACTCCAGAGCTCGACCGACTCTGCACTAACCGTTCACTGCCATTCCATTACAAGCTTACAAGTTACCTTGCAGCGCAGTGGCCTCCTATGCTGTCCCCCTGCCTATCACTTCTTCACATTCCAGAAGTATCTGCCTCCATCCCCACACCTATCCATCCTAGATCTCTCTTCATGTTATTGTTTTTCTGTTGGTTCATTGATAAGGCGCAATGAGTCATCTATTCTACTTGCAAATCTCATCTTCACTTGTACTTAATGTAAGGTATGGTATGTTTCTCCATTTGTTCATAGCAAATTACTACTGTACTTGACTGTGTATTATGACAAACACCCAATACACACAGGCCCTCATTCTGACCTTGGCGGTCTTTTCGCAAGACCGCTGAGTTACCGCCGCGGTGAAGACCGCCGACCGCGGCGGTGTGCCGCTGTGCGCATTCTGACCGCTGGGAGCGTTCCGCCGGAAAACCGCCAGCAGCCACACTGGCGGTCGGCGGGAAAGTGGAGACTGGTCAACCTCCACCGCCACGCCAGCAGAACACCGCCCACAGAATTACGACCCACATTTCTGTGTGGCGGTCTTCTGTTGGCGGTCTTCTGTTGGCGGTCACGTCCCTATGGCTCCCGTCGCCTCCCGGAGGACCAACGCACAAGGTAAGTTGATCGTCCGTGAGGGGAGGGGGTGGGGGGGTGTTGTGTGATGTGGGCGTGCATGGGGGTGTGCGTGTGAGTGTGTAGAGGGGGTGTGTGAGTGCGTGTATGCGGGCGGGGGGTGCTGCTGTGTCTATGGGTAATGTGTGCTGTTCGGCAGGTGCGCATGTCGGCATGTATGTGTGCGGGTATGTGTCCCCGTTGTGTATGTGTGTGTAGGGGGTGTGTATATGTGCATGTTGGGGGTGTGTGCATGTCGGGGTACATGTATGTGCATGTCGGGGTGGGGGTGGGGAGGGGGTTCGTACCACCTCTGGGGGGTGGCAGGGGGGTGGAGGGTGTGGGGGGAGGACTCGGGTGGGTAGTGGGGGGTGGGGGAGACCCCTATCAGTGCCAGGGAAGGAATTCCCTGGCCCCGATAGTGCTTACCGCCATGGTTCGCACGGCGGTTCCCGCCCGCAAGAAACCGCGGCGGTAGGCAGGGTCATAATACCCTTGGCGGTCTTGGGACGACCGCCGGGCCGGAGTGCGCAAACTCCAGCCCCGCGGTCATGACCGCCGTGGCGGTCGGAGTGGAGAAGTAGCGATCGGTCGCGGAGGGGACCGCCGCGGTCAGAATGCCATTTTTAATACCGCCGGTCTGTTCGCGGTCCGACCGCCGTCTCTCCGCCGACCGCCAGGGTCAGAATGAGGGCCACAGTCTTTACAAAAAACATCCTTTTCATTACCAACAGAAAACAAGATGTGTTTCCCAGTGCTCACCAAGTGACCTCCTAGTACTTCACTCTTTTATTCTTTCCTAAGTTCTGTCCCAGCCTACCAAAAAAAATGAAAAATCCATTCTTGGCATGTGCCACATTTTTCTAGCCAAATGACGTATGTACATATAATTCATGGCTTTCATAACTGATTCACGCCTGTTTAAATATTACCCTTTCATCATTCTTTAACTACAGTGACGTGACTGATAGAGCCGAAGCTTAGCACATGATGATCAGTGACACCCTACTCTGATATAGCAAAACCTCTACCTATCTAATCTGTTAGACCTGACAGCCTTAGGGTGGTCACCCCAAACATTTGTCCTGCATACCTCCACTTTTTAGATACTGTTTTTGCTGGATTTAAGACTCTGCGCACTTTACCACTGTTAACCAGTGCTAAAGTGCATATGCTCTCTCCCTTTAAACATGGTAACATTGGATCATACCAAATTGGACTACTTAATTTACTTATAAGTCCCTGGTAAAGTGCACTATATGTGCCCATGGCCTGTAGATTAAATGCTACTAGTGAGCCTGCAGCACTGATTGTGCCACCCACATAAGTAGCTCCTTAACCTTGTATCAGGCCTGCCATTGCAAGGCCTGTGTGTGCAGTTTCACTGCCAATTCGACTTGGCATTTAAAAGTACTTGCCAAGCCTAAACCCCCCTATTTCTACATAAAAGTCACCCCGAAGGTGTGCCCTAGGTAACCCATAGGGCAAGGTGCTATGTAGGTAAAAGACAGGACATGTACCTGTGTAGTTTACATGTCCTGGTAATGTAAAACTCCTAAGTTCGTTTTTGCACTGCTGTGAGGCCTGCTCCCTTCATAGGCTAACATTGAGGCTGCTCTCATAGATTGTTTCAGTGGTAGCTGCTGATCTGAAAAGAGTAGGAAGGTCATATTTAGTATGGCCAGAATGGTGATACAAAATCCTGCTGACTGGTGAAGATGGATTTAATATTACTATATTAGAAATGCCACTTTTAGAAAGTGAGCATTTCTCTGCACTTAAATCATTCTGTGCCTTACAATCCACGTCTGGCTGAGTTTAGTTGACAGCTCCCTGGTGCATTCACTCAGACACACCCCAAACACATGA
The DNA here is from genome assembly GCF_031143425.1 of Pleurodeles waltl. NCBI lineage: Eukaryota > Metazoa > Chordata > Amphibia > Caudata > Salamandridae > Pleurodeles > Pleurodeles waltl. Next base: position 172,173,772 of record NC_090438.1, read on the forward strand.
TACTCAGCCTCACTTGCATACATCTGCATTTTGAATGGGTCTTCCTGGGCTGGGAGGGTGGAGGGCCTGACACTTGCATGTCAAAGGACAGTCGCCTGCCCTCACACAAAGGACTTCCACACCCCCTACTCGGACCGTGGCAGACAGGATTGAACTGAAAGGGGACCTTGTGCACTTCTAAGCCACTCTTTGAAGTCTCCCCCACTTCAAAGGCACATTTGGGTATTTCAAAAGGGCCTCTGCCCCTACCAACTCAGACACTTCCTGGAGAAGAAACTTAAACCAGAACCTGCATCCTGCCAAGAAGAACTGCCTGGCTGCTCAAAGTACCCACCTGTCTGCTTTCTCTGAAAGACTGCTGCCTGGCTGTTGCCCTGCTGCCTGCTGCCTTGCCGCTCTCTGGCTGTGGTGAAGAGGTGCTCTCCAAGGGCTTCGATAGAGCTTGCCTCCTGTTCCCTGATGTCTCAGGACCAAAAAGACTTAGGCGGTCATTCTGACCGTGCCAGTCGGCGGTCGCCGCCCGCCATGCGGTTACCGCCGAATGGCCGCTCCGCGGTCAGGAGACCGCGGCGGCCATTCTGGCTTTCCCGCTGGGCCGGCGGGCGACCGCCAAAAGGCCGTCCGCCGGCCCAGCGGGAAAGCCCCTGCAACGAGGAAGCCGGCTCCGAATGGAGCCGGCGGAGTTGCAGGGGTGCGACGGGTGCAGTGGCACCCGTCACGATTTTCACTGTCTGCAAGCCCTGTTAGGGGGCCCCTGCACTGCCCATCCCAGGGGCCCCACGACACCCGTTCCCGCCATCCTGGTTCTGGCGGTGAAAACCGCCAGAAACAGGCTGGCGGGAAGGGGGTCGGAATCCCCATGGCGGCGCTGCAAGCAGCGCCGCCATGGGGGATTCCCTGAGCCAGGGGAAAACCGGCGGGAAACCGCCGGTTCCCCTTTTCTGACTGCGGCTTCACCGCTGCGGTCAGAATAGCCCTGGAAGCACCGCCAGCCTGTTGGCGGTGCTTCCGCTGCCCTCCGTTGGAATGAGGCCCTTAATCTCTACAAGAAGGTCCTTGTGCAACAAAATTCAACACACAGCCTGCCAGAAACGACACACAGCCTGCACCGCGTAAATATTTCACCACACGACAAACCGGAATGACGCAGCCCGACTTTGCATCAAGAAGATCGACGCAGCCCCAGCGTAGCAACCAGAAATTCGATGCACAGGCCACCGGATTAACGCATGGCCGAGCCGGAATGACGCAGCCTGACTTCCAGAGAGGAATCGACGCAGCGCCTGCCTTGAGGTAGAAAATTCGATGCAACACCCACAGAATCAACACAGCTCCTGTGACTTCGTCCTGCCAGAGCAGGAAATCCACGCATCGTTCCCGGGGTGTCCGAAAATGCCGCAACCCGAAGAGGATCCACGACCGAGCACCGGAAATCGATGCACAGCTGTCCCTGTGTGAAAACTAAACAACGCATCGCCGTGTGCAGCCTGAGAAATCGATGCACACCCCTTTGTTTCCACGCATCTTCTCCTCTGCGGTTCTTTGCAGAGATTTTGCACGCAAACCAGGTACTTTGTGCTTGAAAGAGACTTTGTTTGACTTAAGACACTTTATATCACTTTTAAAGTGATGTCTGAACATATACTTATTGCATTTTAATCGTTTTGACCTGCATCTTATCCGATATTTTTCTAAACACTGTGTGGTGTACTTTTGTGGTGCTATACGGTGTTATTGTATGATTTATTGCACAAATACTTTACACATTGCCTCCTAAGTTAAGTCTGACTGCTCAGTGCCAAGCTACCAGAGGGTGGGCACAGGATAATTTGGATTGTGTGTGACTTACCCTGACTAGAGTGAGGGCCCTTGCTTGGACAGAGGGTAACCTGACTGCCAACCAAAGACCCCATTTCTGACATAATGCCTCTAACTTACCCTGCAGTAGAGTAAGTTTCCTTACTGCCAAGCAAAGTTATTAATTGCAAATAATTTGTGGTAGAGAGCAAGGCCACAGAGTAAAGTGGGACTAAATGCCTGATTTAGAGTTTGGCGGATGGGATACTCTGTGACAAACATGCCAAATAAAATCTATATCTTGTTCATTTCCCTGTACTGCAGTGCATCAGTTTTCCTACTGTCTAATTATGGCAGACAGGATATCCGCATTTTATACATGACATGTGTGACGTATTCATCTACCTCTTTGGAGTCATTGTAGAAGGCAGTCAGAGAAGAACAGCGCCATTGGAATTATGGTTAGATAATAAATCATCCATTACAGCTGCCCCAGCTGCAGGCTGCAAAGAGTAGCAAAGTAACCAATGCAAGAGCATGCCACCATTAATTTAGCAGAGCAAGAATACTTGAGTTGCATAGTGCATGATGGCTTACTCTTTAATAAGTGGTAGTTTAGTTTTTTTCTACACACATAGGGGCAAGATGCACGATTTAATTTTGCGTTCGCAAAAGGAGAATTTCACCTTTTGTGACAGCAAAATGCTCTTTTCCAATGTACCATCCCTATTTTGCCAGCCGGCATGCAAATATCGACTCGTAAAATAGGGATTAGGACCTGTAATTAGGAAGAGGTGTTCCAAGGGCAAGTCGCAGTGGCATTTATTATTGTTTTGTGGCTGCAATTGTGGTCGTCAAACAATCACAGCTTCCACCAATTCAAAGTGATAGTAACCCATTCGCAAATGGGAAGGGGTCCTCACGGGACCCCTTCATTTTTGTGAATGGAAGCAAAAATATGTTTTCAGAGCAGGTAGTGGTCCCATGGACTACTGCCTACTCTGAAAAAATGAAATGAAAACTTTTCATTTTTTTTTGTTTGAAATGTAGTCCATTTTCCATTAAAGAAAGTGGGCTGCATTTTTAAAAAAAAATGAATTTAAAAAGCTGTCACAGACGTGGTGGTCTGCTGTCCCCAGCAGGCCATCATCCCTGTGAGTGCGGCCAATCCCAATGGGTACGCAAATTGTGAACTACCTCATGAATATTGATGAGGTAAGTCATTTGCTACCCCACTAAGAATCGCAAACAGTGTGGTTGACACTGTTGTACATCCCAGATTGTGACTCACAATTTGTGACTCACAAAAAGTGCAAATTGCAACTTGCAATCTGGAATGGTAGTTCATCAGGCCTATAGTGTCTGTTTAGTTTGTAACTAGGAAATACCTTAAAAGAAAACAATCATCTAGTTTTAATCTGGTGGTATTCTGGCTTAATTCTTTGCAGCCAGTCAGTGCTTCGATGTCAGTCACATGAGGGGAAAACTTGACCCTTTGACTAATCACATAAAAATTGTGAATACCTCTAAGGGGCAAGCAATGCACTACTACTTTGCACCTACATAAACAAATATTTGCACAGAGCATTGTTTGCAACTTGTATTTCTTTTCTTTTTTTTTTCTTGATATAGTTACTTCTGCGGGTCTACCATCTCAGCAGGTGATAGCAACCTGGCTGTGGTGGTACTGGATGGAGGCCATCAAGACTTAGGGCCAGATGTATGAAAGCATTTTGCATTCACAAACGATGCAAATGCCCGTTTGCGAATGCAAAATGCTGTTTCAGAATGCATAAAAAACATTCTGAACGCAATTTTTAAGGAATCGCTAAAATAGCGATTCCTTAAAAATGCGACCCTGTTTAGAGAGTTGCAAATTGCGACTCTCTAATTTAGAAATCGCAAATAAGGATTCCTTATTTGCGATTTCTAAGCACATGTATGAAGCAATTCCTAAATGCAATTTTGGCATTTAGGAATCGCTAATTGAGTTGAACTTGGTGGTAACCATGTGCAAAATTTAAAAATGCATTTAAAATGCATTTTTAAATTGTAGATGTAAAGCACACATGCCCTTTCGGCATGTGTGTACCTTACATGTCTCCCAAAATGTTTTTGGGGTGCAGCAGAGGGGGCCTTAGCCCCCCAGCACCCTGGGGTTTTGCATTTCCAAAATTGCGATTTCTAGTTCAGAAATTGCAACTTTGGGAATGCAAAAGATTTGCAGATATGGGCCAACAGGCCCATAGCTGCGAATGGGGCCGGTATTGCAATTTGCGATTCGGTAATAGCATTACTGAATCGCAAATGTGATACATGGCACTTTGCGAGTCGGAAATAGCGATTTCTTAAAAATCGCTATTTCCGAATCACAAAGGCCTGTGATGATACATCTGGCCCTTAATATCACCTGCTGGTGGTTATGGAGGAGGAGGAGGTAGAGGCATCTGTCACTGCCCCACTCTCAGTTACTCCAGCCAGCACCTCCATCTCAGTTCCAACTTCACCAGCACAGCTGAGAGCTGGGATCCTCCTACTCCACCACTGCTAGACACCCTCCTACCCAGACCACTACCATTGCTGTGTGCTTCGTGAACTGATGCTGGTTCGATAGGTGGAAAGCCTTCACTGGGAGTTGGGAAGCCTTCACACCCACAAACATTATGCACTCTCAAACCCTTTTTTACTTTTTGCTTCGGTGGATGGGACTTTTGTTGTGGGTTGAGAGTATGAGAATTGAGAAGGATACAGGATGTTGGACTTTTCTCTGGACAGTTTGAACATTAGTTGGAGATGGGGTGATATTTGTTTGCTGAGAGGTGTAGGCCTGTTGTGGGTGGAAAGGGTGGGTTTTATATTATTAGGAAAAATTAAAGGGACATTATTTGTTTGCTTTATTCCTGAAATCATTTTTATGTTTTACTTTGCACTGCTGCCTTTTAGCACAGCCTGTTATTTTTTTCTTCTGCTTATCAAAGTGTGTACCACTTAATTATATGCTTGTCCTACTAACCTTCTATAACTTTGTTGAGCACTACGGGGATATGCTGCCATTCCCTATGCCTATATTGCCTACATCAGCCTAGATAAACAACATCTTAATCTTCAGTAAAGGATAATTACTAACTAAACAAACTAAACTAGCTCACTTCACTTCATTGTTCTCTTACCTGAACAGATAGTGATCGCTGTTATCTCTCAATTTTCAAAAATCTTACTGCAGGGTTTCCCAAGGTACCTTTTTAATGGCGGCAGTAGTAGTAGTATGCTAGCATACTAATAGGCAAGGCATTAGAAGCGAGGTCCAACTCACACCTATGTGAATTCCAATTGCAGGATTAATCATAAGGCTTATCCATCACGGACAACTAGATTGAAGGAAAACACGTTATATTTATGTCATAACAGTAAAAAGACAGAGGGGGTCATTACGACCCTGGCGGTTGATGGAGAAGTGGCGGTTTTACCGCCAACAGGCTGGCGTTAACAAAAATTGGAATTATGGTCATCCGCCACTTCTCCGATCAGAAACGACCGCTGGGCTGGAAACTTGGGTCTCCAGCCCGGCGGCCGTCACAAGACCGCCGGCGGTATTATGACCCGGCTCACCGCCATGGATTTCAAGGGGTTTGGAACACCCATGAAATCCATGGCGGTAAGCACTATCAGTGCCAGGGAATTCCTTCCCTGGCACTGATAGGGGTCTCCCCCACCCCCCACCCCCACTCCCGAGTCCGTCCCCGACACCACCAACCCCCCAAAGGTGGCAGGACCCCCCTCCCCTCCCCTACCCCGACATCACAACACAGACACATACCTGACACGCATGCAGACACCACCAACACACACTCTCGCACACACACGAACTAACATGTCAACAGACACACACACACAGTCATACACGCACATCCACATTCAGACATACACGCATACATCCATTCAGACATACATACAGACAGACATGCACACATTTCCATTCACACTACACCCCCTGCATGCATACACGCACTCACACCCCCCCACCTACATACTCACACGCACACCCCCATGCACGCTCACACAACACCCCCCCACCCCTCTCCCCTAAAAGACGATCAACTTACCTTGTCTGTTGATCTTCTGGGAGGGGGCGGGATCCATGGGGGCTGCTCCGCCGCCAGCACCCCGTCAACAGAACACTGCCACGCCGAATCACAGAACAGGATTCAGTGGGTGGTGTTCTGTTGGCGGGGCGGTGGAGGTGGGGCAACCTCCACTTCCCCGCCGCCCGCCAGTATGACTGCTGGCGGCTCTCCGTCCAGAAAAGGACGGAGGGCTGCCAGCAGTCATAATACGCAGAGTGGAAAACTGCCACCACTGGCGGTCTTCAGGACGGCGGCCCCTTGGCGGTCTTGTGAAAAGACCGCTGAGGTCGAAATGACCCCCTAAGTCTAGACTACCATCATGACAGAAATACCTGATAACAAAAACTAGCAATAATACCTTCTTCTGAGCAATAAGGAGCTAGTAATTAATTAAAACTAAATTTACAGAATGCTCAAGGAGAAATGAACACAGAGTCAAGAGAGGACAAGGTTAAGCGTTTACAAAACACAAGACATGAATGATGTTGTTGACGAATTACGTTATATATATAAATTACGGATCCCTTTAAAGTGTGGGTGGGTAAGTGTGGTGGTGTGAGCTATTGCTCAGGTAATAGAATATCCTGAAGTAAGTTGGTGTCCCTTCCACCACATTTGCCCATCAAGTGTGTGATTCATTTAAGTTGTAAATTAAGTCACACCTCAATAAATCACACAACCTTGGGGAAGAGGGTTAGGCGTTTCATGAATGAATGAGAAAGGGAAGTTGGGGAAAGGTGTGACAAAGACAGACAGTACACAACAACAATATTCATCTAGGCGATAAATAAATGTATTTTAAATGTGTTGAAACCAGGCCCCAGCCTTCCATAACCTGTGAAATGTTTTCTCTCAGGAAAGATTAAATATTTTAGACCAAATAGGACACTACTGCAACCTCCGGCCACCCACAATCAAATTTAAAATGCAAAAAAAATAATTAAAAAATGCTGGTGTATCCCCTTTATCAAACAACAACTCTATACAAAAACTTTTTTAGCTTACTTGATTCCTCAAAAATCCTTAAAAATCCACTGGTATATGCAGAAGGGATTCCAGACAAAGAAGAAAATGATTCTTTTCCCTCAAAATCCAAATGAAAAGTGACAGAGGGATAGACAAAGCCTTCTGGACAGGAAGAGGAAGTTGGAGTCTCTGTGGCACTACCTCCCTATTGTAAAAAAGTACAATAAAAATGTGTTTTGTCCTAAACACTAGGGTAGACCTTTTATTTTTATATCAGCTTCTGATAGGACAAGAGGATGTGTAAATGACAAGAACTGAAGCTTTATTATGTGAAAAACTACACTATGTGATACTAGTCAACACTTAATAAATGTAGGTGCAGATTTAAGTAAGATCCCCTTGCGCCACATTAGTGTCATTTTATTTTCACACTAATGTGGCCCAATGAGGCCAAAATTGCAGCACCAAATTTACAGAGTGGCGCAATGCATGCATTGCACCACTTTGTAAACCTTTGTTCTACATTATACCTGTTCCAGGCACAAATCATGCAAAGGAGGCATTTTCCCATTAGGGGAGCAGCAAAAATGTCACAAAGAAATCTGTGAGATTTCTTTGCGTCATTTTTTGGGGCATTTTTAGTGCCTGCTCAGAGCTTAGAGAGGGTGCACACATGGTGGCGTTACGGGGGCACTAAAGGGCGCACGAACAGTGGTGCGGCACTGGGCGTAGTGCCACTTTTCTTAAATCTGATCCGAAGTGTGTCTGTGTGAGGCTGGACTGTAGCAACACCCATCTGTGCAATACAGCTAGTGGGGCCCTCTTCTGCTAGCAAGGCGAAATTACAGTTTTTACACGCAAACAAATGATCTGTGATATTGTTTGTTTTAATGTAAAAGCTGTAAGATGATGAGCAATAGTGACAGAAGGATGGAGTGGTTTGCCGCCCTGGTGCCCCCTACAGACAATTGATATTGTGGTCAATATTAAAGCTATGTCAGAGTAGTGTAAGAATGCTCATGCTGTTTCATTATAATAGCTTGCACCTCAAGCCCATTTAGCTCAAAAACAAAAACGTTCTCTTCCTCGTATTTATCTAAATCAGTGTGTCAGCTTTCTTCTTTTCAGTGCCAAGGACGTCCATGCAGACTTCCATTGGATGTGCTCTTGGCTGAGAAAGAAAAACAACAAGTAACGACAGTAATATTGTGTGGCAGCGTCTATAGTTCATACTGCTAATGAACTGGCAAGCAAAGATAAATAATATATCCCTTATATTGGGCAGTAGCGTTTTGTACGATCATCAGCAGTCCACATTGTTACCCAGTTAGATTTAATTTTAATGAAGTCAGGCGCCTTCAATTCCATGACCAGATCCATTGTAACGTGATTGCAATGTTTGTTCTTTCCGCCCTATGCTCTCCTTTCAATGGCCCGGCTGTAGCAGTTCCGCTGTTCATATTTTAAAACCCCACCAGGACAACATCATGAATTAGAGCCTAATAATTTTCAAAGCAGATTGGCCTTCAGCAACCTTCCACCCCCTTTCATGTTTTAATCGACGGCATTATGTGTGCAGACATGCATTAGAAGCCTCCCAGTACATTCCAGACAGTCTATTACTAAGGGGATGTCTATTTTGCTCCGAACTAATAAATGACACATCGAATAACTTATTGTTCATTAGACACAAAGCAAGTTGGATGTGACTTTACTTCATACCGACTCATTAAAAAAGCGCCCAGTGCTTCCTTTTAATTTGATATTCCCTTTATGAAATTAGGAAATCATCGCTGCTATGTCTGATTCGATTTGAATAGTATTCCTTGGGGCGATGCAATGTGCTTTCACCCTGAAATGATTCTGAATATTTTGCTTGCAGGCCGCTGGAAGATGGAGTCAGCAGGCCTGCATGGCAGCATGCCCGCAGCTGCACCCTGTTAAAGCCAAGCACATCTGTGCTTCCGACAGTGAGAACTGTCACTGAATCCGGCCGCCATTGCTTTACTGTCATAAGCGGCGTATCCGGCGCTCTGAAAATACACTGTCACAACAAACAAAAATGGCTCCATCGAGGTCTTTGACACGAGCAGTAAACCATATTACACTATGTGCCATTACTATAGTAATATTCTGAATAAGTAACTCGCCCTTTTGTTAAGTTGCTCAGCCTTACTCTAAATATACAAGTCACATTGCGTAGATGGATACAACGTGTTCAAATAAGACAATTACTTTCAGTTTTTATTATTCACCTTGTTACGTTCCTTCATGTCAGTTTTTTTACTCTTTTGAGGTCATTTAGATGTTCGACATTAAGGGGGATTCTGTAGAAAAAACAGCGGCATAGAGTGGAGTAAACATTAAAGCTACGCTTCCCGCAGCTAATTTTCATAGTGAATATGGTTTCCAGGGACAATAATTCCTTATTGATGTAGGCAAGGCAGAGTATGTTATGCTATGTCATGTTGTGTTATGATATGACTATTTGTATTATGCACCAATCACCCATGTGCTACTCGAAGAGCCAGGTCTTCAGCCTCTTGTAAAACACAAAAATGAGAAGGAGGCTCTGATTTGTTGCCGTAGATCCTTCCATGTTTTGGGTGTGATGTAGGAGAATGAGCAGCTTCCTGTCCACTTTTATGAATACATGGGTGTGTGTGTGAGTGAGCATAGATGTCTGGCAGGCTGGTGAAAGTGTATACGGCTGTTCAGGTATCCAAGTCCAATGTTGTTTAGCGCTTTGTATGTGTGTGTGAGGACTTTAAATTGGCTGCCCTTGTGAATGGTGAGCCGTGAAACTTCATGAGGTGTGGTACGATGAGGGTATGGCATGGGAGGTCAAGTATGGGTCTTGTGGTGGCATCCTGGATAGTCCGAAGCCTGTGTAGGGCTGCTTCAAGATTCAGGTGTAGAGTGCATTTGCATAGTCAAGCCTGCTTGTGATAAATGCTTGTGTAAAGGATTGTCTGGTGTTTTATTGCATACACTTGAAGATCTCTCGTTGTATGCACAGGATGTGGAAGCAGGAGGCACTCACTGCTTTGAATTGTGCTGTCATGTTGAACTTGCTGTCTAGAATGATCCCTTACTTTTTTGTGTGGTCAGTAAGTGTGGTGTTGGTCCTAGTTCTGATGGTTGCCAAGTGGAGTCTTGGGAAAGTCTTATTTCTGAAGACCAGTATTTGTGACTTAAAGGAATTGAGCTTTAGGCAGTTGGTTCTCATCCTCTCTGCTACCATGGTAACACAGTTAGTAACTCTTTTTCCGGGGATGGTAATTTTGTTCTTTAGGAAGAGGATGAGTTGAGTGACATCAGTATAGGATTATGGTGATGTCAGATGGGATGATGTTTGCTAGAGGTGTCATGTACACATTGTACAGGCTGGGGCTGAGGGATGATCCCTAGGGAGACTCCGCAGATCAGGTCCTTGATCTCTGATAAGAAGGGGGATAATCTAACCTTTTGGGTTATTCCTGTGAGGAAGGAGCAGATCCATTTGAGTGTGATTCCTTGGATGTCAAGCTCGTGGAGACTTTTGATGAGAGTGTTTTGGGGAAAAGTGTTGAAAGCCACAGAGAGGTTGAGCAGGGTGAGGGCTGTTGACCAACATATGCAATGGTTAGTGGACTGATATTCTACACGCTGCCCTCTGATATTAAATATTCTCCTTGCTTAAGAATATGAAGCATGTTAGAAATGGGGTTTTTGGTTGACAGTCAGGTTACCCTCTGTCCAAGCAAGAACCATCACTCTAGTCAGGGTAAGTCACACACAATCCAAATTATCCTGTGCCCACCCTCTGGTAGCTTGGCACGAGCAGTCAGGCTTAACTTAAAAGGTAATGTGTAAAGTGTTTGTGCAATAAATCATACAATAACACAATATAGCACCACAAAAATACACCACACAGTGTTTAGAAAAATATATAATATTTATCTGGGTATTTTCAGGTCAAAACGATCAAAGATGCAATATGAATTTGTAAAGATATCACTAAAAAGTGATATGACATGTCTTAAGTCTTTAAAAAGTAAACAAAATCTCTTTCAAGCACAAAGTGCCTGGTTTGGAGTGGAAAATCTCTGCAGAGGGCCGCAGAAGAGGAGATGCGTGGAAAAATGGTGTGTGCGTCGGTTACGCCCCTTCACACACGACTTGCATCGTTATTTTTCACTCGGGGAGACGTGCGTCGTTCTACGGGAGGAAAAATGGTGTGTGCGTCGGTTGCGCCCCTTCACACACAGACTTTCGTCGATATTTTTCACTGGGGGAAGACGTGCGTCGTTTTCCGGCATGCGGGCTGACTCCTTCTATGGTTCGCGGGATTACCAGAGGTCCCAGGGTCTGTGCGTGGATTCCTCGGCTTGTTATCCGGCTGCGCGTCGTTCCGGGAGGCTGTGTGTGGAATTTTCTTTCTCACGGCAGGCGTCGCGTTGATTTCCTCCCTGGAAGCCGGGCGGCGTTGTACATGCGAGGCCGTGCGTCGAAGTTCCGGTCGCCCCATAGGCGTCGTGTCGGGCAGTGTCGGCGTGCAGCGATTTTCTCACCGCAGAGCAAGCTGTGCGTCAAATTTTTCGGCTCACGAGGAGTCCAAATGAAAAATTGAAGTCTTTTTGGTCCTGAGACTTCAGGGAACAGGAGGCAAGCTCTATCCAGGCCCTTGGAGAGCACTTTGGCAGCCAGACAAGAGTTCAGCAAGGCAGGAGGCCAACAGCAAGGCAGCAGTCCTTTGTAGAAAGCAGACAGGTGAGTCCTTTGAGCAGCCAGGCAGTTCTTCTTGGCAGGATGCAGGTTCTGGTTCAGGTTTCTGCTCCAGCAAGTGTCTGATGAGGTAGCGCAGAGGCCCTGTTTTATAATAAATTGTGCCTTTGAAGTGGGGGTGACTTTAAAGAGTGACTAAGAAATGCACCAGGTCCCCTTTCAGTTCAATCCTGTCTGCCAGGGTCCCAGTAGGGGGAGTGGCAGTCCTTTGTGTGAGGGCAGGCCTTCCACCCTCCCAGCCCAGGAAGACCCATTCAAAATGCAGATGTATGCAAGTGAGACTGAGTACCCAGTGTTTGGGGTGTGTCTGAGTGAATGCACAAGGAGCTGTCAACTAAACCTAGCCAGACGTGGATTGAAAGGCACAGAAAGATTTAAGTGCAAAGAAATGCTCACTTTCTAAAAGTGGCACTTCTAGAATAGTAATATTAAATCCGACTTCACCAGTCAGCAGGATGTTGTATTACTATTCTGGCCATATTAAATATGACCTTCCTGCTCCTTTCAGATCAGCAGCTGCCACTTCAACAATGTATGAGGGCAGCCCCAATGTTAGCCTATGAAGGGAGCAGGCCTCACAGTAGTGTAAAAACGAATTTAGGAGTTTTACACTACCAGGACATATAAACTACACAGGTACATGTCCTGCCTTTTACCCACACAGCACCATGCTCTAGGGGTTACCTAGGGTACACATTAGGGGTGACTTATATGTTGAAAAAGGGGAGTTCTAGGCTTGGCAAGTACTTTTAAATGCCAAGTCGAAGTAGCAGTGAAACTGCACACCCAGGCCTTGCAATGGCAGGCCTGAGACAAGGTGAAGGGGCTACTTAAGTGGGTGGCACAACCAGTGCTGCAGGCCCACTAGTAGCATTTAATCTACAGGCCCTAGGCACATATAGTGCACTCTACTAGGGTCTTACAAGTAAATCAAACAGCCAATCATGGATAAACCAATCAACAGTACAATTTATACAGAGAGCATATGCACTTTAGCACTGGTTAGCAGTGGTAAAGTGCCCAGAGGTCAAAAGCAAACAACAACAGGTCCGAATAAAATAGGAGGAAGGAGGCAAAAAGTTTGGGGATGACCCTGTCAAAAAGCCAGGTCCAACATGACCCCCTACCAGCCTAAAGCCAGGGGAGAACAATCACTATCCTGATGTACTTCCCTGTTTGAGGCGACAGAACAAGGACCCAGGCCCACAACAGCAGGGGCATGCTCCAGTTTTTCGCCTTCCTGACTCCCATTGGATCCCTCTGTCCATACTCTCAGGGCCCACTAAGCCAACCCATGCGGAACCTTTTTCCTTACCTGCGGATACCATCTGTGCAGCACCTAAACTTACTTTGCTCACAGATGTATCCCAGGAGCAGGACCAACACAGTGGTGTTGCCCACTCTACCCCCTGGGTGTGACACTTTTCCCCTCCCCAGGGATAACTCTATCCACCCGGACAGCAAGCCACAGTGGTTACTGACAGCTGTCAGGGAGGAGAGCCAGGCCCCAGGCCTCTCAAAGCTTTCCAACCACTGTGGCTGTGGAGAATGGGGGGCGGTAGCCCCAGGTGCTGGGCACCCGTTGACCACTCTCCCGTCTACCAGGTCAGGGATGACAGCCTGAACCTGGTCCCCCCCTCTGGGGCTCTGTACCCTCCCTCTGGAGCGGTACCCCCAGAGTCCAACATGGCCAGGGTGCTTATAGAAGCCGCCCTGTACGATTCCTCCACCAGTGCAGGGCTGTTAACCTGCAACTGGCCCTCCAACCTGGGGTCTGTACATTCAGGTTGGACTAGGGCCCGGGGTGAGGCTTCCCTCCCGCTGCCCTCCCTTCTGGGGTCCAGCACCCTCCAACTAGGAGTGGCATCCTCAGAAGACAACAAGTTAGGGGCACTGTTATCAGGAGCCCCTCCCTCCAGATCCGGGGGGACACCCTGAACCTGGTCTTCCAGCCCAGGGTCTGTACCCTCAGACTGGATCACTGCCTGGCAAACCAGGACTTTCTGGGGGGCACACCTACCCCTTACCAGGTCAGAGTTTAACCTCTGAACTTGGCTATCCAACCCAGAGTCACCACCCTGAGGTTGAACAATTGCCTGGCACACCAGTACTTTCTGGGGGGCACACCTACCCCCCACCAGGTCAGAGTTTAACCCCTGAACCTGGTCATCCAACCCAGAGTCACCACGCTGAGGTTGAACCATTGCCTGGCATGCCAGGACTTCCTGGGGGGCACACTCACCCCCCACAAGGGACACACCGTCCCCAAGGGCCACACAAGAGTCTGGTTGGCGCAGGTCTCCTGACCTCTGCCCATCCGGCAGAGTCTGGATCTCCCCCAAACCAGAAACGGTTTCACCTGGGTCATTCCTGGGGGGCTCTGCTCTCAGAGCTGGCCCCTGACTCTCCAGGGCCTCCACTGGGGTCCGCAACCCCCTCTCAACCCTCTGTCTGGACTCCTGCACCCCCTCACTAGGAGTGGTACTGCCAGACACCAGAACTGGTGGGATGCTGGCTACAGTCACCCCCCCCCCCCCAAGTTCTTCTGACACTGCGGGCCTCCCTCAACAGGTGGCCTTACGGTACAGGCTAGGCTTCCCTCCTGGTGTTCCCTCATGGAACCCTCTAGGACCTGGGACCTATAATCCTCTCCCACCTCACTTGGTTGGGAAACACCTAGACCACTCCCTTCAGGAGCACCCCCAAATGCCTCTTCAGACTATCTGGTATCACACTCTACCTGGTGTTGGCATAGCTCTGGATAATAAGGACCAGACATATGCTCTTCAGCAATTACATCACTCTGCCCTTCACATGTATTAACCACAGTACCCTTCACACAACCATCCAGTGATCAGCCTTGAAAAAGCACTCTACATCACCCTCCTGAGACTGGTGAGACAGTATCTGACTGTCCCTGACACTCAACCCATACTCTTCTGGGATGTCTCCACATTCTATATCCAGGACGTCCACCAGTGGGGAACCCTTTTCCCTGTCACTCTCTTCTAGAGCCAGTAAAGTGTCCCTCCCCCCATTAGGAATATGACTCCCTGTACCAGTTCCCCAATCCTTCTCAGGGACCCTGTGCATAGGGTTAGGATAAGCAGAGAGCTTGGTTACCCATATTTCAATAGCCACACAAAGATATAAACGAGCCGGGTGTGAGATAAAAGGAGTGACAAGGACGCACTGACAAGCAAGAAAAGCTGTCGTAAATGACAATATTAAAGCAAAAAAAACATGAATAATTTAAAAGTGGATATTCAAATCACCAGTGAAAACAGCTAGAATGGAGAAAAAAAAATGGACATTTTGAAGCCCTGTTTGCAAACAGCAGACATGATAGGACAATGTTTATCTTAGTACTCAACGAGGTGTCTAGAGAATCCCTCATGTGTGTGGAAGTCTTGTTAAAGTGCTCAATTACATCATTAGACTGAAAACGATTCACGGTAGGGAACTTGTTGTTAACAACACACACCCCTCAATTGCATTTCATGGTTTTCAATATGAAATTGACTCCCTACTACTCTAGTGAAAATAATATATTTGAAAATTTCTAACGGGGCACCAGGTGACCACTGGTTCAGTTTTTTATTGCTGAGGTTCACTGCCTTAAGGTGCTTGGTGGCATGGTCTATCACAACATATAGGTACTTGTGGATAGTTATGCAAGGGTCCAGTGGATTGACAACATAAATCCCATTTGCATGTGGTGGGTTCTGCATATTTGGTCCCCCCAGTTTTTGCATTTGACTACCTCATTTGGATTACAACTGTAAGCAAGTCCTACCACTTCAGTCTCACTCATAGTAAATTTACTGTAAATGGAATGCCCACCTACAGTGTATGCCACTTAAGGTAAGGCCACGGTTGCACAGCTAGGGCAAAGAGGCTTTAGGCTGGTTACACATGAACACGTGGGCAGAGGATTGTGTTCATATGTGCCTGCTGCACTTGTGAAACTACCATCTTGCGCCTCCCAGTATCTGTGATCTGGTAGCCTGTTGCAAAGGGACTCTTCAGGTATTCATACTGACCAGTGGTACATCTTTATTGTGAGTGTGAGTTCATAGTTTAGGTCTGTAGTGTTTGGTAAAGGTCTGCAGAACTTACACTATAGTACACATTATAGGTGGAATCTGCCATAAAGTCAGTTTTACCCCACTGACACCCACAGGTTCAAATGATGTAGCAATGCAGGGTTAAGCATGCACCCGAGTTCAGATATATAGTCCCTAACATCATATCTAGACATCCTTACTCCTTATGATAATTTAAGATTTGTCATACTTCCCTAGTTCAGCTCAGAATCAGATTCAATGTTTTTTTTTGCCCACTGCTGGGCAAAGTTAATTACTTAGCTCTGTGGAAGACGGATCAACAACCTCCGCACATAATAGAGCAATTAACACGACTTGACCAAGATCATGAGAAAGCAAGGGATGAAAAGGGAATTTGCATATTGTAATTAGCTTGGGATTGCCCAGGCCCACTGGGACAAAGGAAGAGGGCCAGACCTCTGGAACCAACACAGGAAGGGCTCTCATTTGAAGTTTTGTTGGGATGGGATGGGATGGCTCTGTTTTGCCACAAAGGGAGGAATGGAGGTTCTCAGAGAAGCTCTTTTCACAAACAACTTGAAGTCTCCCTATCAAATTATCCTAGAATGCTATGCAGGAAGGTTGGAACAGGGGTCAAATTCATTATTAGGCCTGGGAGTAATTTAATGACTCCAGATTAATCAGAGTATTTTCATTATTTATACACTGCTCTTGTAAAATCCAAAATTAACCAAACTAAGCAATTATACCAGCTTAAGTAATTAAGAGTAACGTGGGGAAAATCCTATTGCTGGCCACTAGACCAACAAACTAAGAGAAAGCATGCTGCTAGTTAGTGCTGTTTGTGTCCTTTAGCATTTAGGGCTATTTTCGTAGCCCAAAAAGCAACCTGGGGCCCAGTTTTGGTGCAAGGGTGAATTTTGCACTAAGAAAATTGCCCAGAAATGCTTGATTATGCTTCTCATGAAATTACACAAAATTACAAGTAATTGTGTGATAACTATGAGTAATTATGCTAGATAGAATTACACCAGTTACGCTCACCCATACTAATGATGTGCCATCCTAGGATTGGCCGGAGTGAAATGATTCTAAAATTTTCCACTACCACTCAAAAAATCCCAGCACAAGGAAGAGAAAGATGAGATGACACTAGACCTAGGAGCCACAACAATGAAAGAATGCCCAGCTGGAAGAAAAGTCCTCCTATTGTCCTGCCAGGATTGTCTTTGGGACTTTGACTTCAGCTTATCCCCCCCCACACAGACTGGTATGAGCCACTCCACGGTCAGTGGCACTGGCCCACATATGCCACCAGAGGGACAGTTGGTGGACTTATTTTAAACTGCCATTTCAACATTGCAAAATATGCCTTTTGCCAAGCTGAATCATTTTTTAATATTCATAAATCACACCGAAAGGTAGGCCATAAGTGCCCATGGGGTAGAATGTGTGTTGTTTCAAAAGTAGGACATGTATATTTAATGGTTTACATGCCCTGGCAATGAAAAAAAAACAGAGGAGTTTTTCACTGTGTGAAGACTGGCTCTCCAGTGGGTTATATCATAAAACCTTATAACGCATAACATCTGTTTGGGAGTAGCTGGAAAATGGGTCAAGGGTTTGTTTTAGTAGTTAATAAAAATTCAACTTTATAATCAAGTCAAATTTGATATAACTGTTTTGAAATTACATTTTCAGAAAGTGCCTAAGCTAAAAGGAGCCTTTCAGCCAGTGTTCCGTGCCACCTAACTGCTGATGGCTCCCTGTGTTGAAAATTGGATTGTCCCCAGATAGCAGTAAAAGTTCTTTGGTGTAGTAGAGAGGTAGTGCAGGAAGGTGTTTTTCTTCCTCAGGCAGAATGTCCTGGGGGCCTGTGCCTAGGTCCTTCCTGAGCTTCCAAGGATGCCAATCCTGTCACTGGCAGATGTAGTTCACATCTAGGCCTGCCTCCCTTTTGTCTTGCTAGTAACCTAGGGTACAAACCTAGTGGGAGGTGGGAACTGCTTTAGAATTGATTTGGAGTGATCATAAGGGAGGGTTTGCTCATTATCATAGCCACACTTCTGGGTTGGCAAAGAGGAAGAAAGGTCTGCCATGTTCCCTTTAGGGAGATAAGGTTTGTGGGATAGTTGACAGTAAACCACACATGAAGTGCTGCAAATGTGGTTAGGGTCACCCCTGGTAACCTCTACCCCATAAGCTAGGGAGTGACCAGGACTTTTCCCCGTCACATGATGACACCGGGCATACATGTGGAATCCTCAGTACACTCCTCAGAATACTCCTAGAACAGTGAATCATCAGAAGAAGGACTGCCCTGTTGTCTGAAAAGCTGAAGGAAGACTAGACCTGCATGGCTTGCACTCATGTGACTCCAAGAGCCAGTTGGCTTACTTCTTGTTTGAGCTACAGGGGAATAAAAAGGTTCCAGAGGCCTTTTGCTGCAACTGCCAAGCTCACCAATAACCACATGGCCTTGCCATGGGCCCTGCTGCTGGCCTCTTTTGAAGTAAGCCCTAATCCCTAAGAGGTGTCCCCCAAGTCTTTGACTCTTGGCTGGTGTTAGAGTGTACTCCTCCTGTCCTGACACTACAAGAAGTGGAACTAAAGACGAAACTGCCATTGAAGCCGCAGCCATCACAATCACTGGTCAGCTTCTGCTTGCTAGCTTGCTCAGTTGAAATAAATCTGATTACTAGAAACATTTCTAAGTCTGAATGTAGAGGGCTTCATCAGAAACGATGCAAAGCAGCAACCCATTGATGTTGAGGTTTTCTGGGGCACAGACATTGAACTTCACTCACTCAGAGCAACGCTACGAAAACCATGGCGGTAAGCCTTACTGGTGACAGGGAATCCCTTCCCTGTCACTGGTAGGTGGCTCCCTCACACCCCCAACACCACTCACCTGACACCCCCCTCCAAAACTCCCCCCACCCCTCTGATTCTCACACACTCCCCACCCCCTCCGATCCTCACGTACACACCCTCACCCCCTCTGATCCTCCCCCCACCCCCTCTGATCCTCACACACACCTTCACCCCCATACACACACATACCCGCAGACACGCACCACACATACACCTAATCACTCACTCTGGCATACAAGCATTCATACATGCGTACTTCCAGACAGGCCCACACACATTCTTCCAGTGATCACACTGACCTGAAGACACGCACTCACTTCACCATTCTTACACACATTCACTCACACGCATACAACTACGCAAACAACACAACACACACAGACACATTCACACACACACTCACACATTCATGCACACACTCAGACACACACACACAACACCCCCACCCTCCCCCCCTGTCGGAAGCCCAACTTACCTTGGTCGAGGAAGTCTTCCAGCAGGCAGCAGAACAGGGCTCTGCTACCGCCAGCAGCGCCCCGCCAGCAGAACATCGCCAGGCCATATTACTGGTCATAATACAGCTGGTGGCATTCTATTGCCGTAGCGGTCCTGGTGGTTAGCCCCAGATTATCACTGTCCGCCAGTCTGATCACTGCCAGACTTCTGTCCATATTGTGGCGGAAGCCAGGCAGTACTCATAATATGGCGGACGGATGGTAGCTGCGGTGAAGGTATGTTGGCGGCCATCACAAGGCCGGTTTTTACCGCCAATGTCTTAATGATGACCATTGTCTCTTAGTTAAGCCTGACTTTTTGGTGGCATGCTTCCAGGGGGTTCAGCAGGTGTATCTAGAGACTTTTGTGGTTTACCCTGACAAGGCTTGCAATATATCATTTCAGGTGTATTTTCACCCCCCTCAGTTAATTCTTCAATGTCTTACACAGGGCCATCAACAAAGCCTCCTACATTCTACTATCTGGTCGATCTTCACAGTAGAAGAGATTGAAATCTGAAAATTATTATTGTACTGAGATCCCTAGGATCAAGACTGAGATCACCTTAAAACAGCAGGCATTTTCTTTTCAAGAGACAACCAGGTAGTATTGCAAGTGAAATTGGTTGTATTCACCTAAAGCCAGAACTCTTGGTAGTTGGTCTGCAATGGATAGTTAGCCTCTCAAACTGCCTTGATTCCCTAGGTAGCTATGAAGAAGCTGTAAAGGCTTTGCTGAAGAGAGATGAAGTTAGATTGGTGTTACAGGACAACACAATTAATACAGGTGCAATACAGAGAGAATGTCTATCTAGTGTTGTGAACAAATATCTCTAATCAAAGCTCAAAACATTCACATCCATCTTACACCAAAATACAGTTCAGTGTCACACTGTGCCCAGAATGAAACTGCTGGACCTGATGATGATTCTGTATTTTCCTAGTGAGAGATTACCATTGAAGACCATTCTCTTACACATTTTAGGAAAGCTGCTGGTTTAAATTAACGCCAGAATATAATGTAATTACTATCATCTACACCTCTCTTAATCAAGACAAACTGTTGCCATTATCTTTTGCAACAGATTTGACTTTACATCCTTGAAGAACATTTACTATTTGTTTTACTGCATGAATGTCAACTATTCCTCTAGGTGATGATAGCTAAACAACAAATGGGCTCTTCTGTCTTATTTTATTGGGGGACTGCACTGTTGCTGTAGTTGAAAAATCACTCAGTATTTGACGATGAGATGAAAGCAAAACATTTTCTAACTTCATACCACTCCCAAACCTTAGCTGATACACTAAAATCCAAATTTTTATTGAACTATCAAAACATGTTCAGGATCTAACAATCTGAACTCTGTGTGCAAGCACTGAGGGGCATATCAGAGCATCCATGAGTGGGCAAGTGACAAAGATTAACCAACATGTTTCAAATGAGGGGGCTCATGTGGGGATGCGCTGAACTTTATTTCCTAATGTTATTTCAGAATGTGTTTTTCATTAGAAAATTGAGGCTATCTACAAAAAATGGGTAGGCCTGATAATCACCTGCCACATTCATTTGTTGAGGGACTGGAACATTGACAGTCTGGTTAAAGTGACCTGAGTTGAACTGAAGGGATTTTGTTAAGGTTGGATGGCATGTGGGAAGATTTTAGTGCCAACTGACACTCTCTGAGTGAGAAATAGCATCACTCTGGACTATTTGTAGGAGTGTGAACTATAGTAAAAATGTAAGGATTGGATTAGGATTAGGATTACATACTAATGTCATGCTCCTTTTTTTAAATTCATGCTCTGATCTTCAGCACTTTAGAACCAAACTTGAACAAAAGATGATGTAAGCTTCCATGCCTCCTAATTTTCAGGAGAACCGCCTCACCCTTTCAGAGGAACATTTGAAATGTAGCTCCAGACAATATTTGTATCTCTACTGTCCAAGATCTGATTCCAGGAACTAATAGAACCTGTTTCCTGGACCGGTGTGAGGAACCTTGCTGGATACAGCTGCACACCTGTTTGCTGTGATAGCTTGAATCCAGAAAGTTCAAAAGGAATGTGAAATCTCAGTGGCTTAGCAGGGCAGGCTGTTATGCTATTCAAAAGATTTTGATCTGACTGCTTTGCCATCAAGAGGTCATGGAAACACTGCCAGATTTTGTGAGTCCCTAGTGATTGCAATTATTCGGAAGGCTCTACAATCCGTCCTGAAGCACCCAAAGGTCGCATATCAATTCAGGTCTGAGGAGAGCTGTGTTAGGGTCTCCAGGTGCACCCTGTCCTATTGATATCTTACAAATACGAGCACTAGTGATTGAAGCAGCAATGTGTCACTTTATCAATAGCTCCCTTGCGGCTACCACAGTGCTCTCAAAGTAAAAAAGTATTGAGCTTTGCCCCCTATTTAAAAAATTTTACTGGACCCTGTGCTCTGAAAACTTACCACCTCATCATGCGTTTGCTGGGCATTGCTTAGTTGGTGGAGAAGCAGTTGCCTAACTGGTTGATTATGCACGTACAAACACATGGGCTGCTCCACTAAGTCGAGGCAGGATTTTATCAACTGTATAGTGCCACATTAGTTGTGTTTGCAGTCCCGGATAGGTTAATTACCATCAGTGATTGAAAAAGGCAAGGTGAGCCATGTTGTAGGCCTTTAATACTATTGAAAATAATATCCTGGTCAGTCATTTGTAGGCAATTAGTCTATCTGGTCGAGCCTTAGAATGCTTTAAATCTTTGCTTTTGGTCTGCAAAGGTCTGCTGCCTCAGGAATCTGCCCTTTCACCAGTGTTGTTCAGTCTCTGCACTCAGCCATTAGAAATACTGGCAAGGTCATTTGAATTGATATCGTTCTCCTCTGCTGGCGCTACAAAACTACTGCTCACTTTTGACTAAGATGGTGGTAGACCTATGAATCACTTGGTAGACCACTTCTGTCCTGTCTAGGTATTGAATGGCAACCAATATTCTGATGCTTAACAAGTTCAAAACTGTGGTGCCAGTAGTAGCCATTTCTCCCATTGTTGGTCCTTCACTTGTGACTGGAACAGCTTTACCAGATGTCAGATCCTGTAGTTACAATTTTTGATTGTGATCTTACCTTTAATGACATAGGTGCAAAAATCGTGACATAGTAGATATTTACAGCTGAAACTCTTACATAAAGACCTTCCTTTTTTACCCACATTCATACATGTCGCAAACATATCACACTAATCAGGGCTTGACTGTTATCACTAAGTACTTCAGTTTGTAAAATAGATTTTAGAATCTTGAGAACAACATAGTAGGAAATTGCCTCTCTACAGGGTTACTTCCAAACCTTTAGCCTTTTTCCCTCAAATTTTTGTTAACTTTGTTTTTGTTGGCCTTAGAACTCTGAGCACTCTACCCCTGCTAATCAGTGCTAATGTGCATGTGCTCTCTCCCTAAAACATTGTGTGATTGGTATAAACCTAATTGGAATATTTAATTTACTTTTAAGTCCTAAATAAAGTGCACCGTGGGTATCCAAGGCTTGGAATATAAATGCTAAAAGTGAGCCTGCAGCACTGTTTGTGCCACACAATTAAGTAGCCCTTGAAACATGTCTCAGGCTTGCCACTGCAGGGCCTGTGTATGCAGTTTGTTTGCATTGTCCACTTAGCATTTAAAACTCCTTGACAAGCCTTAAACTCCCCTTTTATACCATATAAGTCACCCCTAAGGTAGGCCCTAGGTAGCCCATAGTGCAGGGTGCTATGTAACTAAAAGGAAGGATGTGTACCTTTTAAGCTTTACAAGTTGTGGTAGTGAAAGACTAACAAAGTTGTTTTTCACTACTGTGAGGCCTACCCCTCTCAAAGGTTAACATTGAGGATTCCTCCTGTAGTTACTAATTGAGAAGGTGCAGCTATATCATGTTTAATACCTATGGAATTGCAATGACAAATCATCATTAATGGTAAAGTCGGATTTGTTTTGAAAATGCCACTTTTACAAAGTTGGCCTTTTCCTACTCTTAGCCCTGTGTGCCTTTAACCTTTCTCCAAATATACATCTGGAGTGGGGTGTTATCTGGTTTTCTGCATTCCCACACACAGCCTCACACAAAGGAAGGGAAAGTGTGACTGAGTGGAGTGGCCATCTGCATGTTGATTGGTTATCCTGGGCAGGATGGGAGGGAGAAGCTGACACACCTGAATAGACAGTGCTCTGCTCTCACACAAAGGAATGCCTAACCCCCAGTAGTGAGTCTGGAGCCAGGACAGGAAGTAAGGGTCATTCTGTTCTTCAAAGACCCTTCTTTGAAGTCACCCCGTCTTAAAAGGCATAACTAGGTATCAGCACTGGACATCTGACCCTACCAAATCAGCATATTTCTGGACCTGTGAAGAACTGTGCCAGGAATATTGAATGCTGTGTGCTGCTACAAGGGCTGCCACTCTGTGATGTTGCTCTGGAAGAACTGCTTTTCTGCTGTGCTGCACTGTTGCCTGCTGCCCTTGAGGAAGGACTGAGTCCGTCTCACTTGATCACTGAGTGACTCCTAGGGCTTGCTTGCTTCCCTCCTGTTCTTCTGAGTCTCAGGGACACAAAATACTTTGACACATCATCACCTACAGCACCTGGACTTTGCTTGCCTCAAGTCTTGCCCTACCAAGTGTTGCTGATCCAGTCCTAGTCCCTTGAAAGTTGGTATAAAGTGCTGCATCTGCCAGAATCTGTGCATCAGTGCTGCTGCACCAATCAGAACGGAGTCATCGCCTGCTGCCAGGTCAGGATCAACGTGTGAAGGCTGTTACAGGGACTGGACCAGACCATCACACTCAGGACCGCTGCATCCCCCTCCGGAAGCACCACGTTGGAGCCAATGCATTGCCACCACTGCAAGGAGAAGATTAACCCCTCACCCCTCCAGCGTGGATTAACCCTGCACATCGCAGTCAGAACTGCTGTAATGGAAACTGACACTTCACTCAGTGGAACTGATGCATCCACGCAGTTGGATGAGGAAATCTGATGCAACACCCCAACCTCATGGGGATCATGGACGCATCAGGAGCTGCAACAAGGATTAAGATGATGTTAGTCACTGGGCCCTGCGTCAGCCCTGTACCCGGCCTGTGCTCTATCAGAGATGACCTGAATTCTTGACATTGTCCTGGTCCATCATGACAAGATAAAACACCAGTTGGCGCTTTATGCTTCCAAGCACTACAGTTTCATTGATTCTTTAAAAATTCACATCTTGACTTCTACTTATTGGATTTGTGTTGTGTTGGACTAGTTTTACTCCTAAACATATAGGGGGTCATTACAACCCTGGTGGTCGGTGTTAAAGCGGCGATAAAACCGCCAACAAGCCGGCAGTAAAAAAAATGGAATCACGACCGTGGCGGAAACTGCCAACATAGACAGCCACTTTAACACTCAGACCGCCACGGCGGTACAAACAAACACCGCAGCAGTAACCGCCAACAAACGTGCGGAAGACAAGGTTCCGCCCACTGTATTACAACAGGCCAATCCGCCACCCTTTCCGGGGCGGATTCACCTCAAACAAAAACACGGCGGAAACAGGACTTGGAAGGGAAAACGCTCACCTCTACACACCCCACGAGGAACCAGGACGCCATGGAACCGGAGCTCCAGATACTCCCAGCCTTTATCTTCCTGCTCCTCTACCAGGAACAACAAAGAAGGCGGCAAGACCACGGTGAGTACTGCACCTAAGACACAGGGGAGGGGGGAGTGAAAAAAGAGTGACACACACACGCAACACACAACACTCCCACCCCCACCCTCACCCACTACAACACACACACAAGTACATGTAGATACATTACATTTACAACCTCCAACCCCCCCTGGAAGAATGCAAGGACAAAAGGAAATTAGTTGAACGTTTGTAATCTATTCAAATACAGTAATAAAAAATATATGTATATATATTTACACTATAAACAAATATGTACACCAAGAATACAAGTCCAAGGTATTCCACCATCATAGTCCGTGAACCATGGGGCTCAAAATGCATGGGCCACACTCAATACCCGATCAAAACGGAGAGAACACTGCTGGGGCATCAGATAGAAATACAACAGGCACCTCAGGGGGAAGGGAAAGGGGGGCACCTCAGCCGGATGAGTGCACGACACCAGATCCACGAGGGGGCTCCATGCCCACTGCTGTATCCTGGGGAGTGCAAAGCCACAGTCTCACAAGTCTTTACAGTGGGTGCGTTGCCCACTGCTTTATCCTGGGGAGTGCAAAGCCACAGTCTCTCAAGTCTTTCCAGTGGGTGGGTTGCCCACTGCTGCATCCTGGGGAGAGCAAAGCCACAGTCTCACAAGTCTTCCAGTGGGTGGGTTGCCCACTGCTTTATCCTGGGGAGTGCCAAGCCACAGTCTCTCAAGTGGATGCCTTACTCCACTGGTTCTGGAGAGGGCCTTGTGCCCAGAGTGCTTCATCCTGCCAAGGACTGAGGTAGTGGATGTGATACTCCAGCGGTTCTGGAGGGGGATTTGTGCCCAGAGTGCTTCATCCTGCCAAGGACAGAGGTAGTGGATGTAAATCTCCTCTGGTTCTGGAGGGGGCCTTGTGCCCAGAGTGATTCATCCTGCTCTTGGCGGCCTCAGTAGCATCGGAAGCTTTGGCGCTCATTGGCCTGTGGTGCTGGTGGCGGCGGTGTCCTGTTCAGCGGTGCTGGTGGCGGCGGTGTCCTTGGCAGTGGTGCTGGTGGCGGCGGTGTCCTGGTCAGCGGTGCTTTTGGCGGCAGTGTCCTCGGCAGCGGTGCTTGTGGCGGCGGTGTCCTTGGCAGCGGTGCATGTGGCGGCAGTGTCCTTGCAGCGGTGCTGGTGGCGGCGATGTCCTGTTCAGCGGTGCTGGTGACACGGTGTCCTTGTCAGCGGTGCTGGTGGCGGCGGTGTCCTGTTCAGCGGTGCTGGTTGCGGTGGTGTCCCTGGCAGCAGTGCTTGTGGCGTTGGTGTCCTTGGCAGCGGTGCTTCTTGCGGCGGTGTCCTTGGCAGCGGTCTTGTCCGCCGTGCAGATTTTCGCCCACTTGCCTGTTTTTCTGTGCCCCTACCCCAGCTTGGATGGTGGCGCAGCTGTCTTCCCACTCCCAACTGTACCCCTGGGAGAGGCTTTGGTGGTAGATGTTTTGCCTCTCTCCCGCCAGGCACTGGCCAACTTTTTGTGCTTTTGAGGTGGGGAACTGTCCGTGGTCTGGCTCCTTGGCACACTCGCTGCCCTGCTGTATGGCGCACTCCAGAAGCCGGTTACTACTGGCACCACTGTTCCAGCAGATGTTGTGGCTGAGGTGCTGGGTTGGGACCTGGAAAGGCGGACCCTAGGAGACTGAAGGGGTGGGGAGGTGAGGAGAAGAGGTCAAGGTTGAACAGGAAAAGTTTTTTGGACACACTGGGACGGGTAGATGGCGGGGGTTTGGGAGTGGAGAAAGAGGTAGTGGTTGTAGGAGGTGTACATTTGCTGACTTTGGGTGAAGATGCATTGGCTGGAGACTGTCGTGAGGTGGATGGCTGTCGGGTGGGTGTGTGGCTGCATTTGTGTACCTTGGAAGGTGGGCTCACAGACACACTGGGAGAGGACACAGGGGATGTGTGTATGGTAGTGGGGGTGGTGACTGTACGTGAGGGGGGTGTGGTGGTGGGTGTGCTGGTGATGGAGGTAGTGGCTGAAGATGTAGTGCATGCAGGTGTGAGTGGAGACGAGACTGGGACGGAGGAGGGAGACGAGGAGGAGGGGAACACAGTGGAGGCAGTGGATGTTGGTATGTCTGCATGTGTATGATGCTTGCGTGAGTGCCTGTGGGATGTGTGGTGCTTCTGTTTGCCTGAGCTTCCCTTGTGTATTGACGTGTGTGCATGCTGGTCTGATGGTGTACTTGGGATAGGCTGATAGTACAGGGGTTTAGGTCTGGGTGGTGGAAGTTGGAGGGGGGAGGCTAGAGACAGGGACAATGGCTGCCATCAGTGCTGAGGCCAGAGTCTGAAAAGCTCGCTGTTGGGCTGCCTGACCAGAATGAATGCCCTCCAGGTATGCATTGGTCTGTTGCAACTGCCTCTCTACACCCTGGATGGCATTCAAAATGGTAGACTGCCCAACAGTGAGGGACCTGAGGAGGTCAATGGCCTCCTCACTGAGGGCAGCAGGGCTGACTGGGACAGGGCCTGAGGTGCCTGGGGTGAAGGAGATTCCCACCCTCCTGCGTGAGTGGCCACGGGACACACACTGAGGGGCTGCTGGGAGGGCAGTGCTGGTAGGGGGGGTGGCGGCTGTACCTGTAGATGCAGTGGGCACAGAGGGGCTCGCCACCGCAAGGGAGCTCCCATCACAGGAGGAGTCCGTGTCGCTGTCCCTGCCGTGGAGCTCCCCTAGCCCTCCGTCCCACTGGTGGCTTCTGACTCCGTTGTGTCACCCTCCAGGGCCATGTGGGATGCAGCTCCCTCCTGCCCCGGTGCCACTGCTCCTCCGCCTGACGATGCTAATGCACACAAGAACAGGGAGACTACAAAAAGGGGAGGGAAGACAGAAGAAAGACATGTTGAGTGCATCTAATACCAGTACCGTTGGCGGACACTACAGACACAGAAGCCCCCTGCACGACGCCGTGCACTTAGAGTTCCCTAATTAATCACAGGGACATGGGTTACAAGGCCTATGCCCGTTTGCTGCACACATCGAAGTCACAGGAGCCTGACTTGGTGTAGTTGGCTCTGAACACAGGTCGGGTTGGGTGTCACAGGGCCTGCCTTAAGAAGAAACCTTGCCTACTACACTCGCCCTGGCCTAGGGGAACCCACAGCCCACCTCCCCCACCCAGACACCTACAATGCATGCTGAATCAGCAGAATGAGAGTGTACTCACCCCCTTGTGGCTGCTGTGATGCCCTCAAGTGCCCATCCAACTCATGGTGCGACGGGCACCCCTCCCACATTGGGAGACCATCCCCAGCTGGGCCTCTGCCGTCTTCTTGCTCCAGCGGCGAATGTCCTCCCATCTTTTGCGGTAGTGGGTGCTCTGTCTGTGGTGGACCCCCAGGGTCCGGACTTGCCGATGGCACGGCAAATATCCTTTTTCTGGTGGGCACTGACCTACAGGAATAGTACAGGGGAAAAGGAGAATATATAACCATCCGCACCGTCACAGTCATTGGCCCACATCCCTACCCTTGCCATGACGCACATGCACTCACCATCGTATCATGCACGCCTCATTCTCCCCCCCCGTCATTCATCAACACCACGCCACACAGGCATTTCCCATTCGGCATGCTCACAGTGTACTTCCCTGTTTGTCTGGAGGACCGTAGAGTAGCGTGTACTGGGGGAGAACCCCATCCACTAGTTTCTCCAACTCCTCTGTGCTGAAGGCAGGGGCCTTTTCCTCAGACACATGAGCCATTGTCTCTTCCAGACTGAGGTCACAGCAGCACTTGCAGTGTAGGTCCTCTCCTGTCGAAGATCAGGTATCAAGTGATTGAGTAGAAAATGGCGGTGACGTCCGCGGCGGTGCGTACTGTCACCGCCGGGGTACATCGTCATTGGCTCCTGGGACCCATAGGGTCCAATGTTAACCAATGCAGGATTGCGCCGCGGTCTTCGACCGCCTACAGCGACGGTGTACAACGCCAGCGCAGTTACCTCACATCCCCATGCCCTACATTACAGGTCAGGCAGCCGCCATTTCAGGGGGCCACATGGTATTAATTTTGACTGCATCACACATATTTTTCTATAAAGTTGTGTTTACGTACCTCAGTGTTGGTTGACTCTCTGCTCGCTGTTCTCCTCCACTGAGCATGTCCGCTGGGGCAGGTGAGGAGATGGTGGCATCCTCCGGTGTAAAGACCGCTGGTGGACCTGTTGACAATGGTTGACCTGTCGACAATGGAGGAGCGACATGTAATTGTCACATACAGACTTGATCGTACCACAATCCTGGAACTGTGTGCCCAGTTGGAGCCAGATCTGATGTCAGCTATCCGCCATCCCACAGGAATCCCCCCTCTAGTGCAGGTCCTGTCATTACTCCATTTCCTAGCAAGTGGGTCTTTTCAAACAACAGTGGCCATTGCATCAGGGATGTCCCAGCCTATGTTCTCCAACGTGTTGTCCAGAGTGTTGTCTGCCCTGCTGAAACACATGCGCAGCTATATCATTTTCCCTCAGGTGGGTGATTTGCCTACAGTGAAAGGTGACTTCTATGCCCTGGGACATACCCCCAACATCATAGGTGCCCTTGATGGGACACATGTGCCCTTGCCCCCCCCCCACAGTAGTGAACAGGTGTACAGAAACCGAAAGAGTTACCATTCTATGAATGTGCAGATGGTGTGTTTGGCCGACCAGTACATCTCCCATGTAAATGCCAAGTTTCCTGGCTCAGTGCATGACGCTTACATTCTGTGGAATAGCAGCATCCCTTATGTGATGGGGAAACTCCAGAAGCACCGCGTGTGGCTATTAGGTGACGGCATGGACCCAATACAGTGTGACTAGGTGTCTGGGGATGTCCCTAAGAGTTAGTGTGTGTCTAACAGTTGTCCCTCGCCATTTGCAGGTGACTCTGGTTACCCCAACCTGTCATGGCCACTGACCCCAGTGAGGAATCCCAGGACAAGGGCAGAGGAACGCTACAATGAGGCCCATGGGTGAACTAGGAGGATTATAGAGAGGACCTTCGGCCTCCTGAAGGCCAGGTTCCGGTGCCTCCACATGACAGGTGGTTCCCTATTCTACTCACCAAAGAAGGCGTGCCAGATCTTCGTGGCCTGCTGTATGCTTCACAACTTGTCTTTGCGACAAGAGGTGCCTTTTCTGCAGGAGGATGGTCCAGATGAAGGTGTTGTGGCAGCTGTGGAGCCTATGGACAGTGAAGACGAGGAAGCAGAAGAAGAAGACATAGAGAACAGGAACACAGTGATCCAGCAATACTTCCAGTGAGACACAGGTAAGAAGACAACTCTGCCTGCTACATCTGATTTAATTCTTCTACCTCTCATCTGTCTGTCATTTTCACCCAGTGTATGGACACAGAGTTGTCACTTTCCCTTTCGATTTCACAGATGTGGGTCCCACTGTGCAACCTCTGCTTTGTTTCCGCATGGACTAGAGCTGTGTGACATAGGTATGTTGACATTACATTGGATATTGCATTTTTCCACAGTTATTGCAAATACACATTTTCGAAAGCACAGACTGACTCAAGATTGTTTTGTGATTTAAGGGTGTTTATTTAAGTGCAAAATAGTGGAGGGGGTTGTAAAATGGTCAGGGGTGATGGTGGAGGAATGTCCATGGCAGAGTCCAGTCTATTAGTCTCACAGGTGCATTGTCCAAAGGGGCATAGGAAGTGGAGCTAGGGCAGTATAAGTATGGACAGGGTGACAAAGTGGGACAGAAAAATGACAATCAGGGTGGTCTCTTTTCTTGGCGGGGGTCTTGGCATTGTTCTCTGTCTTTGTCCTGGATCTCAGGGACCGCTTCCGGGGTGGTTCTCCATCTGCAGGGGGTGGGGTGCTAGTGTTGTGGTCCTGTGGCGGTGCCTCCTGTCCACTAGCGCAGGCGGAGGTGGTGGGCAGTTCATCGTCCAGGCTAGTGTCAGGGGCCCCTTGTTGGGCCACAGTGTCCCTCCTGGTGTTGATGAGTTCCTTCAGCACCCCTACAATGGTGCCCAGGGTGGAATTGATGGATTTGAGTTCCTCCCTGAACCCCAAATACTGTTCCTCCTGTAGCCGCTGGGTCTCCTGAAACTTGGCCAGTACCGTTGCCATTGTCTCCTGGGAATGGTGGTAGGCTCCCATGATGTTGGAGAGGACCTCGTGGAGAGTGGGTTCCTTGGGCCTGTCCTCCCCCTGTCTCACAGCAGCCCTCCCAGTTCCCCTGTGTTCCTGGGCCTCTGTCCCTTGAACAATGTGCCCACTACCACTGCCCCCAGGTCCCTGGTGTTGTTGGGGTGGTGGGTTAGCCTGGGTTCCCTGTAGTGGTGGACATACTGCTGCTTGACGTGTCCTGGGGACAGAGGGATGGGCCCGCTGGGTGGGTGCTGTGCTTGTGTTTCCAGAGGGGGGAAGCTCTGTAGTGGCTTGTGCCAGTGTGAGGAGAACCGACTGTCCCGAGGTCCCAGATGGTCTGGGCTGGTCATCTTGATCCAATTGGACAGAGCTGCTGTCATCACTGTGGGCCTCGTCTGTGGTTGGAGTGGACATGTCTGGAGCCTCCTGTCCGATGACGTTGGGTAGGGGTCCTGCAGGGGTGTAAAGGCATAATTATTGCATCTGTGTGTGCCATGGTGTGCAATGGGTGGGTCACCCTGTACCCCACTGCTTCCATTCTTGTGTGGGACCTTCTGTAATAATGGTTTAGGGGGGTGTATGGGTATGTGCAATGGACATGCTTTGGTGATGGGTGTCCATGCTTTGGTGTTGCATGCAGGGCTTGGGATTGGGATGTGTGGTTTGTGATAGTGGGACATATGTGAGGAGTTGGAGTGATGGGGTGAGGGGGAGGGTGGGGGTATGTGATAGCATGCAGGTAGGGTTGGGGATATCGTAGTTAAAGGTTTGACTTACCAGAGTCCATTCTTCCAGCTACTCCTGCAAGGCCCTCAGTATGCAGTATAGCCAAGACCTGCTCCTCCCATGTTGTTAGTTCTGGGAGAGGAGGTGGGGGTCCGCCGCCAGTCCTCTGAACCCCAATCTGGTGTCTTGAGACCACGGAACGCACCTTCCCCCGTAGGTCGTTCCACCTCTTTCTGATGTCATCCCTAGTTCTTGGGTGCTGTTCCACTGCGTTGACCCTGACCACGATTCTGTGCCATATCTCCATCTTCCTAGCTATGGTGGTGTGCTGCACCTGTGATCCGAATAACTGTGGCTCTACCCGGATGATTTCCTCCACCATGACCCTGAGCTCCTCCTCAGAAAACCTGGGGTGTCTTTGCGGTGCCATGGGCTGGTATGGGTGATGTGTGTGGTGGTGTGTGTTGTGATGTGTGGGGTGATATTTAGAAGTGTGTTGTGTGAGGTGTGTGGATGTTGTGTGAGTGATGGTGTTGAGTGCCTGTGGATGCCAGTGTTGTTTCTGGTGGTGTCTCTCTCTGGCCTTCTGTCGCAATTGTTGTCCTAGGGGTTTGTGGGTGGGTGTTTTATATTGTATTGGGTGTGTGGGAGTGGTGTGTGTATGTGTATCAGGTGTGTGTATTTCGATTTGTCCAATGTGTAGTGTTTTGTAAATGTGTGTGTATTTTGAGCGCGGCGGTGTGTACCGCCATTGGAATACCACGGTTGAAAGACCACCATGTGGATTTGTGGGTCGTGATAGTGTGGGCGTATTCCTGTTGGCGTGACAGTGTAGGTTTTGTTATCGCCAGTTTATCACTGACCTTTGGTGTGGCGGACTTATGTGGGCGTCTAGATTTTGGCGGATTCCGAGCTGTGGGTCATAATAGCTGTGGCGGAATTCCGCGGCTGCGGCGGTGTGTTGGCGATCTTCTGCACGGCAGTAAGCGGCTTTTACCGCCAATGTTGTAATGACCCCAATAATCTCTTTTTCTAACTTGGTGTGGAGTCTTTTTGTTTTGGCGCTTTCACTGTCTTACTGTTGTGAGTGCTGTATAAATACTTTACACAGTGCCTCCTAAGTTAAGCCTGCGGCCTTGTGCCAAGCTAACGGAAGGTGGCCACAGGTTAATTTATGGTGTGTGACTGACTTACCCTCACTAGGATTGTGGTTCCTACTTGGACAGGGTACACACCTCTGCCAACTATAGATACAATTTCTAACAGTAGTCTATTGCCTTAGGCATTTTGTGCCTCAAGCCCAAGAAGGTTTACTCTATTTCCCAGTAAATAATGTATTCAGTACACCTTGGTAAGTGTCTTTCACCAAGCTCACCACTGTACTTGTCAAAACTTTCTTTTCAATTTTTTTAATATGCTAGTTCTTTAACAAGAGTTTTTTATTTAGAGTTGGCAAACAGGGAATCTTGCCACAAATATAGTGAGTACCTTGTCCCTGAATCAACGGTCTTCCTGCTCTATTAATAATCTGCAAGAAATGTATGTTATTTCCATTGGAAACCTTGGACCAAAGGCCTCACATAATTCAGGGAGTCCATCTAAAGATCTCAGACAGTCCACATAAATTACAGTGAAAGGTTCAACAAAACATTTGCTGAGCAGACACATGAAATGTGGCATTATAAAACTACAGTGATTCTACTGGAAAGTTTACTTATGAATTCAAAGGTGACACACTGTCAACAGATCATAGTAATTGAATCATAGTAATTAAATGACTAAATTAAATAGCACACAGAAGTTATATGATTTTAGTACATTTGTATTTCACATACAAAGTTCATACAAGAGCGCATACAGAAATATTTAAATTGAAATGTGAATCCCCAGAAGTGACATAATAATATCACCAATAAGTAATTAAATAGAAAACCATACATAAAGAGTGTTTGTAAGATTCCACAATGTCCATTGCTTTACTTACATTCAAGATATTTCATATCCATATTTGAATTTATGAGCCTTTATGTAACAACAGCTCCATTTAATTAAACATTCCTTGCTGTGTGCTGAGAAATCTTAGTTACATCCTACAAGTATCGTTGACATTTCGACATAAGTAGTTAGTGTATCTTATCAAACATCAAAGTGGTCTTCCTCAGGACCATTCGTAAATGCAGCCTGTTCGAAATAAAACTGAACGCACATTAGCTAGTTCATAAAGTAAGACAATGACCCAAAACCCAAGCAATGGAGGTCAATGACTTGCTGGCCTAACATACTCACCGGTAGTAGTAAAAATCTACTCTGAATTAACAAATTGCTTCTGGGTCAATAGATCCCTTGTGATAAGAAACATACTCTTTGGCATGGTTTCAAGGGAGTCCAACAGATACCAAACCGAGGCAGTTAACACTTGTCTTCCTATCAATAGTGAAACAATCCTACTTCTTAAATCTACACCTCCTCATGATATCTTTTTCAAACCTACTGGAAACAGTCATTAGTTATTTGGGTGATAGGCCCCCCAGCAGTAAAATGTTTTAACATTAGACCTCAATTGTCTTAATAATTTCATTGAGTTGTACAGAAAATTGCAAACGTTTCTATTTTACTACAAGGTGTCTGCTCTATTGTTGTCCTTCGTGCTCTTATCACCAATATGTTGATGGCTGAATATTGTGATTTAAATAAATACAAAACTGAACAAATAAAGACTTAACTAATAAGAAATACGTTATGAGACTAGTGTGGAGATTTAGGAGGTTATTTAAAGTTTGGTGACAGATCTCTTGGCCTGCCACTTCATTGGAGGAATGTCCTCCATTCCCCTGGCAGGAAACGTACATACTTTTAGATCACTGCCAGGATAGCAGAGACATCGATGCCTTCAGTAGAGCTGAAGGCACTAAAGGTTTGCTGAGGGGTGTCATTTTAATATATGCTCATCTTCCAAAGTCTTTATTTTTCAAAAACAATCACCCACAGAGAGAATTTGCTGTTGAAGAGCAAAAACCAAATGGACCTCATGCACTGGGAGTTTATCCCTGTGTGTGTGGGCCATTTAGATGGTTGCCTGTTTCAGTCCTGCAAGCTTTCCCTGTTGGTCCTGAACAGGAATGTCCACCTTAAATATGTCAGAGGCTCTGACGTACGTTTATCAAATGTATTATTAATATTATTTGTTGAAAGTGTCTGCCAATGAAACATGTTGAAACTATGGAGTCGGAGATATGTCACTTCTGCTCACTATAATTTGAGTTGGAAAACCAGGTTTGGTAGAAGGGCCATCTGCTGCTCTATGGCAGATGCTCGTATCTGCCAAACTAAATAACCCTCTTTGAAGCAATGATAAGGTGACAGGGTACACATCTGAAAGTCAACAACATCATTGTGGAAAGGCAGAACACAGGTACCTGACTTCGGCCAGGCAGATCCTCTGAACATCCTTGGCTTCACGTTTTTTAGTGAATATTCTTGTAAACTGTCTGTGTGTGCATATTCTTTTTGAAGAAGTGTGGACCTCCTACCCAGCATGACAATGAATGAGTATGGCCAATGTCAAAGTATGAAAGGTGCTCCACATCCAGTGATGTTATTATATGAAGTCCATTATAGATAGCTGCCTTGTTGTGCACTACAAATAGTTACTAGTGATCACAAGCTTGCAAAATTTAGCTTGAAGCTCTAAACTTCTTTGAGTGAAATGCCTTGCATTCATGAAGGTCCTGAAGGAGATTATCTAAGAGAGTATGTAATTATCTTAATCAAAAACGTTATACTTTCTGTAGATTCTAGTGAGTTTGCCATTGATACACCTGAGAGTACATAGAGATCAGTTTAAGAGGAACCCAAACAAGAAGAAGGCAAGGAAGATTTTTATTAATTTTAGGACATCCATCTTTAATGAGCAGATCCTCTCAGCCACTCTGAAAGTGGATAATTTGAAGGCAGATCATCTCTCTTTTTTGTATCACATCAGTTATTTTGAGGGCCAGCCAGGATCGACAGCAGAAGTTGGCGACACATATACAGGACCTTAGGAAGTTGGGGCCTACACCCAGCTCAGATTTTCTGCAATTTCCATTGTCATGTTGAGCAACAGCATGTATAATGTATACTTTATAGGACCCAGTGGAGATGAAAAAGTTAATCAAACTGATTAGGTCCTATATGACTAAGGATCGGGAGTAGAGGAGGTACTCAAATGAGTAGGATAAAATTACCCAAAAAGAAAGTAGGAAGGGTTCCTCAGGGCGGCTGTGTGGAAGGTTGGCACAAGAAAGGGTTTTGAGGAGCATGTGGTACTGGATGGGGAGCATTAGAGAAGAATATAGAAAAAAGGTGTAAGAGCAGGTGGTTGTTGGCGGATTCTCAAGAAATACACTTTAATCAATGGGGAAGAAGAAAGGGAATTGGGAAGAATGATAGGCATTAATGGGGATCATCATCTGGAAGTTATGTCTTGGAACGTGAAGAGGCTTAGAGTAAGAAACAGAAAGAGAAGGATCCTTGAGTATTTAATGCAATTAGAAGTTGGGATAGTGACATTTCAGATAATGCATCTGTTTAAGAAGGAGTGTGAGGGATAACTGAGGGGGCAAAGATGGATAAGTGGGTTCATCTGCAGAGACCAGTAGTGTTGTGCAAAAGGGGTGGCTATTTTTATCATAATCTCTGTCCACTTATCTTTGGGAGACTGTATAACAGATCCTGGGGGCCAATGGTTAATAGCTAAGAACTGAGTATTTAGTGCTTGGAATGCCCGAACATTGATGATCCAGGCTTCTCTAGACTTTATATTGCCACCTGTTGGAGGTAACAGTACTGAAAATGAGAGGGGACAACTTTAATGTACTACTCAACCCTATACCTGACAAGTCTACCATAAAGAAAATGGCTAATTCTCAGAAAATATTTGCTCAGGTGAGGCAAAATGATTAAAGATATGGGCCTATGTCATGTGTGGAGATAAAGGGCTGTCAGCATTAAAGGTTTCACTTTTCATAATAAGAAACATGTCATTGCTCCAGAATATAGTGTTTTCTGCCAGATTGACTAGTAGAGTGAAAGAGGGTATTCATCTTTCTGAGTATTTATCAGGTTACTTTGCCGTCAGGTTAGACTTGTTCTTGGGTAAAGGACTAGATTCACCCAAGTGAACCCTAGATAGGAAACTAATGCTCAACCAGATGGTGATTGACCAGCTGAGGTAGGAATATTTTGAAGTAAAGAAAGGGTCCACCCCTCTTCATATAGTTTGGGATGTATTTAAATCTTTTATTAGAAGGAGGGTCACAAATATAGTAGCATGCAAGAATAACATTTGGAAATGTAAACTTCAAGATTTAGAGGGAAGAATTGCATAGGTGGTGAGGAACTCACATTTTTTACTTCAGGCATTAGCCACCTTCAAGAGCAAGCTTAGAGAAGCAAAGGATGAGCTACCTGGAAAACTAGAACGTTTTTGAAGAGGAAATGGGAGGCTGGTAAATTAGCCCACTATGAGTATGGGGAATGGTGTGGAAAGCTCCTTCACAGAATGTTTACAGGACAGTTTAGCCAGGCACTTGATAGCCTCCAAGATAAATAGATGGGGACAGATCATCAAAGAAAGTAGCCTGATTTCCTAGGAAGATATGTCTCAGGTCACAACGGATGGGCTGTCTAGATTTAAATACTACCAATAGGCAGGCTGGGCATGCAGACTGCAGCAGGTTGGTATGGGCAATCCCAATTGGGAGTATCAACTACAAGACCCCATTAGGAAGAGGTTGTAAAATGGTATTGGATGGTTCTGGAAGGTATGGATGAAGACTTCACCTTGCCAGAGGAGATTTAGAGAAGGGACCTGCTGACGTTGGAGCTAACAAACATCTGGCAAGTATCTCTTCTCACTTTATATGAATCAATAAAATCTGCATCTCTGAAGAAGAACCATCTGTTCACATCGCGTAGAGCCTTCTGGACACTGGAAAATCAAGTGTTGTCCAAAATGCAGAATTGAGATGGCAGATGATCTACACATGTTTATGCAGGCTCTATCCGAGATGTTAGGTAGAGAAATTAAAGTAAGCCTTACACTGCTGACCTTTGGTATCCTAGAGGACAAAGAGTCTATTGTTACATTACCCAAGGAACAGAGACTACTTTTATTTGCACTACAGTTACTGTGCATGAAACGGTTATCCTTTGCTTTCCAGAGGATTAAGTATCAGGGACAATCAGCAATATAAGTTATCAAGTTTGATTGCAACACTCTTACATTGGGAAATGTGGGGATCTGGTTACCACTAGAGAATTAGTGGATGAGACGAAATGTGGAAGGGCTGATAATTGAGTTGGGTGCTCTCCTGTGATTAAAACCTATAGACAAACATGAGAAGGTTTTGGGACCAGTACATTAAAATAAGTGATGTTCAAAAAGGTCTTGTTCAGGTTGAAGTGCACTGGCAGTGAGGTTGAGATATCAGCGATTCCTTAGGTGGCTAATGGGGGCCTGTTGAACAAAGAGGACTAATAATAAAAACAGAACGCTAACTGCCTCACAGCAACAAGTGCAGCTGTAACGCAGAGCTTTTGTCATCTCAGTCATGTTTTTAAAATGCGATGCATGAAGAGACACTGACCACCACAGCAGTTTACTGCAGTGAACCTACTACTCTATAAAAGAAGGCCACATGACTGAATTGTGAATACTTGATTTAAGACCCAGTATAAGTAGGGCCTTCTTTACTTATTTGAGGATAAAAAATATGGGTTCATCCTATTTTGTCCATGGTAGTGAAGTGATTAACTGCAGGTTGGAATTACACTCAAATATTCCTTTATTATATAAATGAAGTTGTTTGCATTATGAAGGACATTCAATATTTATCACCCTTGGCTGTGTAGCCTGAACGCAAGATCCACTAATAACCTTTATTTCCAAAAGTAGCATGATGTATAGCTCACAATCTACAGCTTGGTATCATATGGGTCGGTGAAGAGAATTATAGGTTTGCTAAGACACAATTCTAAATGTAATTATGTTCTGGGACAAAGGGTCTCATATTGCACAAGAGAGCAATTTCCAAATGCGAATATGTGTTTACTAATATTATTGGCTGCAAAACGACGCAGCGCGGTTATTTATCTCCTGAGTTTTGGAAAGTGCATATACGCTGTGCGTCTAAAGCTCAATAATTCACATTACTGAGAGGAATTAGACAGTAACTCTCAGTAATGTGCATTCTGCAGCACTCATAGAAAGAGGAAAACTTCTTGTCTTGTGATTATTTATGTGCAGGAAGGTGTCCCTTGTTTCCCAAGGTACTTTCTTCATTATTAAAAAGAATTTTCCTTGAACAGTGGCATAGATGGCCAGATATTAAAGGTATTAGTCTGATAATTTCCTCCAGAGTGTGCCACTCTACCATTTCTCTCAATACTGTCCAATTATAAAAATAGCTATAGGACTTTTACTATGGGACTCCATCCCATCAGTGACCCATAGGCAATAAAAGATCTCCATTATGCTTTGTAATTCTATCTGGCACACGGTCACTTCTCTTCTTTAAGATAAAAGGACAAAGTGCAAGAGGGTATTTCTGCCGTGTCCTGAGATTGGTAAGTTCATGTAATAAAGTGTGTTGTATATGAGATAAAGTTCACATTGCCATGCAAAATAGGGATACCACAAGCCCTCATGGAGTTCTCTTTCTTTATAAAAGAACAGGACGAAGGTTGACTACCCTTATAAGGCCATAGAACTCCAAAGTGACTTACAATATCCTTTTAAGGTACAGAAGCGCCTATATTATTTCTTATACCAAATGTTCTCACCATCACTCTTCCCATAAACCTCCTAAATCATTTGGGTCTTGCTTATTTTTGGAAAATAGATAGTATGCTTGTAAACGCAAAGGACAAAAGCATAATCTGCTGTTTAAAGGTAAATACACCAAACAAGCAGTTATTTTTGCAAAAAAACAATTGAATCAGTTTAGTGTAAACCAGAATGAAATAGGGCTGTCGCTTAGGTTGAGTAGCAACATGCAGACTGATTCTATCTTTGAAGCAAAGAACTACGTGCAAAAAAATAAACATTTTGTAATTAATCTAATTTTACTGCTGATCATTTTCTTTGCTTAAACTGCAAGATCAAAGATGTTCTGTGACCTACCTTTAATGTTGGTTCCGTACTCTGGCAGGAGGCTTCACGACATTACAATCGAACTCTTATAAGTAAAAAACACTTGAGCAGTTACATTATTTTCTTATCACGGGGGACTAAAGATGTCACAACTCTGCTGCTAATAGGAAATTAGAGACATGTCCTTAAACTGGGATTGCAGGCTTCCGTGCATTATTATTTTGCACTGTTTTGTGCTGTGCTATATGTGATATTATTATTGGGTGAAATGGCATATTTTGTCACATAAACGACGTGTAATTCTGGAGGGTCATGTGCTGAACACACTGGCATAGTAAAAACAAACACGATACAGGTACAT
Source organism: Pleurodeles waltl (assembly GCF_031143425.1). NCBI lineage: Eukaryota > Metazoa > Chordata > Amphibia > Caudata > Salamandridae > Pleurodeles > Pleurodeles waltl. Next base: position 172,213,895 of record NC_090438.1, read on the forward strand.
GGTGTCATTGCATGATGCAAATATTCATGACACGCGAGTCATCCATTATATTAAGTGTGTGATTCTGCTGTTGTGCGCCTTTTTTAATGCTTGCACAGAATTCCGATATTTTTTGTCCTTGGTTGTTGTGGTTGTACTTGCTAACTTTCAATTTTTTTATTTTAATTTTTTTAATTTAATTTTATTTACTTTTCGTCAACAGTATGGCAGATTAACAATGCCAAGGTATGGGTTTCAACACTGTTTTAATCTGTTCGGGTTCATCAGGTGAGGCATGCTGGACCCAAGAAGGGAAAAGAAGTAATGGTCCTGATGAACAGGAAAAGAAACATCTGCACATTAGGATGCTTGTCTTTCTCAAGCAAACTTCTGTTTTAGGATTTTATTTGTTTTTGTTTCATTTTAAAGATAAAAATATAAGCTAATTTTATAAATTGATTTTGGATTTTTAAACTGTTTCCTGTGTTTTATTTAATTACTGTTTTGTGATATTTGAATGCTTTACACTTTGTCTCCTAAGTTCAGCCCTGACTCTCGTTGCCAAGCTACCAAAGGTTGAGCTGGGTTTAATTTACTGAGACCTAACTGGACCTTAGTGGAGGTTAGTGGCCTATTGCTAAGTGTAGGTACCTACCTGCCCTTACCAATAACCCATTTTCCAACATACTTCTTAACTTGATGTACTGCATTTTCTCTTGACATTTAGTCCTTTTTTACATTCTACTCACTTTCTATTGAATAATTGTATTTAAGTTTATGAAATAAAACAATATGGATACTTTTACTGATGAACCACTCTACCAGACTTGATGCTTTTTCCTCTGTATGTGACTTTGTATACGCTGGTATCCCAGCCTAATAAAACTCGCTTAAATAAAAAAAAAGCTGAAATTCTGTTTTTAGAAGGTGGATGTATTTTAGTGTTTTTTACGAGGAGACACGATTGGGAATTTTTTGATAAAACTTTTATTTGATTATTCCTTACTTTTGCAGTTTTTCCTGGCATAGTTTTTATCTTGTTTAGTTTTTTGGACTTTGGATTGCTTCTCTGGATTTTATTTGTTCCTACTGGATGGAACATATTTCTATTTGTATATTTACATTTTCTTGGGGTACATTTTTAAAGAATTGTTGATGGATAATATTGTTTAAGGCTGTCACATGGTCTAGATACGACTGCAGAAAGAAATCATGAGGAATTATTTTTAATAATAATTGTTACATTTTCAGATATGAAATTTTAATTGTATTGTGTTTCCTAATAATTGTTGTTTTGTAATTATCTGTATTGTCATTGTGCTATAAAAAGCATATTTTTTCACGTATGTGTGCTTTATGTTATTGTAAATCATTTGTTTCCTTTGTAGGTTTTTTGTAAGTATCAGCGCTTAGATATGTCATTATTCTAAAATGCTGCTTCTTTGTTTTTGTAATTTTGTTCAGGATGATAAAACATTGTTAAAGTTATATTATTTATAAAACATATTTGGACATCTGATATTTAATTTATCAAATTCAAGTATATTTTGAGTTATTTACTGGAATTAATTTTTATAATAGTGTTCTGGCTATTTTGTGTGGTAAAGTAGTAATTTGTTGTTATACTTGATAGCATTTTGTACATTTGTTTAGTTTGGATATGTTGGGTTTAAGGCCTGTTAGTGTTCCATTTTTAATTCTTGGCAGCTTTATTTTTTTTTTGTAGTAGTTTTCCTTTAAATTGGTAGTGTTTTGGTTTGCTTCTTCCAAGTGTTCTTTGCAGGTGACCAACCGAAGAGACATGCAAATGACCTGTTAGTGGTGAGAGTTTGTTATAAAAATGTTGTAAAGGGCTTCTTTTAGCAGTGTGTTGTTACTTCTGTGACTGAGATATAGTCTAATACTAGTAGTTTTTACTGCATAGGTTAATTCTGCATTGTTGCAACTCTCCATTAACCATATTTGGTTGTAGTTGCTTCCATATTCTTGCACTTAAGTGGTGGTAGCACCCTTGTATTGCTGTGTGTGTGTGTGTAAACATTTAGGATAGCAAAAGTCTCCAAAATTGACAATGCTTTTTTGGGGATTGTAATTATTTGTTTTCTGTGTAAGTTTGAAAATGAAATATAGGTTGCACTTTGCTTGTTTGACAGCAGTGCATATATTAGAGAGCCATAATGGTATTGCCATTGAATAGTGGAATTTTGTGTATATGGTGGTAAATATGTTTTAAATGAGCCGCCCATCGTCCATCAGTTCCACTGTGTTAGGATTAGGGGTGTACAATATTCACATAATTTGCTTTTTAAGCAATTATGCAGAATATCAGCAAAATAACAGGTAAATATGCAAAATACAAATCCTTCATTTGGAGCTATATTTTAGAGTGAAAAGCAACTTTATGTCAATATTTGACTCAAGGTGCAACAAAACAAACTCACTTCAAACAACATGTACTCGTATTGTTTATTGGTATGTATTCACAGTAATCTTTCAATGTAAACTGTCATAGTTCCGAAAAGTGGCATAATGGTGTAATTTGGGAAATTAGGTATGAGAAGATTAATATGAAACTCCTTATATTATACAAATTACCCTGGCATAATATAGGAAAGTCATCCCTTTCACCTTGATCAACCCCATTTTTTGACTGATGCTGGTGGTTACTGACTATGAAAGTGCCCTGGGCTTCTGCTAACCAGCCCCAGGGCCAGTGCTCTGTTTCTCTAAAGATATATGGTTATAGGTATGCTCGTAACTGGCAAAGACAACCAACCTGTAAGTCTGTAGTATATGGTAGAACCTGAAGGTTTAAAGACCCTAGTGAACTTAATGCACTTAAGGGTGCAGTGCTGTGGTATCTGGTGTCATTTTAAAGCCAGTCCTGTCTTGCAGGCTGGTTTTAAAATAAGACTATGTCCAAATTCAACTTTGGAATTAATAGTACTTCCAAAGTCCAAAACTATGGCCCATATTTAAGAAAGGTTATCACTGCCTTTGAGTCATTATCTTTGAAGCAAAAGTGGCGCTCACCTAGTGCCAGATTTATATTTTGACCCCAGACCAGTCTAGCGACAAAATTCTAGACTTTGCATCATTTTTTGGGCGCATCACCTAACCTTGCTTCGTTTAAGAACAATGATATGCAAGTTAGGCATTCCCGCCCAAAAAATGACGCTAGACCAATAGCGCTATATTTACAACCCAACGCAAAAATGACAACTGCTGCCTACCGCCACAGCGACGGCCGCCAACATACCATCGCCGTAGCTACCAGCCACCCAACCGCATTATGACCCTTGACGGAATTCTGCCAGCCTTCTGACTATCATGGCAGCAGACGGCAGTAAGGTGGCGCTGCTGTCAGCAGCAGCGCCATCCCAGCAAAACACAACCTACCGTATCATGAGCAATGATACGGCCTGGCGGTGTTTAGCTGGCGGACGTGGCTGCTGACAGCAGGCTGCGTCCTGTCTCCAGCCGGAGGATCCCCTGCATGCAGGTAAGTCGGGTGCTCTGACAGAAGAGGGGGTGGGGTGTGTTTTGTGCGTGTGTGGGGGTGTTGTGTGTGTGTGGGGTGTCTGTTTATGACTGTGTGCATGTGGGTGTGAGTCACGTTGAATGAGTGCGTGAATGCCTGCATGTGAGTGTACGTGGATGTTGTGTGTTGTGTGTTGTGAATGCATGTGTGCAGCAAAGTATGTTGGTGTGTGTTGCAGTGTGTGGGTATGTATGTGTGCATTCCCTTGCACTGATAGTGCCTACCGCCATTGTTTTCGTGGCGGTAAGATTACCATGAAAACCATTTCGGTAGGCTGAGTCATAATCCCGAGGGTGGGATTGTGATGGCCGCCGGGCTGGAGACCAAAGTCTCCAGGCCAGCGGCCGTTACCACCCTGGCGGACAGAGTGGTACATTGGCGGTTTGGCTGGAGCCAAACTGCCAATGCCATAATTTGGGAAATGGCACCACTAGTATGTTGGCAGTACCTTTCCCCAAATTACCGCCAACCGCCAGGGTCGTAATGAGGTCCAAAGTCTGATTAGCATCAAAATTGTAACGCTTGGTCAGACCAGGCCTAAAAATGAGGCCCACACACTACTACATAAGGGAAATTCACAGAAGGAGCATTGGCAGGCAAATGGACAACATGGACCTGTTACTGCTCCAGCTCGGCACACGCTGAAGACAACAGCGACATCAACAGGTATTATCAGCACTGGAGCAGCAACCCCAAACACCACCACAGCAGCCGCAAAGGCAGCACAGAAGGCAGGAGAGGATATTTCGCCCTGCACAACCATCCTTGCTCTCAGGGAAGAAGATGTGATCAGACTCTGCAGTCTGAAGGGGGAATCTATTGTACGCCTGCTGCACCACATAGCGCCAAACATAACTGCAAGAGTGGAAAGATAAACAACAGTTTCACCCATGACCAAACTCCTGGCTGTTCTCCATATGCTGGCATCAGGATCTTTCCAGACTACTGCAACCTTCTCTACCTTCCTTCCGAAGGTCCTGGACACCATACTCCGCCTCACAACCCAGGAGACCAAGCAAGGTTTCTATGGAATAGCTGGGTTCCCCCGTATGCTGGGTGCAATGGGCTGCACTATGTCCAAATTGTGCCTCCTGCTGCTACCGAACACCTCTACAGGAACTGCAAATATACTAAATCCATCAATCTGCAGGCCATTGTGAACCACCATGGATATTTCACTAACATCCTAGCTAAATATCCTGGCAGCATCTATGATGTCTACATATTCTAGCACTCTGCCATCAACCAGTGGTTCCAGGATGGTCAGTATTGCAATGGGCTACTCGTATGTAAGCCACCATACTAATTATTACACAAAAACACACCAAACTTGTGGGACAAAAAATACATACAGCACACTAAACACACATGGACAGGGGAACACAGATGCTCAGACAACAACACATATGTTACATGGCAATCTACAATGCATTCAATGCACATCACACACACATACACCCATAGGTACAAGTTACTGGCACTACCTGACTGATACACTACGTGAAAGACAGACAGAGCTATGCACCCTTTGCATACAAAAGCAGGTTGATATCAGATTGAAAAACTGATTCTTCAGACATAACAATTACATAGGAATTGCTCAGATATATGAATTGCATTGGCCATGCCAACGTAAAGCAATTCACATATAGGCAATGCCCCACATTTATCATGGTGTTGAAACCTCAGGTAGCATTTAATGTCAAATGCCAAACGAGTGCTGCCATCATCATCTACATATCACCAAAACATACCAGACATAACCATTGTGTTCACCTTTCCCTTGTCTGGTGCATAGTGCAGCACACATAGAAATACCACATCACCAGCTATGGAAGATGAATGGACACCTCAAAGCACACCAACACTTATACCCTGTAATCCCACATCTCCCTACCATGATACAAGGTTAACAACAGTGGACTATGGCAGCTGGACTACTGACAATGTATTAGGAGAGGCCAGAAATGCATGTAAATGAAGAAACTTTGAACATAGCAGGTCTTGTCCCGCAATGCAGGGCACTGCAGAAAACCACATTTTGCCCTGTCCATTCACACAGGTTTCTGAAAACTCATGCATACATCACAAAACATACAATACAATTGTGCCACACTGTGTATATGAACCTTATGCATATATGTATGCCAGCCAGCTATTGGCAACAACAGCACTTTGTGCAAGGGTGGTATTCCAAGGGCAAAGGAGTGAGATCCACATGCAACACACAGGGCCCAACACCTGTTTCATGGCACACAACACACAAAATAGGTACAAATTCCCAGAACATGACTCTTCTGCAGGTCTAAAGTGAAGGGACTAATGGCCACATGTCAGGAAAGTAGTGCAACATCTACAACAGCACCACTGTAAACGTGTCCCTTTGCAGCCCCCTATCGCCACCATATGGGCGCTGTATACAATATACAGCTCACCATGGCGCAGAGTAGATACAATAGTGTCTAGATAATGGATCCCATTGATGGACTCTGTAGGAGTAGTTACAACATTTCTGATCAAATTCTGCACAGCACATGGGGGCCCATTTAAATCAATGGTGTGCCTCCTTCTAACACCTCCACTTTGTAAGTGTGAAAAGTATCTGCTAAAAATGATGCTTTGGACCCTTGGAGATTCCTCTGCACCAAATATTTCCAGTCCTCCTAATGGGGGAATGCCCCCTTGTATACATGATGCCTGTCACAGGCATAATCTGCCACAAAGGGTCACTAAGTGTCGCACTGCATGCGTAGTGCCACCTGAAAACATGGCGCCCTGAGTTTGGCCTTGTAGGGCTACTGTAGCGTCAATCTAAATGACTCTCTTGTGGTGCAAGGAAGTGCGAGGTCCCACTAACATTTGGGCACAGCCTCAAATATGGACAACACAACACATATGTGGCATGGGCGGACTGTCAGTTCAGATTTTAATTGACAATCACCAGGTCCCAGAGGCACAACCCATGACAGGAACATCCATCACCACACACCAATGCAACAATTGATCCGAACAGGAACACCCACAATACCAGATGCAAGTCTGAGTCACCACTCCACTTAAAACTAATATGTGCCATGGCACATAGGAAATAACAAATGTGCATGAACTACACATGTTCTCTCATTTACTTGCAGTGGACAAAAGTTATGGCATCCAGCCATGGGTCATGACCCCTTTTGGCTACCCCACTACAGAGGGAGAGTGAGAATACAAGGAAGACCACAAAAGGACAAGGAATGTTGTGAAGAGGACATTTGGGTTCCAAAAATCAAGCATCATCTTTCATGAGTCTATTGATGTACTCTGCAAGAGTAGCGCCAAAATATTGGTGCTACTCCTGCAGAGTACGTAGGGCCCCATTCTAAAGAATGGAAGGCCCCTTTTAACGCCTGCTCTTGAGCAGGCATTAAAAGTGCAGTAAATATGCCATAAGGAAATCTCATAGATTTCCTTACGACATTTCTCCGGCTCCCCTAACCAGGAAAAGCCCACTTTGCAGACATTATGCCTGGCACAGGCATAATATAGCACAAAGGGTGGCGCAATACATGCATTGCACCACCCTGTAAATACAGCGCAGGGATTTTGGCCTCGTTGGGCCACATTAACATCAGAATAAATGGCTAAACTGCATCACATCTCTTGCAGGTATTTGCAACGCCTGTACTAAGCAGCTGGGAAAACGGGGCACACCGTTGGTGTCAATGGGCCACTATGTACTGGTCAGGGTTAGGGCCAAAAGTTTGGCCCTAATCGTGCACAGTATATCAATAGCTTGAAATACCTTAAGCGCTATTGGCCCCAACCCTGTAGTATGGTGTGCTGTCTCTCAAATCCGGCACAGACATTGTGGCGGTGGAGTGGACTAAGGGCCGCAAGACAAGTGGAGCAGCAATGGGTGCAGCTCCACTTTTCTCACATATGCCCCATAGCCATGATTGATTAACAAATTGGGAGAATTTACTACCACATGATTGTGTAGGTGGAATGTAGGCATAGTCTGTAGCCCTTACAATTTACACTCTCAGATCCATATCACACAAGTGTGTTGGCTTGACATATGCCTGCAGCAATTCTGGAGATACACATGAAGACTGCTGTACCGGTGTATGGCCTAAGTAGGAAAGGGGTAGGAATTACCTGCAAAGGCTGGATTGTGTCTGCGAGGTAACCAAGCAAATTCTGTACAGAGAATGTCTAGGTCACAAAACAACAACTACAGGGAGTGCAGAATTATTAGGCAAATGAGTATTTTGACCACATCATCCTCTTTATGCATGTTGTCTTACTCCAAGCTGTATAGGCTCGAAAGCCTACTACCAATTAAGCATATTAGGTGATGTGCATCTCTGTAATGAGAAGGGGTGTGGTCTAATGACATCAACACCCTATATCAGGTGTGCATAATTATTAGGCAACTTCCTTTCCTTTGGCAAAATGGGTCAAAAGAAGGACTTGACAGGCTCAGAAAAGTCAAAAATAGTGAGATATCTTGCAGAGGGATGCAGCACTCTTAAAATTGCAAAGCTTCTGAAGCGTGATCATCGAACAATCAAGCGTTTCATTCAAAATAGTCAACAGGGTCGCAAGAAGCGTGTGGAAAAACCAAGGCGCAAAATAACTGCCCATGAACTGAGAAAAGTCAAGCGTGCAGCTGCCACGATGCCACTTGCCACCAGTTTGGCCATATTTCAGAGCTGCAACATCACTGGAGTGCCCAAAAGCACAAGGTGTGCAATACTCAGAGACATGGCCAAGGTAAGAAAGGCTGAAAGACGACCACCACTGAACAAGACACACAAGCTGAAACGTCAAGACTGGGCCAAGAAATATCTCAAGACTGATTTCTCTAAGGTTTATGGACTGATGAAATGAGAGTGAGTCTTGATGGGCCAGATGGATGGGCCCGTGGCTGGATTGGTAAAGGGCAGAGAGCTCCAGTCCGACTCAGACGCCAGCAAGGTGGAGGTGGAGTACTGGTTTGGGCTGGTATCATCAAAGATGAGCTTGTGGGGCCTTTTCGGGTTGAGGATGGAGTCAAGCTCAACTCCCAGGCCTACTGCCAGTTCCTGGAAGACACCTTCTTCAAGCAGTGGTACAGGAAGAAGTCTGCATCCTTCAAGAAAAACATGATTTTCATGCAGGACAATGCTCCATCACACGCGTCCAAGTACTCCACAGCGTGGCTGGCAAGAAAGGGTATAAAAGAAGGAAATCTAATGACATGGCCTCCTTGTTCACCTGATCTGAACCCCATTGAGAACCTGTGGTCCATCATCAAATGTGAGATGTACAAGGAGGGAAAACAGTACACCTCTCTGAACAGTGTCTGGGAGGCTGTGGTTGCTGCTGCACGCAATGTTGATGGTGAACAGATCAAAACACTGACAGAATCCATGGATGGCAGGCTTTTGAGTGTCCTTGCAAAGAAAGGTGGCTATATTGGTCACTGATTTGTTTTTGTTTTGTTTTTGAATGTCAGAAATGTATATTTGTGAATGTCGAGATGTTATATTGGTTTCACTGGTAATAATAAATAATTGAAATGGGTATATATTTGTTTTTTGTTAAGTTGCCTAATAATTATGCACACCTGATATAGGGTCATTAGACCACACCCCTTCTCATTACAGAGATGCACATCACCTAATATGCTTAATTGGTAGTAGGCTTTCGAGCCTATACAGCTTGGAGTAAGACAACATGCATAAAGAGGATGATGTGGTCAAAATACTCATTTGCCTAATAATTCTGCACTCCCTGTATGTGCTTGGCCACCACATACTAGTGTGACAAAAGCTAGTGACAAATGACAGAATATGTCCCCTGGGTCTGAAAACATAACCAAGTTACATAATATATAAATGCCCTAACCAAGCATCATAAGGTCAATCACACCTATGTATGCCAATTTGTGTGAAACCATGCCAAATGAAGAGACATGTCCTACACAAACAAGCTGACAGTCCCCTGTATATGACAGGGCAAGCCTGACACTAGGAACTCAAAAGGAAAGAAAATATACTAGGCCTTGGGATTAAATTTGTGCAGATGTATGCCTGCAGATGACTATGCAATGCACTGCTGAAGAGCGATCAATCATGAGGAAGGTAGATCCCCACTCAATGCCCCCAAACTCCCCAGCAGAGGTTACATTGGCTCTTGACACAGTCAGGGGCCTGCTGCTTGTGCACAGTGGCTGAGCTGAGGGGAACACAGTCAACCAATGTTGATAAATGCAACAATGGGCCTGTGTGGGCATACGAAGTGCCACAGGAGCAATGATGACTAGGGTGCCATCATTGCCTGACAGCAGCCCTGATATACAGATTGTATGCCATTGTGTAAATCTGAAAATTAAACATGGTTTGGGTCATTGTACATTCCAAGTGTGTGTCTTCACACATATTTCAAAAATCGTAGCACACGTGGGTCAGGCTTGGTACCATGTATTGGAGTATGCACAAAAGAGAATTTTTCACTAATGAAAACATGTATTTGTCACATAATCACATATAGACTTATAGGACCTGTAAAAATGTTCCTACATATGGAAACATAGTTGGCACAGATGTAAGTACACAGCCATGAAACAATCACTTACATATGTCCATGCTAGAATTTGATTTGGTAGTTGTCATATCCCTAAACACACCACTGTAGTATGCATTACACATCACACATAAAACATATCTTTTCACACACACGTCACATACCTAATTTCATTGACACATGTCAGCACACCATCTCCTGCATCATGTATGCATGGGAAACTATACGTTACATGTGTAGTTTTGCATCATGAAGCCTGGACCATACAACACACCGCAGTACGGACAGACATACACTCACATTGCCATTGGTTACCAGAGATCAACCCAGCCTTAGTCAGCAGCATCCTTTGTGTAAGATTTGTCAAGGGTATCAAATGCATAAACATTTTTACATAAACATTTATTGTAAATAGTCAATCATATTGTATGCGGTGTTGTGAAAAATACATTTGGAAATCAGACATGACAATGTGGTGGACTCACATAGATTAGAACCATCACACATGTACACTCATAGTACACATGTTGCAACAAGTATGTGGAAAAAAGTTTCCATACAATGCACATTTGCAAACAGTACCTGTACTCCCATGCATTACACACACATTGTAACATATGTCTTAAATATTTCAATGTTACTGGTAGACATTCAGGTACACATGCAACACATGTTGCCATACCAGACAAAAAACAAAGATGCATAGCCCCTGTAACTAGGAATGTGAATCTGGGTGCACTGCCAACCTCATCTAAAAAAAACATGCATAATGATGCGTATAGTAGTATTCAATACATTGCATATCACTAAATGGACACATTGCACCATGCGCTTCAACTCTAAATTGTCATGCCTTGTCAGCCTTCATAGGAAAACCGACACATCTCTGTCAAGCACAAAAAATGACGCATACAGTAGTACTCCATACATCACATTTACTAAATTTGAGGCATTGCACCTTCGTGTTGAAACTAACTTGACAGGCTAAGTCAGCCTTCATTGAAAAAAACGTGCAGGCCAGTCATGCATCAAAAAAATGACGCATATCAGGAAACTAACACATACGCCCAGGAAGTGATGCACTATGTCTTCCTTGCTGCTGCACATGTAAAGGTGATGTTACTTTTACTTTACAGTCTTTTAGTCTGTGCTTGTGAGAGGTTGTGTGGTGCTTCTGCTGATGAGAGGAGTGTTGGATTTAGAGTGTTTTGTGCTGTGTCCTGTCTATGTTTAGTCATATATTGTCAATTTTGCAAGTTTTGAATCCATAGTTGTACTGTTATTGTTTTGTATTGTTGGGTGTCTCTCTTCGGGTAGATACGTTTATTGGGGTTATTTGGGGTTAGGTGGGGTTATAATATATATTTTTGGGAGTGTATTGTTTGCTGTGGAAGGAAACAGCAGGAAGACCAGGAAGAGAAGGCACAGCGAATGAGCCAGATAAACTGGGGGGGGGGAGGGGTTCATATGTTTAGCGTGCCACTACCTCCCCAATATGTTAAAAATGGGTGGCTGTGTCATCATGGGCTACCCTACAAAGGAAAGGAAGTTGCTCAGGGGCAAGGTGCTATTCCAGCTCTGCAGGATCCTCAGGGTTGAGCACATGGACCAAAAGATCAAGCACCGATGGGCTGACCTCATTGCCCAGGAATGGGATCTCCTGTATCACCTGGTGGGTTAGGTTGGCGGACCTGTTGGTAAGTTAACCTATAACATAGCAACATCCTCCTTTGCATGTGCATGCCAGTAGGCAATAAGGAGAACTGCGCATTGTTATGAGAAAGGTGATGACAACAAGGGGTAGATTTAAGGAAAGTGGCTCTGCACCCAGTGCAACGCCACTTTCTTTGCACCCTTTAGCACCTCCCTACTGCCACCATGATTGAGCTGTATCTAAGATACGGCGCACCATGGCGCAGGTTAGGGAGCAATTGCATCATAATTTTTTACGCTATTGATGTACTGTTCAGGGTTATTGCCAAACATTTGGTGCTAACCCTGTCCAGCACATAGTGGGCCATCAAAATAAAATGGTGTGTCACCTTTTAACGCCTGCTCCGAGCAGGCATTAAAATATGCTGAACAAAATGATGCAAACTAATCCTTTAGATTTCTATGTGCCATTTCCTCAGCCCCCCTAACTGGCAAATGCCCTCTTTGCAGACATTATTGCTGGCACAGGCATAATGTAGTGGAAAGCGTGACAAAGTGATGCAATTCATGCATTGCGCCACTTTCTAGGCCTATGAGCAACACTATGCATACACCATGCATGATGTATGCAAAAGGGGCAAAAAAATAAAGGCACAAAGAAAACTAAGAGATTTCTTTGTGTAAATCATTCTGGCATTTTCTATGTCTGCTCAAAGCAGGTGTCAAAAGAGGGCACACCATTATTTATCTTAGATACAGACCACACATGGTGGAGGTAGGGGGGTGCTAAGGAGAGCACGGAAAGTGGAGCTGTACTGGGGGCAGCACCTCTTCTCTATTATCTCCCCCTAAGCTTCTGACAATTAACAGTGTCCTTTCCCCCAGTAAGTGTGACATATGAATCTGAGACATGTACATATGGGTGAGTCACATTGCTATATATGTTTTTGGGTGCTACCTATTTATGTCTGACTCACATGTTGTAGATGGCGGTGGGTAATTTCTAACACTAAGGGGGTCTCTATGAACATGGCGGTAAACACCGTCACCCACCGTGGCGACCGTGACCAGAATACTGACATTGGTGGTGAACAGAAACCAGCTATATAAAGATTGCAAAAACAGAAACCGCCTAAATTTCTGTTACCACCGCCAGGGCTTTGTTGGCGAAAAAGCTGCACATCCCACCACGCCACTGCTGAGCACACAAATACTGATGCACAAATCACTGCGGCGGTCAGTGGATGCTGAACAACCAATGGCAGTACAGGCTGCCATGGCCAGCAATGGCACCCAACAGCAAGAAATGCACAGATTGGCAAGTTTGAAACCCACACACCTGACATACATGCACAACACTATAAAACACGCAGACACACACCCCACAATCCTTTGTACCGCCAGACTGACAACATTACAAGCAGACGCTGAATGCAACAGCACACAACTCACACACGCAACCACACAACTGCACCCTCACCAATATCAACACAACACCCACAACACACACCATGGCACTCCCCAAGCACCCAAGCTTCACAGAAAGAGAGCAATGGTGGACGAGATACTCAAGGTCGAGCCACAAATATTCTGGGCACAGGTCCAGCACACACCCATCGCCAGGAAGATGGAGTTATGGCAGGCAATAGTCAACAAGGTCAACGCAGTGGGAAACCATCCACGCACAAGGGACGACATCCGCAAGAGATGTAACAACCTGCTCAGGAAGGTGAGGTCCATGGCATCACAGCACAACATTGTGGTCCAGAAGACTGGGGGAAGACCCCCATCAACTCCCCCTACTACACTGACTGGGAGGAAAAGGTACTGGCCATCCTGCACCCTGAGGGCCTCACTGGACTCACTGGAGGAATGGACTCAGGTAAGTCCTCTGCAATTAACCCATATCCACCACACCTGGAATGCATGCACCTCCTCACCCCTCCAACTACCACCAGTACCACTTCCCCACCCAGGCCACAGTCACCATATCCAGTCACCCTGCATGCCCAAAAACCCACCAACAGGCCCACATCTCTCCCCCGGTGCACAGCCACCTACCCCTGCAAGGAATCACAATGGCACTACACCACCCACAATGCACCTCCACATTCCATGCTAAATGCAATGGCAACCCCACAATAGGTCCCTCCATGGCCCAACAGTGGAAAACCTGCACAAAATAGTCCTGCCCTGAGCACCCCACCCAATTCTGTAAATGTAACAAACTGGTCCATTCCCCCCCCCCACCGGCACCACCACCCATGCCACAGTGACGGAAAGGACAAGGAGAGCCAGCGACCCACATGGGGAGAAAGGCACCACTCAGGACACCAGTGAGGGTAGTATGGACAGTGAGGAATACTGTGGCCCATCATTCAGCCCTGAACTGTCACCATCCAGCAGCCCCACCCAGGACACCACTGACACCCCTACCACCCAGCCACCAACATCAGCTCTGGCCAAACGACCCCACACCAGTGTATCCATGCCATAGACTGGTAGGACACAAGGACAGAGCCCACAGTCACCACCTACCAACAGGCAGGATGACGATGGCCCCAGTACAAGTAGTACCCCCAGACCTATGCAGGGGACACAGGCAAAGGGGGCTAGGCTCAATGGGAGGGAATCAGCGGTCCAGGGGGGAGGCCAAATGATGGATGCTTCAGCCCAGGAGGTCATCTCTGCGGTCCAGGGAACATACCACCATACCCATGACAGGATGGGCCAGATCATGGCTACCCTGGAGCAGAATCAAAAGCTGCAGATAGCACACCACCATGAGGCCATGGAGCAGGGGAAACAGCTCAATGCCACCATGGCCGCCATTGCAGGGGGGCTGCTGCACCACTTCCCAACCCAGCCTGAGACCCCCACAAACCAGGAAGCCCCTACCAGAGACCACAATACAGACCAGCCATCAGCAACTGGACTGGTGCAACTGTCTAAGGACACACAGGAGACCAGCACCCTTACCCATACAGTCCAACAACAGGCACTCAAACGGTCCCTCTGGCCCAAATATGGTACTGGTACACCTGCCAAGACCAAGGCACTATCAAAGAAGTGATTCTGACACGAACTGTCTCCCAAGTGTGCCACTGAACCACCATCCTCACCGGCCAATAGCAACTCAACAACCTGCAAGGTACAGATGGACACATTACCACAGCCACCAAACGCTGAGACCATGTAGCCAGTATGGACATCCACCATCATCCTACTGCCATCACTGTAAGTAGCACCATGGCATACCTGACACCTATTAAAACACATGTACACCAATGTTAATGTCCCCTGTCATTATGTTGAAACAAATTGAAGTGTGAATGCATATGTCACTGAAATCCCATAATCAGACCTTTATTGCAAGAATGGCACCCCACGCGCAACATGGTGTGGAGTAAACAGAAATGTCTAACTAGTTGTTCATCATGTCACACAGCGCTTGAATACCTCGTTACAGTGTAAATATCTACAGACCCAATACCCCCATAGATAATAAGTCAGACCAACAGTATGCAGTACAGACAATAACATCAGAAAAACACTACCTCTTAGTCACTGGAAGTATAGTTGGATCAGTTGGTTCCTGGAGTGTACATCTTCCCCCTCTTCATCATCACCATCATTCTCATCCTCTCTCAGAGGAAGCTGGTCTGGATATACAGCACCCTCCTCCTCCAAGAGAGGGATAGATTTCCTCAGAGCCACGGTGTGCAGCATGCAGCAGGCTACCACTATTCTACACACCTTCTCAGGGCTGTAGCACAGGGAACCCCCAGAGATATGGAGGCAACAGAATCTAGCCTTCAGGAGACCTATAGTGTGCTCAATCAACATCCTAGTACGTCCATGGGCCTCATTGTAATTCCTCTCAGCATCTGTTCTAGGATTCCTCACTGGTGTCAGGAGCCAATGCATGTTGGGGTAGCCAGAATCACCTGCAAAAGTGGGAAAAACATGACTGTAACTAACTACCCTCAGTTGCAGACAGCCTGGCTGTCAGCAATGTACAGTAAAATTGTTATCAACAAAAGAAGGGATAGGGAATATCTTGGTCCAGTGTACGGTCTCCCACATAGACTAATCACACACTAAATAGGTACATTGTTCATTTAATCTATGTGAACGTTAATGTTCAGGAGCAAGAGCCCTCACACACCCAAATGGATGTCATGCTTCATCATAGGGTTGCTCCTCGTCAGACTGGCAGTGTAATATCTGACGGGCACCCCAAACGGGGGCTCTTTGCCGGAGATCAGTGGAGTCAAGAGGTTGGGGAAATTATCACCTGACCCCTAAAGTATGGTCAACATGTTTCGCGTATGGTGGTCTACAAAGATCCTATAACGCTTCTTCAGGACCAACAATCAGATAAACTTCTCCTGACTCAAAATAAGTTAAGGAAAAAATTAGAAAACTCTTTTAGTATATATATGAGAAAATACAGTCACTTACATTTTGGTAAACTGTTTGTCAAATAAACTTATTTTGGGAGAGCACGCCGAGGGTAGGTCAAAAGGACCGCAACATCATCTACACAATAGTGACAGGTTACTGGCAGGCTTTTTCCCAAGAAGCTCCCCCCAAGGGGTGAGGGATGGGCGACCTTTTTGTTCCCTTTTTGACAAACAGTTAAACACATTAAATACAACAGACTCCTATGGGGTTGAGAACCAATTCCAACCTTTCACTCTCCTGCTGCAGTTAGTGTCTGACCTTCAGTATTACGGCAGCCACTGATAAAAAGATCTCCGGCAAAGAGCCCCCGTATGGGGTGCCCGTCAGATATTGCACAGCCAGTCTGACGAGGAGGAACCCTATGATGAAGCATGACATCCATTTGGGTGTGTGAGGGCCCTTGCTCCTGAACATTAACGTTCCCCTGGATTTATGGAACAGTGTACCTATTTAGTGTGTGATCAGTAAAATTGTTAGCCACACTCACCTATGATCCATCCTTTGTCCCCTTGTAGTTTTTCCATCATGTGTGGCACACTGCTGTTCCTTAGCACAAATGAATCATGGACTGATCCAGGGAACATGGCATTCACATGTGAGATGTATTGGTCTGCAGTGCACACCAATTAAATGTTCATAGAGTGAAAGTTCTTCCTGTTTCTGTACACCTGTTCACTTACTCTTGGGGGGATGAGAGCTATGTGTGTGCCATCAATGGCACCTATCACATGGGGAATGTTGGCAGAAGCATAAAAGTCTGACTTGATGGCAGGTAGTTCAGCACTCTGGGGAAACCTCACATATGACTGCAGGTGTTGTACAAATGCATCCAAGAATCTGGACAGGATGAGGCAAAACATTGGCTGTGTAAACCCTGCACCCATGCCCACAGTCACCTGAAACGAGCCCATGGCCAGGAAATGGAGTACAGAGAGCACTTGCACTTCAGTAGGGATGGCATGCTGATTCCGATTAGCCGGTCTCAGCGCTGGATCTAGTAATGCACAAAGTTCATGAATAATAGCACAAGTGAGTCTCTAATTGATAATGATGTGATGTTCCACTATGGTCTCCAAATCAACAAGTGGTCTGTACAAAGATGGGGCCCTCCCTCGCCACATGGGTCTGTACCTAGGAGGAGTGGAGAACACATGTGAGGTACACAAATCCATTTGCACAACATGTTGTGTATATAACACTGCTGTCCGACAAGTAGGTGACATATAAGCATTTTAGGATGTGAAACTCTAGTGACATGTCCTAACTGATATATCTGGACTGTTGTGGTGAGTAAATTGTCTTTTGGCCATGCGTTTGAGGTCTGGGGTCCATAGGGTCAGCATGGGGCCAATGACCAAATAATAACAGCGTAGTAGTTCACAAAATGTCAGCCCCCTGTCATCCAGCTATGTAGCAGTGGAAGTGTCCTCATACCGCTAGCAGTTGTTGTAATGGCGTAAGGCGGTTTTCACCGCTGTGCACCCATTCATTGGTTAACATGGCTGTCAATGTGGAATATGGACCTATCATAATCACCGCCGGCGGTGACGGTGCACACCGTTGCGGAGCGGACGGTATGTCGTCACCCCAGCTTCACTTGGCTCCCGGATTCCGTGCATGCAAGTACTCCACTGCATGTGCTGCTGTGTCCTGACTCTGGTCCTGGAAATGGCACGAGTCACAGGGGAAAGGGCCCAGGCCTTCACCACGGAGAAGATGGACAAGCTGGTGGACGGGGTCCTACCGCTGTATACCAAGCTATATGGTCACCCAGAGGTGCAGGTGAGTAGGCGGATTGGGGTGCATGGATGTGTGTGATGGTGATGGATGCCTGTAAACATGTGTACACAATTTGTAACTGCACAGCCGTTTAATGCATGACTATCTGCATGAGTGAGATGCTGTAATGCTGTTTTAAGTGTCTGTCCCATAGGGGATGTATGGCCAGCGGTATCACCTGTGCTTATTCTAACCTCAGTGTTTCTTTCCTGTGTGTCTACTACAGGTCAGCGCCTATCAGAAGAGGGGACTCTGGCATGCCATCACCAGGGAGATGTGGACCCTGGGGGTCCACAACCGGCGGAGCACCCACTGCAGGAAGCGGTGGGAGGACCTGCGGCGCAGGGCGAGGAAGACTTGCGAGGCCCCGCTGGGGAAGTCCTCCCATCGAGGAAGGGGTGCCTGTCAGGCCCTGACCCCCTAATGCGCTGTATTCTGGCAGTGGCATATCCAGACTTGGATGGGTGCTTGAAGGCTGCACAGCAGACACAAGGGGGTGAGTACCAAGACCATTGTATGCCTCCTTGATGGATGTCTGAGGGTGCTGTACTACATATGCTGTCTAGTGGCAGGGACTCTGACTGATGTCATTTAGCATAATGGCCCCCATGGACAGTTAGATGATAAGCAGCAGGTCTGCAGTTCTTCAGGTCCTTCTGTAATGCTGGAGATGGTTGTAGTCAGGGACATATCCATGAGTATAGCTGTAGGTATTGCATGTTGGTATATTTGCTGGGTGGGAGTATGTGTGAACCAGATATGTACATCCATTCAGTTATTTCCAGATTTCTCTCCTGTTTTGTCTCCCCACCCCTGTACTCTTGTGTTGTCTGTGTACATCAGCATCATCTGGCGAGGGAGCAGTGGTACCGGTGAGTGGGGATGAAGCGGCCCACGGTTCCAAGGAAGCAGAGTTGAGTGATGCCAAGAGGACCAGTGGGTTGGAGGGCGAGGGGAGTACCACGGGGAGGCAACTACCACTTTAGGTAGTGATTCTGATACCTCCTCCGATGGGAGCTCCCTGGTGGTGGCAGACCCTAGTGGGCCCACACATTCTTTGTCATCTTCCGCCACCCTCCATACCATCACCACCCTCCCAGTAGTGCCCCACCCAGTTGCCCGTGCCCGCTCACCCAGAAGGGTGGGCGTCTCCTTCGCCCCAGCCACCTCATCCCCTGCACCAGTCTGCCCTGCTGCCCTCACGAAAGAGGCTATTGACCTCCTGAGGACCATCTCTGTAGGGCAGACAACCATCGTGAATGCCATCTAGGGGATAGCATCCCAGATGCAGCAGACCAATGCATACCTGTTAGGCATTCACAGTGCTGTGTCTGGCCTACAGAGATCTTTACAGGCTCTGCCCTCCTCTTTGACGGCAGCCAGTGTCCCTGGTCTTTCCATCCCCCCTCCAACCACCTCTACCCCTTCCAGCACCCCACTCCCTTCACCCATCCCAAGCACACGTTCAGACAGCCATGCTCACACCTCAACACACAAGAAGCACACAAAGAAACACAAGCACCACACTTCCCACCACAGGCACACACAACAACATCCCCTTCCCCCAGTGTGTCCACCTCTTCCGCCTCCTTGTCTGTCACCTCTACATGCACACTCACAGGCACTGCACCTTCATTCACTGTTTCTGGCCCCATTCTTGCAGTCACCACAACATCAGTCATCCAGTCATGCACCCCAGACACCACACCTGCACTCACCATAATGACTCTGAGTACCACTTGCAGGACACTCCTCAAACTTGCAGACACCCAGACAACATCCATTTACACTGGCAGCCTGTCTTGTACCACTGTGTCCATTCCCCGTCCTCCCATTACACTCAGACATTCCCAGACACCCACCCTACACACATCCACCAAACCTCAGCATACTGTACAGTCACCTGCATCCATGTCACCCACACCTACACCAGTGTTGACCACTCCCTCTACCTCCACTCCCACACCTTCCTCCAGGTCCCCCCGCGACTGCCCCTAAGGGTCTTTTCCTATCCAGTGTAGGATTTTTTTAACCCACTGGCCCACCCCATTTCGTCCCTAAACGTGCACACTTCCTTGCCCTGTCCAATTCTCCCATGTCCAAGTCTGACCCTGTCTGCCTGTCCCATTCCCGTGCACCTTCCCCTGTGAGCAGGAGGCCCCATGCTGGCCCAGGTACATCTGCTGCCCCCAGTCCTTGCCCGCTCCTCCACCTTCCAAGGATAAACCCAAACCCCCTCCTTCTCCCAAACGTAAGCCCAAGCCCCCCAGACGTAATTCCCCACCCGCCACCCCCTGCCCCTCTTCCCTGAGGTGCCTGGCTGCCCCATTTATGCCCCTTTGTGGTGGAGTACCATGTGCACATGTGGGAGTCAAGTTCAGGCCATTTGGGCCCATCCGCCTTTTTGCAATAGACTGGCCATTGGCCTAATGTGGACAATCTGTTGCTCGTTGAGCTTTATTAAAAATTGTGTGGCCAGTGTTGGTGTTGGCACACTCTGGATCCATGGTTCTTTGTTTCATTGGGGGGGTTGTGCACATGTGGGTACTTTGGGCAGGTTGTCTTGGGCTTGTGTCGGGTAAGTACATCTTGGTCAGGTGTGTATGACTTTTGATGTTGTGAGGGGCTGTGGGTGCTTTGTGGGGTGGGTGGAGTGGGTGGGCATGTAACTGTGCCCTTTCTTCCCTTATTTAGTAGGTTAAGGTGCTTACCGTCGTCGTCTTCGTCGGCGGCCTCGGTTGTGGATGTATATGGCAAGGAGCAGCACTGGCATGATTTGCAACTCTCTCTTCATGTCTGCTTCGGCATGTTTTGTGAGCCTCCAGTGAGTGTTTCCTTTTATTTAGTTTGTTTCCACCAGGGTTTGTGTGGCGGTGGTTCCTGCCCCAGAACTGATGGCAGTCGAGTGCTTCATTATTTGTTGGGCGGGTAGGGCCTTTGCGTCAAAATGTGAGCGGCCTCTTCCATCATTGTCGACACTCCTCTGCTGGCAGTGGGTGTTTTTCAGGCTGCCTGTTTTTCATGTGCTTCATTATTTGGCAGCCCAGACTGCCTGCCTGTTGGCGGTAGTTACTGCTACCGCCGGCTGTGCAGTCTTTCACACCGTGTTCATAATGAGGGCCTAAGTTGACTAGGTCACTCAGCTAAACAACTGCAATGTGTAACAGTTGTCCCAGCAAATTTTTGTTCACAAATCACAAAGCTATGTTTTCCTGTTATGTCTTCCATACAGACCTCCATGCTGTACCATCAGCGAGGTTTCCACTTTTTAAGACCCAGATGCAGCCAGTAAGTGTCACATTGTATCTCACATGTGTACTTACAGTGTTGTGTGTGAGAGGGTTTGATGTGTGTAAAGCCATGAACAAATGGAATGTGTGTCAATGTAGACACCATCATCTATCCTTGGGTATCAACATCATGTCTAATGGTCTGCTGAGGATGCAGAATCATTTGAATGATGCACAGGTGCCAAAGTGTGCTGCTATGGATTAGTGGATCTCAGAAAATGTTAAGTATGCCCACAAGCACAGTGATGACAGTCAAGATATGTGTAAGAGGTGCTGGCTTTCTGAAATGCATGTATACTTCCAACATGTTTGTCACAGCACCTGTTCCTGTACTGTGTGCCACACGTTGCACAAATTTAGTCAGGACATGGTACAATATATATACCTGTGTAGAGCTGTCCAAGGGCCTTTTGCACGGAGACACTTGCACCACCAGTGCCAGCAGCTTTTTGAGATTTGTGATCTTCTTCAGATGGATGTTGGACAAGCCCATGGATTGTAGCAAATAAGATGTGTGAAGATGAAATGACAGGTTTTAGCTATCATGATAGTTGAGAGCAACCATGATCACACGCATATGCCATGAATATTTCATGTGCAAGGTTAGTGTTTTCTTGGTAGTTAGGAGTTGTATCAAGTTTGTGCACAGATAGGGGCAGATGCAAGAAAATGCTGGTGCACCCAGTGCTGTGCCACCTTTCTTGTGGTTCTTAGTGCCCCCCTATCCACCACTATGTTTGTGCCATGTATGACATACAGCACACCGTGGCACAGGGTATGTTCCAATCATGCTTAACCTTTTGATGAAAAGGATATGCTGTTCATGATTAGTGCAAGAGAATCTTATGCTAACCCTGGACTCTACATAGGGGCCCAATATGACCAATGGTGTGTCCCCTTTTAATGCCTGCTCGGAGCTGGCTTTCAAAGTAGCCAATACAAAATGATGCAGCTGAATCTCATAGATTGCTGCAAAGGGTGACAAAGTGGCACATTGCAGGGATTGCGTAACTTTGTTGATATTCTGCTGGCCATTTGGCCTTGTTGTGCCTTATTAGTGTCATATTGATTAGGACGCTAATTTGTTGGAAGGAGGCCCTAGACCAACTCATATCTTGGTCCTAGTGTACAACTTTGGAGAGCCATTATCCCTGTGACACATACAAAACACTATAGATGATTGCTAAGCAGATTTGTATAGACTTGGGTTTTGTCCTTGTTGTTGGCTTACTGGTTGACAACATGTGTCTTCAGAAAATGCTATTTACAATGCATGCTTGTTCTTCCTCTACCCAACGCAGTTACTGGTGATATGTTCTACTTATGTTTTAACTGCCACAATGACTCCAGCCCAGAAACATAATTTTCAAAACATGTTGAACAGTTCAGACACATCTGCAAGGTCCTGGCTCATTACTGGAAGATGTCTAGGAAGTACTGCACTGCAAAGTCATCAGGGTTATGGAAGGTTTTCTCACATGGAGGACCAGCTCAACAGCCTGCAACCACCTCAAAAAAGGATTGTCATTTGCACCCAGAGTCCATGGTGCTCCATCCGGTCCTGCACTCTCAACATCCACTGCAAATCTGAGACCAGCAGCACTGCAACAGCAACCACTATCAGCTACTGGCTCCAACTTTGAGGTGGAAATGCAACACGGCCTGGCTGAGGACAAGGCTAGGTTTGGCCAGACTTGAGGTGAACAACTTAAGGAACTACAAACTACTTAAGTTCATAAAGAGGAAGCTGAAGAAACTGTAGTTTTGGCCACTAATCACTTCCCATGACCCTCCCTTTCCCAGTGTGCATTGTGTACGGTTTTAGTGGGTTTTTGGGTGGTAGACATGGGTTAGGTAGCATAGAGTAGGTTAGTTGTAGGATACAGTTAGTGTAGTTTGAGGGGTGGTATTTAAGCTTTGTTTTTGTTTGAGGGGTTGGATGAGGTGTTATGTTTAAGGTTATATGTTCAAAACATAACAAATAGCCAAACAAAATGTATATATTTGTTTAGGACATAGGATTAGTTAGTATTTGTGTAGCTTTAATTCTGTTGTCCTACATGTCTATTGCCCCTTATGGGGGTGGGGGAAATGTTTATTGAGTGGTGCTATGTGTATAAGATAAGTTTAGATTAGGATAGATAGCTGTAGGATTAAGTAAAGATAAGTTAGTATAGGTTAGCTTAGTGTAAGTGTTAGTCCTTGCATTTTTTGCCTAGTCTCCCCTATCTTTTTTGCCTCTGCTTCCTATGTTGTGACTGTGTGCTAGACTACGTTTTTGCTGGTTTTGTTGCTCTGGGCACTTTACCACTGCTGACTAGTGCAAAGTGCAAGTGATCCTGTGTAAATTGTATGTGTAATTGGCTTTTCCATGATTGGCATATTTGATATACTAGTAAGTCCCTAATATAATGCACTAGAGGAGCCCAGGGCCTGTAAATCAAATGCTGCTAGTGGGCGTGTAGCACTGGTTGTGCCACCTACATGTGTAGCCCTGTAAACATGGATCAGACCTGCCACTGCAGTGTCTGTTTCGGCAGTTTTAACCTGCCAATTCGACCTCACAAGAGTACCCACTTGCCAGGCCCAAACCTTCCCTTTTCCTACATGTAAGGCACCCCTAAGGTAGGCCCATGGGCAGGGTGCAGTGTATGTTAAAGGTGGGACATGTGCTGATGTGTTTTACATGTCCTAACAGCGAAATACTGCCAAATTCGGTTTTCGCTGTTGCAAGGCCTGTCTCTCTCATAGGTTAACATGTGGGGCTGCCTTTATATAACCTTTAAGTGCAGTTTTCCTCTGAGAGCAGACAGAGATGTGGAGTTTGGGGTAACTGAACTCACAATTTAAAAATACATCTTTTGGTAGAGTTGTTTTTTAAATTGTCTGTTCGAAAATGCCACTTTTAGAAAGTAGGCATTTTCTTACTCATACCATTCTATGACTCTGCCTGCTTGTGTATTCCCTGTGTGAGTCAGACTGACAGTTGGGCTGTTTATGAATCCCTTACACACAGTGACACAAAGGGAGCTGTGGTGTAGCATGCACATCCCGATGAGCCATTGTGGCCAGAGTGGAGGGAGGATTGGCCACTTACACCTGAATGGGCTGTGCCTGCCCTTACACAATGCAGTCTCCAACCCCCTGGTGTGTGTCTGGGGCCAGGCCTGGGCAAGGCAGGATCTTTTGAACAACATACTTTCTTTAGGAGTTTACCTACTTCAAAGGCAGAAAAGGGTATAAATAGTGGACCCAAAACCCCGGATTTTACTTCTGGAACCAAAAGCCAAGAAGAGGAGCTAAAGAGCTGAGGAGAAGTGCTACCCTTGACTGTGACTGTGCTTTAATGGGCCATCCTGCAGTTGCTGCTTCTGCCTGAGGAAGGGGACAAAGTCTGGACTTTGTGATATATTCCTACTTGTGACTAATCTCCAAGGGCTTGGGCTGAGCTTGCCCCCTGTTTTGAAGTTTCAGGGCTATCAAAGACTTCCTCTGGCAGCACTTGGACTCTCTGCTGAGACTACTGCCCTCCCAAGTGGTTCCCTATCCAGTCCCTGGGCCCTTGAATGTTGAAGCTGGTAGAACAAGGACTAAAATCCACACACAGGAAGCCTGTGGCTGATTTCAACGCATCACCTACATCGCAGATGGAGAAATGACGCAACACCCTCTTGTGACTGCTGAAAATGACACAAAAGCCATGCAACGTGGTTTTCGAGTTACCGTGCGGCCGGATTTCTCACACATCGTCACTGGGCGTCGAAGTCTTTGTGAACCTGCCCGGTTCCAAAGGGCCCTGTCTGGAAATCGAGAAAAATTATGTATCGCCTACTCGACCGGAGAAGAAATGACACATGGCCTCCTTGCGAGTAAGGAATTGATGCATCGCTGAATTTTCTGACACACGCTCGCCCGTGCAGCTTTATTTTTGATGCAAACCAGGTATTTTGTGTACCAACAGCATTTCTATAGTTTTTTATGGAGCAAGACTCTTTTTACCCTAAAACATCATATCTTGACTTGTGTAGGTTGGATTTTTGACATTCAGGTCTTGTTTAGTTTAAATAAAAATTGCCTATTTTTCTAAACTGGTGTGGTGTCCATTTTGTAGTGTTTTCACTGTATTACTATGCATGTTGGTACAAATACTTTACACATTGCCTTTGGGATAAGCCTGATTGCATGTGACAAGCTACCAAGGGGGTGAGCAGGGGTTATCCAAGTGTGTATCTTCATTGCCCTGTCTAGAGTGAGGGTCCCTACTTGGACAGAGTGCAAACTGACTGCCAATCAGAGATCCCATTGCTAACAGTAGGTTGGTGAGTAGTTTAGGTTTTATTAGTTAGTGTATTGTAGTACTGATTCATCTTGCTAGTTTTCCAAATGATGGTGTCCATGACGATTGAGTATCTAGGTGTTGTCAGATCTGCCCAGGGCTTTGGGAATGCATTCAGTAATGGTTTACATGTGGGACTATGTTTATCCCCTATGACCAAGGACCTGTCGGATTGACAGTGGCATGACATCAGCTACTTATCACACTTTTTTTCTATGCAGTTCCTGTCTCACAGATTGTGTATGGATACAACATCTTAGAGAGGTGATCATGCAACATCAATTTTCAGTGCAATGTTAAATCACAAATATGCATGAAAAGATTAGCACATTCCACGCCAGCTCATTTGAGGAAAAGATAATGGCACACTAATGTTGGTCCTTCACAGGCTTACCTATGCCTATTTT
Source organism: Pleurodeles waltl (assembly GCF_031143425.1). Taxonomy (NCBI): domain Eukaryota; kingdom Metazoa; phylum Chordata; class Amphibia; order Caudata; family Salamandridae; genus Pleurodeles; species Pleurodeles waltl. The sequence goes on from NC_090438.1 coordinate 172,239,899, forward strand.
GTTGGCCACATCAGTGTTGTACTCGTACAATCATCAGGGAACTTTCCAGACACTTGTGTTCTGAACCATACATGTCATATGTCAACTTGCATGGATACCTGTTTAATACTTGGTATGAAGACTCAGAAAGTTGGTTGTATTCCACAATGCTGTCCCTCACCTTAATCAAGTTTGGGTCCTAGTGTATGCCTTTGTGTCTGACAGGAAGGCACAAAAAGGCCTTTTGTTCTGTACTCATTGTACAAGAGGTACATATTTAGAAGTAATTGGTGCAAGGCAGCTCCGGAAGTCTTTTGCTGTGCTGCTCCACGCCAATTCAAAAGGGTAGGAATGCACTGTATTTTCAAGATACAGTGCATTCCTGTCTTTTCAGCCAGTGCTGGTGCACACTTTCCTGCCTAGCGGCAAAGCAGACCGTGGTGCAAGGGTGTTTGCACTGTTGGCAGGATTGTTTTTGTGCATGGATACTTTTTCCACTTTCTATGTGTGTTGTAGGATGCAACACACAATACAACAAGGAAAAATAAACATATTCCTTGTTGCGCGCCTCGTAGGGAGGAGTATAGTTTTGACACATTTCCAGGTTTATAATCCTTGTAAATATGGGAATACACCAAAACCAATGGGTGTTGCATAGTTAAACCCACAGCAACATCCCTGGACCACTCCTTGATGAAGTGTAAGGCAACACAGCAACTTGCATTGTGTTGCCTTACACCATATCACAAGGCCATGAAAAGCCACACAAAGTGGCTTTGCCTGACCTCGCAGATATGGGTCTGAACTCTGCGCTGCCGGAGTGTCATAAAAAATTACTCAAGGGCACTGCAAGGGGCTTGTAAATAAGACCATGAGTGTTTTGCTTTATTCCATTGCACTTTTTGGAGTTCTATTGAGGTACTGCTACCCCTTGGATTGCTTTTCTGATCTAGTCAGGTTCACAATGAAGTATTCTTATAAGTAAAGCAAGTCTAGCACTAATTGGAATATTTTGTTGCACCCGGTCTCAGTCAGGAATTTAACAGATAGGATGTTTCTGCAATCTTCATGTTATGATTTTGCTGCTGATCTGCAGCTGTGCAAAAGGTCACTAGTGTTCTTGCTTTAGTTAAATAGGCTGGGTGAATTTGACTATTCCTTACACCCTCAAATGCAGGGATATCCTAGCCTTATTGTGGATTAGGATTAAATATTGCATTCCTGGTCAAAGACGTCACATCTGTCATAGGCTGTAATTCTCCATCGCTGCAAGGTCTAGATTAAACTGTGAGCTTCAGTGGTGATTCAGTATGTTCTACATTTTGTGCAGCTATTCTCTGTGGCATGTTGTCAGAATGGTATTGTCGTGGAGGTCTTCTCATAAGGGAGGATATCCTCTATATCACATTTAAGGCTGGCACTGGCTATGTTTAAGGGCATAAGAATAGTATATAGGGAAACAAGTGAGGCGTTTTGGTTCTTGATTGACTTGTAGGAGCTGATGTGTTAAGGTATAGTATTGGTGGCTATGACACAGCATTGAGATTTGTCAGATATGATAATGGTGTAGTCATTAAAAGCCATGGAGACATCAAGGGGATGGTTAAAGCTGTACATGAGTCAGAGATTGTAGGCGGAAATCTGTATTGCATTCAAATTAATTCATATCAATTGTACATCTTTATAACACCCATAGATATTAATATGAAGGTTGAGTGCGTGGCTCCCATTGCTTACTTAGAAACAAATTAAAAGGTTTGGTCAAAGGGTGGGACTAATCACCTAAATCAAATTTGTATCAAACATCTTTCATTAACATTTTTAAATGTATAAACAAGGGAAACTGTGTGCAAGGAAAAGTTGTAAGATCACAAGTTCGCAGCTTTGAACGGAGGCACCTTTACTGAATTATCCCTGATTCTGAGCAGTAGATGTTGCTATTGGAAGTTAGTACCACGCCAAGGAAAACTGAACCCTGCACCATGGTGTTTCTCTTGGCGGTATTATCACACTCATATACTCAGCATGAGAGTGCAAGTGACTTGTTTGTATTCTCACATCCTTGCCTGGCAACCCTTAGGGCCATTTATACGAACACTTTTTCCCATAGACACAGAATGGGGAAAAACATTTGCTACATCTGGCCCTTAGTTCTTTCTCTAGAACGAGGGAGAGAGGGTCCTCAAATCCTTATATATACTGCGAGAGGCGTAGGTAAACATTTTTTTAACCTTTATATATATGAGGCGAAGCAGATCCCGACTTTATCTTTTGGGGTGGCAGGATTGGTCTCTTTGATCACATTTTTTTAGTTTGAGGATAGATAATTTGTGTGCGTTATGGCATTAATAAGGTTAGGTTGTAAAATGGGCCAAGAGGTCAAAGTGATAATTGGAGCACCAATCAAATTCAGCATTCTCTTTGAATGAAGGATCGGAGTTTTCGTCCTGAAAAAATGGAAGCTTTTTATTTGCACCTTACATCAGAGTTCAAGTTTAGCATCAGCATGGCATTTTTGTGAAAGCAGAACGGACACTCTCCACCGTTTTCAAAACTTTCTACTGAGCTCCTGTACAGGTTCCCAAATGTTTGCTTCTTTGGCTCTCTGTGTGATGCCTACAATCCAATTGTTATTTAGCAAGAGTGTCATACTCCAGGTTTCGCTTCCCGAAACGAATGTAGTCCTCTTTAGTTATCATGCAAGCCTCAAGGCGAGAGTGACTCCCAGGTAATCCGAGGCTCTGTTACTGTTTTATCTTTGATGTTTTTGCCTTTGACCAATCTTGGCATAAGCAGGGTAGTATCCCTTTTTCCTAGGATTTGATTTAGCAGGTTCTTAATTTTCCTAAGTGCATGGCCAGGATATTCGCCCTAATGGACTGGCAATATTGTCCCTCTGTGGCTGTTACAGACATTTTTGCAGGGCACCCGGTCTTAATAGTGGGACAGGAGGGAAAGAAAAGCCTTGGCAAATAATTTTCATCTCCTACCTTCAGGTGTAAAGCGCCCCTCCCCCACACTAACTCTACGTCCCCTTTACGAGGTATCACCATTGCATCCTAGTTGGGGTACCGAAGGGACGGGACACGTGCTCTCCCATCTCCCCAGGGACATCTTAAGGATTTCAGGGGCTCTGAGCCATTTGTATTTTGAAGTCCCCAGTTCAGAACAGTGTTTAATTATGATACACTTTCAGCACTTTCATGTCCTATTTGGCCAGGTCCAGGGTTGTAACAGAGGGCCTGGCAGCCCCTGCAGTGCAGGAGGGCCCCAGGTTTACTGATACTGAGGGGGGCCACCACAGCCTCTACTGATGTGAGTGTGGGAGCCCCTTGCTGGGAGGGAGGGGGGGAGGGCTTCACGTTTTGTTAAGCCACTGGCCAGGTCACTGAGAGCGCACAGGTCCAAATTCTAAAAGTGTTTATATCTAATATACAATATTGTAACACAGCAGCAGCTCACTCATATGACTGCAAATAATTTCTGTGACACCCTCCCATTTCTGATATGTGAGGTCCTGTTTTGATCTAAAAGAAACTTTTTGATGGATGTTACATGAGAGAGAAAAACATTTGTCTTCAAAATGTTTGTAATAGACTCCCCCCCACATTAAAAATAATTTAAAGGAGAACAATATTAAAAACAATATGTTTAAGAATTATTCAAAGTCGTCACGGCAAGGCTATGCAGAACAGAGTTGGCTCTATCAGGGGGCCCCCTGATAGGCTTGGTCCCTGGGCCAGAGCGCTCTTTGCTAAATTTGCTAATGCTTTAAAATGTCTCTGCAACTCCAACATTTCAACTGGTAGTTTAATAGGGTTTAATCTCCATCCTTAAAGGAAACAAAAAGTCTCAAAGCAAACAAGCTGCAGGGATACCTCTCCCGAAACCTAGTACTTCCTGTGCCACAAGTAAATGCATGCATTTACTTTGAAGAGAATTAGGCTGTATCACAAGTAAACAGTAGGAGTACCAAGTTAAAATACAGTATCAGCCACACTTTCAGGCTAAATGTGTCCTTAGTTGTAGAAGAGCCGGAGCAGCAGCGATTTTTATCACCTAAGACAGTGGTAAATGATTACTTGTGAAAGGAGCTTTTAAGGCATGTTTCGCTTTTGGTTGGAGATATAGCAGTATTGACATATCTAAAGCAAACAACTCAAAATGCAGTAACATACACACAACAAAACACAAATTAAACATAACGTAGCACATCACAACAAAACAGTCAAAAAAGAACACAACAACCTCAGTGCATCACAACAGAAATACAAAAACACAACTGCACCAAAACAACAGAGTGTAATATGATCACTACACAATGCCACACAAAGACAGTGCACATACGTTCTTGTTACACATTATCACCTCCAGCATCCTGTTTTCATATTACTGTGTTTGGAGCAAGGACTGCCTTTACTTACCACCAAGGACATGAATCCTGGTCCTCAGAAATTAGCGACATACCAAGTTAGGAATTGGCATTACACAAGCTTTTGTGCCACAGAAGAGTTTATCCAGCAGTGTATATGGAACACTGTTGGACCTGGCCCTTGTAGCAGGTTCATCCCCTGACTTTTTGCCTAATTCCTCCTATTTTTTCTGACCTCTCGCTGTTGGCTCCAGGGCTCTGAGCACTTTATCACTGCTGACCAGTGCTAAAGAGCAGGTGCTGTCCCATCTAAAGTTGGTATGATTGGCTTATACCTAATTGGCATATTTAATTTACCTGTAAGTCCCTTGTACAGTGGCATCTCTATACCCAGGGCCTGTAAATTGAATGCTACTAGTGGGCCTGCAGCGCTGCTTGCACCAGCCACTGAAGTAGCCTTTCAACCTTGTCTCAGGCCTGCTAGCGCAGGGCCTGTGTGCGCAGTTTTCTGCCACACAGACCTGGCATCTAAATTTAATTGCAAGGCCCAGAACTCCCCTTTTTCTACATGTAAGTCACCCCTAAAGTAGGCCTTAGCTAGCCCTATGTGCAGGGTGCCATGTATGTAGAAGGCAGGACATGTGCCAGGTTGTGTGGCCTGTCCTGGTAGTGACAAACAGCCTAACTTGGTGTTTCACTGCTGTGAGTGCTGCCTTCTCATAGGATTGCATTAGAAATACCCTGCCTTATGTGTAGCGGTATTTTCTGATGTATGAGGCGTAGCGTAGGCATGTTTGGTATGTATGAGAAAACAGGGCTGATTGCAGAGGCCCCATAACTTTTTGCCCCCATTTTCCTCTTTTTGCTGGTGTTTTCCAGACTTTGATGGTGCCCTGGGTACTGCTAACCAGTCCCAGGGCCTGTGCTCTGAGTGAAATGGATATGCAAATTAGGCTAATTATAATTGGCTAAGTTAACCTACCTATAAGTCCCTAGTATATGGTAGGGCATGTAGGTTTAGGGACCACAGCATAGGTGGTGCACACCTAGGTGCACTGCTGAGGTGCCCAGTGTCATTTTAAAGGCGGGCCTGCTTTGCTGGCTGCTTTTAAATTAAAGTTATATGCAAATTCGACTTTGGAATTAAAGGTACTTCCAAAGTCTTAAACTACCTTATTTTTACATATAAGTCACCCCTAAGGTGTGCCCTATGTGCCCCTAGGGCTGGGTGCCATGTAACTATAAGCAGGGACTTTATAAAAATAGATTTATAAGCCCTGGTGAGGTAAAAACAGCCAAATTCGTTTTTCCCTCATTGAAGTAAATGGCCTTCATAGGCTAGAATGGGCAGACTTTATTTTAAATTTTAAAGTCTCCTTAAATGTTACATACCAAGAATTTGGTATCAAATTGATTGTTGTAATAAATCCCACAACTTCCAGTTGTGGGATTTAATATAACTTGTCCAGGTAAAAAGTTTAGACTTTACCTAAAAAGTTGCCAATTTCAGCTCTGCATTGTTTTTGCTGCTGTGCTCTGATTGGCCAGCCTGCAGCAGCTTCTGCCAGGCTGCCTTGATGAGGTGTGAAGTGGCCTAGCTTCACACAAAGGAATGTGCTTGGGGGAGAGAATCTCCCCTCAGCAGATGGTGAGGCAGGAAGGGGGAGGGCTGCCAAACTGGTCTTCAAAGGCAGAGAAGGACATTTGGAGCACCCAGCAACACCCCCACATCCTGCAACCCCAGACAATTAGGTGCCCCCTTGATTAGATTAGGAGAGGGCAGGAGAGGGGTGTGTTTATGATTTTTAGCCACACCAGTGGGTGGGCTCAGCCAGATGTAACCTCCAAAAATCAGATTCATCCATGTTGGATTTTTAGAGACTGTTGCCTTCTGGGATGGATTTTTGCCACACTTCCCAGGAAGTGGTCATCACAGGGGGTCGACCCTGTCCCTGATTGGAGAACCAGGGCCCCCCTGCTTTTCACCCAGGAGCAAGGATAAAACTGGCAGACCTGCACCCACGCCTCAGAACCCCTCCAGAATTCAACAAGAAAGGAACTAAAGAAGAAGAAGGACTGCCCTGCTGGACCCCTGGCCTGCACCTGGACCCTGCACTCAGAAGGACTGCACCAGCTGCACACTTGGGCTTCACCACAAGAAGGACTTTGCCTGGCTTCAACTGGTTCAAGGAGGGACTCCCTGTTTGCTACAGGTGAAAAATTGCTAAACCAGAGTCCCCTGCACCAACTCCTGAAGAAAGCGACCAGCTGACCACTGTCCAGTGGCCAAAAAGGAGTTTGCGCCAGGTGCATTCTGGGAGTTGAAGTCCGCACCCCCCAAGGACCATCACAGAACTTCTGGACCCTTGGGGTGAGCTGTGGACCCCAAAAGAACCTTAAAAGAACATCTGGGTGAAGCCCCAGAAGTTTGGAAAAGATTTGAGAATTTTTGGAAAAAAGCTCCAGAGAGGGACCGACCCGCCACGGAAATTCTAGCCGGCTTGCCTCAACCGCGACCCGGCCTGACTTCGTGGTTCGTCCCGGTAAAGAAAAACATCCAAAAAAGAGACTAAGTCCGAACGTAAAAAGTTGACCGGGACCTCCCAGCCATCGTATCCGAGAAGGGCTCCATGGACGTCGGATCAAGATCCAGGTTTACCCCGGTCGAAGGATTTTCATCTCGAAAAAACGACTAAGTCCGAAGGTAAAAGTCTCCACCGAGGAAACCCACATCGCGTATCCGGACAAGGGCTCCAGGAGGTCGGATTCAACTGGCAGGTTCGTCCCGGTGAAGAAAAACTTCAAAATAAAGACTAAGTCAGAAGGTAACTTTTTGACCGAGGCCTCCCGCGACCTGTAGCCGAGCAGGGCTCCATCGCGGTCGGCCTGAAAGTTTGACTTTGCCCCGGTCCTGGTGCAACCAGATGACCCGATTGGCGCTTTTTGTTTCTAAGTGCTAGAAAAGTAATAATTCTTTAAAAATTCATATCTCCGGTTCCCCTGAACCGATTTTAATCGTTTTTGTGTCATTTTAAAGATAAAAATATAAACTATTTTTATAAATTGGTTTTGGATTTTTAAACTGTTTCCTGTGTTTTATTTATTTACTGTTTTGTGATATTTGAATGCTTTACACTTTGTCTCCTAAGTTAAGCCTTGACGCTCGTTGCCAAGCTAACAAGGGTTGAGCTGGGATTAATTTACTGAGACCTAACTGTAGCTATGTGGAGGTTAGTGGCTTGTTGCTAGGTGTAGGTACCTACCTGCCCTACCAATAACCCATTTTCCAACATAATTGGAAGCAGCGACGGGATCCTGTACTTGTGTTCAATATCACGTTACAGTTTTGGGTAAAACAAATTAAAAATCCTTTAAATTGTCCTAGTGCAAAAATTGTTTTTAATTTTTAATTTGGATTAATTTCAATTATTGAATTTTTGAAATTTTTCTAAAATTCTTGTTTCCAATTTTTACAAAAAGTTTTTGTTGACACAAAACTAGGGAACCATGGAGCTTGATCTGGCTAGCCTACCCACACTGACAGTAGTCCAGCTTAGGGGGTTGTGTATTGAAAGAGGGTTGCCTGCAACCACTGATCTCAAGAAGCAAATCCTGATTAAATCCCTGACAGCATGGGCTGAGGCCCAAGAGCTAGGCACAGAGGAAGCTCCAGAGGGGGAAGAAAAAGGGGAGGATGCTAACTCTAACCTCTCAGGGGAGGGAAGGCATCTGAGCCCAAGTGAGGATGAGGAAGAACGGTCCTCAGTAGATACAGTCACTAGGGGCAGACCCAAAGCTAGTGGTGGGAGAGGGGTCCTTTCAGGAGGAGAGAACCCATCCATCAGAGAAAGAGAGCTGGAGGCCCAGCTAGCATACATAGCTTTGGAAGCAGAGAAGCTGGCCCTAGAAAAGAAAAAGTGGGCATACAAAGAGAAAAGAGATGGAAGCAGCGATAAAGAAGCTGAGGTGTCCATGGGTGGGGGAGTTTGCCCCAGATTACCCAAAGGGGTGGTTCCTGCCTATGTAGAGGGGGATGACATAGATAAGTGGCTGGGGGCCTTTGAGAGGGCACTCCAAATGAGAAGGGTTAGGCCTCAGTACTGGGGTTCCCTTTTGTGGGAGTTGGTCCCCAACTCAGGGAGGGATAGGCTTCTGACCTTAAGGGGGGAGGAGGCAGATTCATACCCTAGTATGAAGAGGTGCTTAGCCAAGAAGTTTGGTCTGACCCCAGAGCAATATAGAATGAAGTTCAGGGACACCCAGAAGGTCAGTACCCAGTCTTGGGTTGACTTTGTGGACATTTCACTAAAGGCACTAGAGGGCTGGATTATTGGTAACAAAATAGATACTTATGAGGGGTTATACAATCTGATCATGAGAGAGCACATCTTGACCAATTGTACCCAAGAAAGGTTACGCCAGCATCTAGTGGACTCTAAGCAGACCAACCCTAGAGAACTAGGGGAGGCAGCTGATGAGTGGTTGAGAACCAGGGTGGTTGTCAAGTCCCAGGGGGGAGACTCCAAGAAGGGGGGGACAGGTCCCCAAAAACCTAAGGAGGGAGGTGGTAAGCCCACCACAGAGACTCCCTCTGTACCCCAGAACCCTAAGAAGGAGGAGAGTAAATCCCACTCCCACTCTGACAAGCAGAGACAGGGAGACCCAGGGTTAAACAAAACTCTTGGACAGTAGGGCTTGCTTTGACTGTCAGCAGACAGGTCACTTCAGAGGAGATGCAGCCTGTCCAAGGAAGGTGGTTAGCACTGGGCTGTCCAGTGTAGCCATAGAGGAGGATTCCTCAGATGATGACGTCCTCCTAGCATTGTGCTGGGAGACAGGACCAGATGGTAAGCTGGTGATCCCTGAGGGTGGGAGTAGGGACTTCCACCACATTCAAGTGAATGGGATCCCTACCACTGGCCTGAGGGACACCTGTGCCAGTCACACTATAGTGAGTGACCGGTTAGTGACGCCAGACATGTATGTCCCAGGAAAGAGAAAGAAAGTCAGGATAGCCACAGGGGAGGTCACCTCCAAACCTGTAGCCATAGTGCCCCTAGAGAGGGAGGGTATCCTTGACTGGATTAGGGTGGTAGTCAGTGCTGACCTCCCCCTAGATTATATCCTGGGCAATGACCTCCCAGAGGTGAGTCTGGTCACAGATGGGGTGGTCGCCCAGGGCGCCCCCCCAACCCAAAGTCCTGGGGAGTCAGTCCCTACAGTTAGGAGACAGGGGTCCCCAAGAAAAGGAAAGAAGAAAAGGAAGGGTAGGCCACTCTTAAAGAGAGTTCCAGGGAGCCAAGGGCCTTCTGCCCCAGTAGGGGGGGAGCCCAGAGTTGGCACTGGTGAGGCCTCACCTGACCCCAAGGAAGTCCTGAGTAGTCAGGCAGCTGTCCAGATGCAAGGTGCTGCCCCTGCACTGACAGAAGGGAGAGTGGAAGGAGGGTGTCTGCCACAGGAGGTGGTAGCCCCCCACTCTAGACAGCAAGAGGGGTGCCAGGACCCCAAAGATGCCCCTAAAGCAGCTCAGCCACCTGTCAGTGGAGAGCTTAGGGTGTGGTTCTGGGTACTGACAGCTGTCAGTAGCCTCTGCTGGGTGCTAGCCTTCCTGGCAGCACTGTACTTGGCCTGGGAGGCAGACCCCAGGGCCAACGGCAAAGTAGGCCCCCTGACCCTATTGGTCATGGTGGGGTTGCTCAAGTGTTGGGTGACCTCTTTGGGTAAGCTAGGTGTTGCCCTAGCAAAGTTTGGAGTAGGGGAGGTGGGCACCTCACTACCCAAGTTGGCAGAGAGAAAGGAGGAAGACCCCCCTAGAGGAAAGTTTCAGTTTGAGTTGGGTCCTTTTACTGTTGGGATGGCTTCACTACCCATAGGGAGTGACCCTGACAGGAGGATATAAGGCAGAGTAGGCCCTGCAAAGGGACAGCCAGTTTTCTTCACTGTCTTCCTCGCCTAACAAGCCAGGAAGACTCTCCCAGGGTTGGGCTGAGTCTCCTGGGCATGTGGGCTGGGGGGGGGGGTTGTGTGAGAAAACAGGGCTGATTGCAGAGGCCCCATAACTTTTTGCCCCCATTTTCCTCTTTTTGCTGGTGTTTTCCTGACTTTGATGGTGCCCTGGGTACTGCTAACCAGTCCCAGGGCCTGTGCTCTGAGTAAAATGGATATGCAAATTAGGCTAATTATAATTGGCTAAGTTAACCTACCTATAAGTCCCTAGTATATGGTAGGGCATGTAGGTTTAGGGATCACAGCATAGGTGGTGCACACCTAGGTGCACTGCTGAGGTGCCCAGTGTCATTTTAAAGGCAGGCCTGCTTTGCTGGCTGCTTTTAAATTAAAGTTATATGCAAATTCGACTTTGGAATTAAAGGTACTTCCAAAGTCTTAAACTACCTTATTTTTACATATAAGTCACCCCTAAGGTGTGCCCTATGTGCCCCTAGGGCTGGGTGCCATGTAACTATAAGCAGGGACTTTATAAAAATAGATTTATAAGCCCTGGTGAGGTAAAAACAGCCAAATTTGTTTTTCCCTCATTGAAGTAAATGGCCTTCATAGGCTAGAATGGGCAGACTTTATTTTAAATTTTAAAGTCTCCTTAAATGTTACATACCAAGAATTTGGTATCAAATTGATTGTTGTAATAAATCCCACAACTTCCAGTTGTGGGATTTAATATAACTTGTCCAGGTAAAAAGTTTAGACTTTACCTAAAAAGTTGCCAATTTCAGCTCTGCATTGTTTTTGCTGCTGTGCTCTGATTGGCCAGCCTGCAGCAGCTTCTGCCAGGCTGCCTTGATGAGGTGTGAAGTGGCCTAGCTTCACACAAAGGAATGTGCTTGGGGGAGAGAATCTCCCCTCAGCAGATGGTGAGGCAGGAAGGGGGAGGGCTGCCAAACTGGTCTTCAAAGGCAGAGAAGGACATTTGGAGCACCCAGCAACACCCCCACATCCTGCAACCCCAGACAATTAGGTGCCCCCTTGATTAGATTAGGAGAGGGCAGGAGAGGGGTGTGTTTATGATTTTTAGCCACACCAGTGGGTGGGCTCAGCCAGATGTAACCTCCAAAAATCAGATTCATCCATGTTGGATTTTTAGAGACTGTTGCCTTCTGGGATGGATTTTTGCCACACTTCCCAGGAAGTGGTCATCACAGGGGGACGACCCTGTCCCTGATTGGAGAACCAGGGCCCCCCTGCTTTTCACCCAGGAGCAAGGATAAAACTGGCAGACCTGCACCCACGCCTCAGAACCCCTCCAGAATTCAACAAGAAAGGAACTAAAGAAGAAGAAGGACTGCCCTGCTGGACCCCTGGCCTGCACCTGGACCCTGCACTCAGAAGGACTGCACCAGCTGCACACTTGGGCTTCACCACAAGAAGGACTTTGCCTGGCTTCAACTGGTTCAAGGAGGGACTCCCTGTTTGCTACAGGTGAAAAATTGCTAAACCAGAGTCCCCTGCACCAACTCCTGAAGAAAGCGACCAGCTGACCACTGTCCAGTGGCCAAAAAGGAGTTTGCGCCAGGTGCATTCCGGGAGTTGAAGTCCGCACCCCCCAAGGACCATCACAGAACTTCTGGACCCTTGGGGTGAGCTGTGGACCCCAAAAGAACCTTAAAAGAACATCTGGTTGAAGCCCCAGAAGTTTGGAAAAGATTTGAGAATTTTTGGAAAAAAGCTCCAGAGAGGGACCGTCCCGCCACGGAAATTCTAGCCGGCTTGCCTCAACCGCGACCCGGCCTGACTTCGTGGTTCGTCCCGGTAAAGAAAAACATCCAAAAAAGAGACTAAGTCCGAACGTAAAAAGTTGACCGGGACCTCCCAGCCATCGTATCCGAGAAGGGCTCCATGGACGTCGGATCAAGATCCAGGTTTACCCCGGTCGAAGGATTTTCATCTCGAAAAAACGACTAAGTCCGAAGGTAAAAGTCTCCACCGAGGAAACCCACATCGCGTATCCGGACAAGGGCTCCAGGAGGTCGGATTCAACTGGCAGGTTCGTCCCGGTGAAGAAAAACTTCAAAATAAAGACTAAGTCAGAAGGTAACTTTTTGACCGAGGCCTCCCGCGACCTGTAGCCGAGCAGGGCTCCATCGCGGTCGGCCTGAAAGTTTGACTTTGCCCCGGTCCTGGTGCAACCAGATGACCCGATTGGCGCTTTTTGTTTCTAAGCGCTAGAAAAGTAATAATTCTTTAAAAATTCATATCTCCGGTTCCCCTGAACCGATTTTAATAGTTTTTGTGTCATTTTAAAGATAAAAATATAAACTATTTTTATAAATTGGTTTTGGATTTTTAAACTGTTTCCTGTGTTTTATTTAATTACTGTTTTGTGATATTTGAATGCTTTACACTTTGTCTCCTAAGTTAAGCCTTGACGCTCGTTGCCAAGCTACCAAGGGTTGAGCTGGGATTAATTTACTGAGACCTAACTGTACCTATGTGGAGGTTAGTGGCTTGTTGCTAGGTGTAGGTACCTACCTGCCCTACCAATAACCCATTTTCCAACAGTATGATTGTAATGGTGGTAAGAAATGCTGCTTACTGTTGTGGGTGTATTTTTTATGACTATTACAGAAATGCCACTTCTAGAAAGTGAGCATTTCTCTGTGCTTATGACTCTGATGTTTAGCAGCTTGGCTCCAATAAACATCTGGGCAGAGTGACAGTTGGGCTTTGTGCATACTTTTCAGACAGCCTGTACACAGGGAGGGTGGAGGCGTCACAGAGGTGCATTTGCATACTGAATAGTCTTCCTGGGCTGAGAGAAGGGAGAGGCGGGCACACGTACATTTGTAAAGGCTGTGCCCTGGCATCACACAATAGGGCCATTTACCCCAACTGATGTTTGGAGCCTGTGCTGGACTAGAGAGGGGGCAGTCCCAGAATGAGTTGTAACTGGTTAGAACCTCCTCTCCCCTTCCATTGTAAAACACTGTAAAAACTGAGTATAAGTACAGGGGAGTTTGCCCCACAATTTGGAGACATTTTGGAACTGGACACAGAAGGCTGGAAGAACTCACCAGGAACTGTCATAGACTGCTGCTGCTGTGCTGACCTGTGACCTGCTTGGTCACTGTATGGAACTATCAGTTACTTGCATCCTCTTTGTGCTGGCCTGTTGCTGGGCCCTTTCACCTGTGGGCCTTTTCCGTGGACATTGTCCCCAGGGGTAGGGTGCTGTGGCCCCTGACCCCTGCATCCATCTACAGCACGAGGAGTGCTTCATTTTTAATTTATAGCACCTGGAAGGCTCTTCACTAAACTTGTGTTGCGCATCAGGAGGAGTGCTCCGCCTTACCTACTTTGAAGCACCTTGAGAGCGCTTCTGGTCATGCTGGAGGCACGCTTGGGGAAGGACTGGTGCCATAGGAAAATCACCCCCGCAACCTGGGCTGTGTTTAGTGCAGCGCTGAAATTGCACTACTTACTGTGCCCCCGTGGCACCACGGAAGGAAAAGAAAGGAGCGAGTGCGCTCCTATCATGCCCCCAGGGCGAGTTACACTCTAAGGAGCGCCCCGGGGCACAAGCAGGCACCTGCGTCGGTGCCTACACACGACTGTGACCCGGGCGGGCCTTTCTGCTCCAGGAGACGTTGGGTAGGGAAGGATGCCTCTTCGGAGGCTCTTCCACCCCACAGGGCCCCCTTTTTCTTATTTGGAAGGGCAAGGGGAGAAGGAAGCCTCCCCCTGCCCCACCGGAGCCCCAAAGGCATTCCTAAAGACCGCAGGCAGGGCGGAAGCATTGCCGGAGGCCCCCCGCACTGCTGGTCTCATTTTGTGGCATCGTGTTGCCCCCCCTCATTGGGGGGCCAGTGAAGGCCCGGAGGAGCCTTCAGAGATCGCGGGTCCCAGGAAGGGTCTGTTATTAAAGCAGAGGGGGTGTGTGGTGCCCCTCTCCTTCTTAACTTGTTTGGCTGACTTTGCCCCCCTTAATGAGGGCCGGTTGAGGCGCGGGGGCCCCCAGCGATTTAGGGCCCCAGGAGGGGCCATCATTAATACCGAGGTGGTGCGTGCCACCCCCCTCAACCTCAGAACTCCTGGGAGGCCCCCGTTTGGTGCAGAGGAGTGCCAGGGGCCCCATGTTTCGTTTTATTGGCACTGGAGGTGCCCTCATCAGAAGCAGGTACCACTACAAGACATTATATATGGCCTAAGTTCTTTTTAGAGACTTTAGTGGTTTATATGTTGCCTACCTGTTCTATGATGTTTCATATGAGTATGCAAATGTTTCTTGTATGGCCATGACTTGCTAATATGTTTTAATGACTTGCCATAGGTTTTATAATGTTCCTAATATGGGTGTTTATGATATTTCTATGACAAGTGCTTTGGTGTAATACCGTGTTTCCTGACAACTGCTTATGTTGCAGAATACTGAGTAACCTGTGTGTTATATGTGACTACTGCTAGTTTTGCAGAGTAACTAACGTGAAACATTCTGACAACTGATACGGTAGCAGGATATTACTGATATGTGATGTTTGGTCTAATAATTACGTTTGTGTACAATGCCGTATATTTTCATATAACTTGGTGTTGTGTTTCCTTTGTGGCGGAGACAGTGCGTCACATGTGTTGTGTGTGTTGTGCAAATGCTTTACACATTGCCTCTGAGTTAGGCCTGACTGCTCACACCAAGCTACCAAGGGGGTGAGCAGGGGTTATCGGGGACGTGGAACTCCCTTGCCCTGACTAGAGTGGGTGGGGTCTGCCTGGCTTAGGTGCATGCCCTATCCAACCAGAAACCCCATTTCCAACAATTTCCAGCTTATTCTTTTATCACCTCCCTTTATTTTTTTAATACAATCACTCTTTTTTTCACATATATAAATGTGTATGCCTTTCCTTAATTTGAAAGACTACATATCTGAAATAAAATGTGTTGCTTTACTTTCTTTTGTAGATTCTATTTTAAACCAAAAGGTTTTTAATTCCTATTGTAATATAGAGAAATCTTAGAAGTTGTATGTCAACTTTTCCTTTTTTACAGTTACTAAGGATGAGGTGTGTTTAGAGGTATGCTCCTTTTTAAAATGTATTGTGCAATGTCATAGCTCTATGTATGAATAATACATATGTAACAAGGAGTTGTTATGCATTTTGTCTGTTTTTGCCTGTACTTTTATGATTAAGCCATATTTGAATAAAGTTGTATGATGGTGGTGATGAAATTCGATGTTCTATACCGGAGGTGTGGCCAGAATGAAAATGATACAGTATTGATACAAACTCAGTAGCTCAGGCGAAGAATAGTTAATGCAAGAAGCAGAAATTTTAATGAAACATTTTGCCTGAAAAAAAATCCACATTGTCTCTAAGACTAGCATAATTACAAATTTGGCCAATTTGTTATGGTGCGCATTCCAAATTTATTAACATCATAGTGCATTTTCAAGTCAGTCCCTAAACGTATTCGCAGGCGTTTAAGCAGTCTTGTCCAACAAATTAACAATGGATTCTCTAGCTCTCTGATCACTCAGAATGTCAATATTTTATATTGACGAATCAGAGTTGGTTAGCAGATGACCATTGAATATGCGCATCAAAACATGCCATTGGGGTGCTCATGGGCATGTGCCCTTAAAACGATTATTCGGTTTGTGAAATGTAGTCTAACTTTGACAGCTTTGATGCTAACTTTCACAGTCCCTTGTGATAACTGCATTCTCACTGGTGTCAGCAGAAGCAGCTTAACAGTGCAGGGCAACAGGCTTGATGGACGGTTTTAATTTGATATTCTTACATTGTCTCTGATAGAGCCTCTATACCAGGAGGAGCTCACCACAGAATTACATTAGCACTGCATCTGCTTTGTAATTCTTCAGCAGCAGCAGCCAAAAGGCATGTACGTAAGCCTGGATCCAGGAAAAAAGAAACTGAAAAGTGGCTCAAACCCTCGAGTACAAATAACAAGCAGATCACATTTTCCATATCAATAGATCAGTCAGACTGCTTAGCTCTGAGGAAAAGGAATAAAGTGTGAAAAAATGCAAATTATACCTTGATGGATAGAACATATTTAGGGGCTAGATGTGCATTCATGAAAACGTAGATTTTAACAGCACTTTATTCTGATTTGTATTTCCTCTGGTCGTGGCGTGGTGAGGACCAATGGCTTTCAGGAGGTAAAGGCCTAAAGGGGTTCTACTGTCCATTGGTAAAAAATTATCGGAGTACACTTTTGCTCGCCTACCTATATGGTTTATTCCATTGCATTTTCAGGTATATTTCATTTTAAAAGAAGTGATTTAACCAAAACCAAGATGCAAAGCGTGAACTATATGTAGTAATGACCGTAATATCATTGTAACATGCAATCTGTGAATAAACAGTCCTTTTCGGTTTCGCAGTTGTTTAAATGTATATGTAGAAATGGGTGTTCATAAATAGTGTATTGCACTTGGTGGATATGGCTATGTGTTTTCCGCGGTACTGTTTCTTATATGCAGTGTATATAGATGTGTATATATATTTATACGTTTCTCCAGAACTAACGACATTGAGGAAGACTTTCATGACAAAGTTTCAAGTGTGGCTGAATAAAAGTTTTTTTCAACAAGACTCTTTGATTTCTCCTCCGGAGTGCTCAACATTAGTTTTGTTGAACGGAGATACTGTTGCCACCATGCAAGAGGTGCAGAGGGTCTTTGGCAGCCTTTGGAAAACGGGTACATATATACATGTATATATGTTTGGAGAAAAAAAATCGCTGTATAACTTGCATTGCCATGATTTAAATCTCATCAATAATGTAATATGTGAATTCATAAGTTAGGCTAGTTCTGTATAATTGGAGAATGTCAATTTTTTATTGTTTTTAAACCCCACCAATGTACTCTCGGGACCTAGAAAATATTGGCACTATTTTGAGGTCAGGGCATTGTGAGAACCCTGTGCAGGTCACCCTCACCCATTATTTACTTTATTTTTTCCTCCCTGGTGTCTAGTGGGTTTTCTGACTCTCACCCCCAGGGTAGATTGTGGGTTAACCCACACATTTGCACCTGAGGGGCACAAAAACAGTTGACCCTCTTATGACTTGGAGCCAAATCCCAATGTCTTTGACTTTACCCTCTATTTTACTATTTCTTCACAAGTGTCTGATGAGCTTTCTGCCACCCCAAGAACGTAGATGTGGATAATCCCATTACATATACCCCCAAGGGGAGCAGAAAGACTCTTGGGTCAGTTCTGGGATTTAGGCATGGACTGATGCCTGATTAGGCCCCCATACCTTCTTTTTATTGTGACCACATTTCGATTGCTATCTAACAGGGGTCCTGCCCCCTTGGAGAGCACTGGGGGTTTTACTGCCAATCTGAAAGTCATTAGGCCTATTCTGGGGTGGAGGCATGGCCTGAAGCTTGGAAGGGCCTTTCCGACCCCTTCTATTTTTGTTACTTTTTTTCCTTGGTGGCTAGTGGGCTTTCTGCTGCTCACAAGAGATTACCCCTAATTTACTTTCTGGGTTTGAGTGAGGTCGCAATGCCAAATCATGGCCAGCTCTACCCTCTCCTCCTCTCCACTTCTTTTACTTGTTTTTTTTTTTTTTGTCTGGTGTCTACTGGGTTTTCCATCCCCTCCCCCCCCCCCCCAACACCTCAGTGAGTAACTGGAGTAAATAGAGGGAAAGGAGCTCCTAAAAATACCTTTTCAGTGTGGAATTTGTTCATGTAGGCGAGCCGTGATGGCATGTTTTAAGTCAATAGATACCTTGTAGAACTGCAATTTTATGAAGTTTTTAGAAGCAGCAGCGAAAAATGTGACACATATTGGAGAATAATTGGTTTGAAGCATGGTTAGGATTAAACAATAATTGCATAGGTAAAAGTTTTTTTGTAATGTGGTAGCTGCGTTAATTGATTTTTACCTCATGTTAGCACTTTAAAGAAAACTAGAAATATCAGGCTTGGTGCGTGCAAAATTGTTGCTTAAGAATTATTTCCTTATGGTATAACTTTTGGACATATGCCCAAGTTTAGTGATTGTGATATTGTATGATTTTAATTAATCAAATAATACATTATGTTTTATTTTTTTACTAATTGGAATAAACCCCCTAATTGTGCCAACCCCACCCCCCCAGTGGGCAAAAAGGCCAAATTAAAGTGCTATTTGTTATGAGAGCACTTGCCAATGTCTGGCAGCTGCTCCTCTGCTCCCTGGGGTCTAGTGAGTGGATCCCTGCCCAGAGATGAACCCTTGTGGAGATTCCTGAGCAGGGATCCAGTAGGGAGCAATATCAGCTTCTTCTGTGAATATCATTACACACGTGCTGAGCTATGCCCCGGACCACAGATTGAGGTGGGAGTAAAATGAACCAATCAACTTTCACTTTTACTTTCAATTTTAGCTTAATGTGATGCGCTGATAATCAATAAAAAAAAACCAGACATATTCCGTCAACCTGTATGTAAGAAAAGAGAATCCTTCTGGTGCCAGCACCAGGGGTGCCACTGACTCTGGCACTGGGTGTTTGGATGTGACCTCCACATGCTCTGGATGCAGTGGTCATGCCCATAGTGTACTAAGGGTTAAACATATGTGAAAATATTTGTAATATGTACTGTTTTTAACTTATATTTCATACAATTTTCTTGTCAGAGTCTTATTTCAACATTGAACACAGTTACCTAGCAACCTCAGAGCAAAGATCCATTCACTCAGGAGCTTCCCAGGAAATATAATAAGCTGTACAAGTGCTTGATTTTGATGACAGTCCATCCTGGGTTCATATATACCTTGCCGTGAAAGACATATGGGTGATTTGAAGGGGGCTCTCATGTGATGATCCTAGGTGGCCCGCTACACAAACTAATTCCTTCAGTAGTGCTCCTACCCTTCAGACTTTATTTTTCCTGATGATCACTGGCTTTTAGCCAAAAAGGTTTCCTGCCCACATGCACAATCATATGGACAAAGAGAGAGTCACAACCTGCTCTGTCAGGCCAATTTCTGTCCACACAGCACTTCCTTTAAGCCAGTTGGGGAGCCAGCTTCTTCTTCCTTCTCCCACCCTTTACTGTCCTCCCCACATATCTCTTTTCTTGCACATAGGAGACTCTGAAAAGACAGAGTATTACTGTGAGTCTCAGGGAACCTTGTGCCTCACAGGCTAAAACTGTCAGAAGCTGGGCCAGTGTTGAAGTTGGTGCATGTAAGGAAATGCCATTTTTGCGTTATTTCATAAAGCTTTTTGACTGTGGTGCTATTTTTTGACTCTGAAGATGCTCTGAGGCCTGCTAAACAGACCTCAATGCCAGTATATGTCTGATTGGTTTACCAACAATTAGCATAATTTAAGTCAATTATATGTCTCTAGTATATGGTACCAGATGTACCCAGGGTCTGTAAGTTTCAGTGTCTAATGTAGACTGTAGTACGTATTGTGCCACCACAAATGTAGCAAAACAAAGAGTGGCTCCCAAACCACCATTGCTGGGTGGTGAAGCAGTTTTAAAGTGCTAACTCCATTTTGCCAGTTAAATTAATGGCAAGGCCCAAATCTTCTTATATCATATTCATAAGTCACCCCTAAGCATGCCTACTCTGCCCTAAAGGCAGGGTGTTTTACATTACAGACCTGGTCATTTGAGGCAGGGTCTCCCAAATATAACAAACTCTGGTCACGAACACGATGAAGCCGCTCACAAGCCTTCAAGAGTGATGGGAGTGCTGGTGGGGCAGATGGAGGAGGAGGACTTGGAGATGCCTTGATGGCCGGAGGGTGTTGGCCATTGCCTCCCGCCTTCGCTTAGTACAGACATACTACCTGCATGCTGCATACCTCAATCCCAATAAAATGCAAAAGGCAGGTCTTCAGCCACACTCTGCCTGTCTCTGCTGCTGACAGACTAATGCTGACTTTTATCACATGGTGTGGACCTGCCCACATACAGAGGCCTACTGGCGGGCAGTAAATACCGAAGTATCCGGAGTGTTTGGGATTGAGTTAGAGACAGCCAATTGCTAATCCTTCTGGGTGTCCTGGAGGGAGTAGGGAGCAGCAGGGCAGATTGTATTTTTTTGGGGATAGCATATCTGGTGGCCAAGCGAGACATAGCTGCTAGCTGGAAATCGGAGACAGCACGCACACTCGCCCAGTGGAGACGAGGGGTAGATCAGTGTGCCCAGTAGGAAAAGCTAGTCAATGAAGTGAGGGGATGCCCAGCTAAATACCATAAAGTATGGGGTAAATGGAGGGGGTACTGTGATATTTGTTGACAATGAATAACCTCAAGCATGGCATTGATTGCTCAGTGTGAAACTTCATGGGGGATACAATGTGTGAAGAGAATGTTATATCAATACGCAGTCTGGTGTGAAGACAGTGAGTACATGCCAAGATGTAAACGTGACCTGTTATCAAGTTGTTCTCAAAAATCAATAAAGATGTTTATATAAAAATTTAAAAAAATGGTCATTTAGGGCCAGATTCACAAATGTAAATGTACACTTTTGTGTAAGTTTCATGTTTTTTACAGTTGAGGCTGGAAGCTCCACACATAAACTGACGGGACTTTCCTAAGCAGTTGTAAAAATAATATTTCCTATGAGCATTTACAGTTGCTGGCCACAAAGCCGCCGTCAGCCCTCCTGGGGAGATGTTAATAATGCTCAGGAAGGCACACAAAGGGCCTGGCCTTGGAAGAGACGTGACCTCTCAAGAAGGAAGGCCAAATGGGTTATGAAGCCAACAAGTGAGCGTCAGAAGAGAAGTCACCTTTGAAGGGAACATAGAGGACACACACAAGAGTGGTTAAACAGTTATTCCATGGGTATGTAGTTCCTAGGGTGCCAACTCTAGGGTGGGCGAGGGAGCTCCACACATCAAAAGAAGAGCTATGCCATTGTGGGAGTGGGAACAGCAATCTATTCTAGGGTAGGTAAATGCCACCTTTCGTAGCAAGGGGTCACTGGGAAGTACAGGATCTGGTAGCCCCTTGGCTAATATTCGCTACATTCCCAGAGGGCACAAACTGGGCTTAAATGTGGCACCCATGGCATGCTGACCTGAGAAAACCTCTGTACTGAACTGTGGACCGAAAAAGGGCTACCCTGCTGTGCACTCGACCCGGCAAGCAGAGACTGCAACAAACACTGGACTGCAGCTGCTTGGGCTAACAAAGAGAAGAATTTGCCTGTGGTGCGCTGCTTCATGAATGGTCTTCACCAGGCCTCAGACAGAAGAAGGGACTCCACAAGTCAGTTAGCTAACTTCCTGTTACAGCTGCAGGAACAAAAAAAGCTGAAGACTTTTGCCTTGGTGAATTGGTGGCCAAGAATGCCTGACTGCCGCTGACTACCAAAGTGCAGCCTGGGAGACCAAGACCCAACCATCAAAAGTCGTATCTGATTCTGCTGAGCCCTTAAGATTAATTAGAGTGCAATTTGGTTGAAGGGAATTGCTGGCTTTGCTGTAACAGGAGACAAGTAGACAAATGGCAACTGGATTATGGCTGGTCTTCAACTGGACTTTGAGGTAAATAGACCCAAGTGGCTAAAGTCCCCCATCATGTTTGTGGACTGAAGAGTAGCCCTAGGAAGACCCCACCACTGTATTAGCATCCTCATCATCCATTAGCATTTTCAGCATCCTGTATCCATGGCTTCAAGACCAGACCATTAAAGTCTATGGTGGTTCACCCATAGAGCCTAGAACTGGACTGCAGACTGCTTTTACAGTGATGTTACTCTACAAATAAGATGTTGAGGCCCCTTTGACTCACCCCTTCCTGGAGTTGGTCACCAAAAGCTGGCCAGAGAGGTCAATCAGAACTTTATAAGATTTCCCCAAAGTTTTCAAAATGTGATTGCGAGTACGGTTCATTACAAAGTTATTGCGTGGAATGAAAATGATGTGATTTATTGTTCTTTTGAAAACTCATATCTATGGAACCCTCCGGGTTATTTATTTAATTGAAGTGTCAGTGTGAAGATAAATATACAACCTAATTAAATAAACTGATGTTGGATTTTTATGAAGTATTTTTTCTTTCTTATTTAACTGTTTTGGTACTACTTCATGCTTTACTCTTTTTCCTTCAATAAGGGTTGACTGCTCAGAGCCACAGCTGCTCATGCTTGATCTAAGGTTTGTCAAGCAAATCTGACTGCACCCTATACAGGTTATGAGTACATGGTGACATCTTACAGCCACACCATACTATAAACCACTTTCCTCATAGTGCAGCCCATGCTTTGTGCTTGAATATTGAGCACAACATGCTCAGTGTTGGCTGGGTCCCTGTGACTTTGTTATTACATTGGCCCCCCACAAGGAATAAAAAGGGCCACTTGGGATCAAGTGATGTGTGAAGGTGATTAGAACGTAGGCTCCATGGCCTCCTGGCCACTACAAGGGTGTCTAGCATGAATCAGGCACATTTTCTCTGAGGTTTGCCATTACAGAACCAGCTAAAGACCAGCAAAAATAAGTCTCAGTGAACCCTCTCCTCAAGGGTCCCCTGAAAGTCCCCTCTCTACTGTACCCCAGAGAAAGTGGGAAGACCAATGGAAACAGCTCACAGAGCTACAAGAAGTGCAAGCCTGGAGTCCCCTGAAGGTAGGGTTTCATTCACAAGCTAGTACATTATTTTTCTGTAGTTGGCTCTTTTCTCAAAATCTTGACCCCTGAGTATGGTTTTAAAATTGGTGGGGAAAGTTTAAGAAGGTGTGCTTCTCTCCCCAATCAAGAGATTGTAATCATCAATCCCCATCCAGGGCACAGTACATAAGCTGTCTTACTCCCCTGCAAAGCTCCTTGATTTTATTGAAGATTACATAATCAAGCTGTGGCTTGCAACGCCTTTTCCTGTGCGCAGTTCTGATCCTAGATGACATTGCAATCTTGGTTTCGTTCCATAAAGGTGTGACACATGTTATAAAGTGTTAGCACTTATAAAGTGTCTAGCGTGGTAAAATTTAGAGTGGTATAGGGCACAATTCAGTTATACAAAATTATGCTCGCAGATCAAGTTATCACAGTTCAACTTTTGATGTTGATACTAAGAAAATGCGAGCAATTCCATGCAGTGCTACCTACATGTTTGGTAACTGGCTGCACTGCATACAACTTCATATCAATCTGTGAGTAGAAGTGATATGAGGGATTTATTTATTGAGTACCTCTGTCAATTGTTTAATGACTGGCCATGTCCCCAAAAGAAAGACTGATACATTGTTAAAGATATCCTCCCTATCTATCCTATTGCATAATTCAAGCATGTCTATAATGCTGCAAACCCACACAACACAAAAAGCAGCTGCAGTCATGTGGATTAGATGGGAGTTTGTTTAGAACAAAACAGAAACAAGAGAGTTATAGTATCTGTTAGAAATTGGGTCTCTAGTTGGCAGAGCTTTGCACTCTGTCCATGTAGGGACCAGAATCCTAGTAAGGGAAAGTAAGATTCATACTAAACGTTTACCTGTGCTCACCCTCTCATAGAAGGGCACAGATCAGTCAGGCTAAACTGGAGAGGCAATGTATAAAGTATTTGTGCATACACACAGTAAGACCGTGAAGATACCACAAAAGGACCCCATACTAATTTAGAAAAATAGTCAATATTTATCTGACTCTAGTGAGACCAAATGGCAAATATCCAACATACACAAGTCAAGTTATGAATTTTCAAAGATTAAATAAAAATGCAGTGCTTAGATGACAGTCGCTCCAACTGTAACTATTTGGATGCTGGGCAGGGGCAAATTCAAAAGTGCAGTCCGACTGCGATAGAGTAAGGGCTGAGTACAGGAGTCACGCAGACCGTCTGACAGTACCTTTGTTGCACCAATGCTCTGTGACGATGCGTTGATCCATAGCAGGGGATGTTTGCAGGCAATGGGCCATTTCCTGATCGGGCAACGTTGTTCATGAATCAATGCCCAGAAGCAATAAGTACTGGCTCAAATACATTGGTGCTGAGTCAACCAAACCGGTGCTGCATTGTAATTTGGGGTCATTGCGTCATGCATTTGGCAAGCATGTCTGTGGCTTCGGTGCAGGCAGCAGCAAAGTGGCATTCCTGCAATGGGGTGCATTGATTCCAAGTGATGCACTGGTGTTTTTGCATCAGTTCTTGTGTTGTAGCACCACTCCCACCTCCAAGGGCCCAGGACTGGATTTGGCACCTCTTGGAAGAGCAGACCTCATTGTAGATGAGTCCAGGTGCTAGTATCAAGATGCAGATAAATAATTTGATATCCCCTGGACTTCAGAAACAGGAGGCAAGCTCAGTCAGGCCCTTGAAGAAACTTTAGAATGCAGGAAGTAGAGAATTAGATCCAGTTCTCTTACTGCTAGGCTAGATGTAGCAGGCAGCGGGCAAACACAGCAGAGCAAACAGCAAAATGGTAGTCTCTCCTAACAGCGCTGCAGTCCTTCTACATGGCAGAATGTCTTCAGTCCAGAAGTGTTCTGAGTATATGGTGTCAGAAGCCCAGTACTTATACCCAAATGTGCCTTTAGAGTGGGGAGACTTTGAAGAGGTTTTGAAATGCCCCAGTTCCCTTTCAGCCCAGTCCTGTCTGACAGTCTGTGGGAGGTTATCAGTTCCTTGTGCGGGGTCAGGCCATTAACATTTGAAGGGTAAGTGAGAGCCCCTCCACCCTTCCTGCCCAGGAAGACCCATCAGTAGGCAGATGGAATGCAGGGGCAGTTGAGTGTTCTGTATTTATGGTTGTCGGGATGGAATGGACAAAGGTAGCTGTCACTTAACCTTACACAGACCAGATGTGGATTGGAGGCAGGCTAAGGAACAGGATGGTTAAAGTAAGAAAATGTCAAACTTCGTAAAGTGGCATTTTCAGACCTGCAATTTAAAAAACACCTTTACCACAATTTGTTTTTTAAATTGCTGGTCCAAACTCCATTTATCTATCTTTTCCTAATTGAAAATTACTTTTAAAAGATGTTTTAAGGCAATCCTAATACTAGTTTATTGGAGAGATAGTCCTTGCAATAGTGAAAAACTAATTTAAGAGCCTTTCACTACCTGGACAAGCAAAACGTAAAAGTACATAGACAACTTTTTAAGTACACTGCAATATTATATTAATGTAGGGCTTTTATGACTTGTACAAATGTGGATGAGACCCCCAGATGTTCCAGAGTTTCCCATAACCTAGAGTGATCACCTAATTTAAAGGTTGACTTCCGATCAATACAAGTTAGGTATAATGAAGTTTTAGAAGTAACAGTATATTTGTAGAAGTTTGAGCAGCATATTTGCACAACTGTACCAACTTTTGATCTAATGCCCACCTGAAACTCTGTCAATAGATTACCAGAACTCACCAAACCTTGTAATCTGTAGAGGAGCACTTGCCCAATTTTTCCCCAATCCATCCAAAAGATTGGACCATAATTTGATAGGTTTCTTGGGTTACCTTTTTTATGAATTGATATGTGCGCTCCAGGAAGCAGGTATGCATCTGCTATTTATAGCCTCTATAAAAAAAAAACCTTTGTCATGACCAATGGCCAGTAATTTGGGTCCATCAGTTATGAATCTAAGGTACAGCACCTGGACCAGGCAACTTGTTTTTTTCATGGATTGAAGAACTCACTCAGGATCTGGTCTTAAAGCTTGCAAACAAGCAATCTCACATTGACCAGTAATCCTGTGCTCATAACCATGGCTTAATGGGTGCCCTGTTCTCCCCTCATTTCTCCCCCTGTACAAGTTACTATTTTTTTTATTGAGAAAATGCAAAGATAGACAAATTATATTGAACATTTTGCCTTATTGTTTCTGTGTTTTTCTTATAAAGAACATTTGTATCTTAACAACTAAGTCGAGCGGGTTAGGAGGGCAAGAATGAAGGGCGACAGGAAAGGAAGAAAAAAGAAAAGAAAAGAAGGGGGCAAGGTTTCTAGCACAAAGAGGAATAGGGTTACAGTTGCCCATACCTTCACGTGAGGCATGAAGGCATTTGCTAAGCATGTCTATGCACCTGGTCTAAAGGATAAAGATATTTGGTTGTCATGCAACTCCTGTTCCTTTTGATAATTCTTTTCGATGAGTCAGAAATTCATACAGAACTCTTTTTTGACATTCTATTGACACTTTTAACATCTGGCGGACCGGGTTGAGTAATGATTGTGTCTCCTTGGTTTCCTTAAGCTCTAGAAGTAGGAACAGTATTTTGTCAAACGGATGTCCATTCGTTTCCACAGGGGAGGGAGGAATGAGCTATTTTACCGATGGACAGTGAAGCACACTTTCGAGGCAATTATTATATTACTTACTGATCGTGATGGGGGAGGGAGGAAAGGGGGCATGGAGAGTAATCCCACTTGGGTTGGAGGCATGTTTGGCATGACCCCTTGGGTAATTAGTATGAATAGTGACAAGAAAAATCACTCTTCAGCACTAGACATTGCGTTTTAGTGTAGTGCACAGCAGGATTCAAAAATGTCGAGTATGATTTTGATCTAGGGATGTGTGTTTATAATAAGCAGGGAACAGAAAGACAGAGCAGATTATCACTGCGGTGTTATGAACAAGAGGGAAGTGTAGTCATCCCCAAATGTGATTTCATGTAGGTCAGAGAAGAGATGCATGGGTTGCTGAGTGAGGCAAGATACTGTAGGTAATATTTTGGTGAGGGGGTGGTGGGGAGAGGGGTAAGGGGTCAGGGAAGCTGTGAGAGTTGACACTGGGATAGGTTAAGTTAAGGTTAGGTATGGGGAGGAGGGATGAGGGGCTGGGGAGAGATGTTAGTATAATGGAAGAGGTAAGGGGATGGAAGAGTGAGTAAGCAAGGATGTGAGAAGAAGAGAAGGTAAGTTATGAAGGTAAGATGAAGAAGGGTGAAGAAGGGCACCAAGCGCCCTGCTTAGGATGGTGCAAGTGGCGGCGGGGGGATGAGAGAAGGATGGGATAGGTACAAGGGGGGTTCAGTGCGCTTTTTGTCAGTAGCAGTGAGCAGTATACAGGGAAGCTGGGAGGTAAATAATCAACCAATCATTCAATCAATCATTGCATTTGTAGAGCGCGCTACTCACCCGTGAGGGTTTCAAGGTGCTTGGGGTGGGGGAGCTGCTACTTCTCGAACAGCCAGGTCTTGAGGAATCTCCTGAAGGTCAGTAGGTCCTTGGTCTGACGTAGGTGGATGGGGAGGGTGTTCCAGATCTTGGCAGCGAGGTAGGAGAATGATCTGCTGCCGGTTGTTGTCCTGTGGATGCGTGCAATGGTGGTGAGGGCAAGGTCGGCGGAACAGAGCTCACGGTTCGGGGTGTAGAAGGTGAGTCGATCATTGAGGTATGCTGGTCCGGCGTTGTGGAGTGCTTTGTGGGCATGGGTGAGGAGTTTGAATGGGATCTTTTTGTTGATGGGAAGCCAGTGTAGGTCTCTCAGGTGGGCTGTGACATAGCTGTGGCAGGGGATGTAGAGGATGAGGCGTGCGGAGGCATTCTGTATCCGTTGCAGTCTTTTCTGGAGAACAGCTGTGGTTCCCGCATAGAGAGCGTTGCGTAGTCTAGTCTCCTGCTGACGAGGGACTGGGTGACCATCCTTCTGGTTTCAGTAGGGATCCACCTGTAGATTTTGCGGAGCATGCGGAGGATGTTGAAGCAGGAGGATGAGACAGTGTTGACTTGTTGGATCATGGAGGGCGATGAGTCAAGGATGAAACCCAGGTTGCGTGCGTGGTTGGTGGGTGCTGGTGCGGCTCCCAGCGTGGACGGCCACCAGGAGGCGTCCCAGGCGGAGACGGTGGGGCAGAGGATGAGGACCTCTGTCTTATCTGAGTTCAGCTTTAGGTGACTGTTCTTCATCTAGTTGGTGACGGCCTTCATAACTTTGTGGAGGTTGATTTTGGCGGTGGCGGGGTCCTTGGTGAGGGAGAGCATCAGCTGGGTATGAGATGATGTTGAGGTTGTAGAATCGGACGATGTTGGCGAGCAGTGCCATGTAGATGTTGAAGAGTGTCGAGCTGAGGGAGGAGCCCTGTGGTACGCTGCAGATGGTCTTGGTGGCTTCAGATTAGAATGGAGGGAGGCGGACTCTCTGGGTTCTATCGAAGAGGAAGGAGGTGATCCAGTCCAGGGCTTTGTCGCGGATCACCCCTGTCGAGGAGGCGTGTGCACAGGGTGTGGTGGCAGACGGTGTCAAAGGTGGCTGGAGAGGTCAAGGAGGATGATGGCTGCGATTTCGCCTTTGACCAGGAAGGTCCTGATGTCGTTGGTGGCAGCGATGATGGTGGTCTTGGTGCTGTGGTTGCTGTGAAAACTGGATTTGGATGGGTACAGAGAGTTGTTTTACTTAAGGTGGTGGGTCAGTTGCTTGTTGACGATCTTCTCAACAGCCTTCTCCAGGAACGGAAGCAGGGAGATGGGCCAGTAGCTTTTGAGGTCTTTAGGGTCCGCATTGGGTTTCTTGAGTAAGGCTTTGATCTCGGCGTGCTTCCAGCTTTCCGGGAAGGTGGCGCTCTCGAAGGAGCTGTTGATGATCATACGTAGTTGGGGGGCAATGATGGACCTTGCTTTGTTGTAGATGTAGGGTGGGCAGGGGTCAGATGGTGAGCCGGAATGAATGGTGTTCATTACTTTGGTGGTGTCAGCATTGTTGACATGTGTCAATGCTCACTGTGGTGTGTCAGTAAGAAAGGGTGCCCACACTTGCTGAAAAAATATGGCTTGATCCTGCATATTGTATATGGGGCGTTCAAAGGTGGCAGTCCGGAGCATTGCTATCATCCATTCTTCCGGGGTGGGGAGTGTAGGGGATCTCCAATGTCGTAGCATGCATATCTTGGCTGTCGCCAGGGCCGTATGTAACAGATGGCGTTGTGGCCAGGATAGGTCAGGACACTGGTCCATGTCCTGGATAAGTATAAGTGAGGGGGAGAGCGGTGTCTGTAGTGTCATTGAAGTTGCAAGACTGGCACCTATCGTAGCCCAGAGGGGTTGAACCGATGGACATTCGCAGAGGATATGTTGCAAATCGCATTCGGTTTCTGCGCACCACAAGCATCCCGCATTTCGGAGTAGCCCTATCCTCTGCAGCTTTATTGGGTCCAATACCAACCATGAATTGTTTTAAAAAGGCAGAACTTCAGTCAAGCTTCCCAGGCACCGTTATCTAGGAGCATCATTGTCTCTGCCCATCTCTCTACTTCTAGGTCTGTTTGGAGGCATAGTTGCCATTTAAGGTGTAGAGCTTTAAGGAGGGGTTGTGTGTAGAGGTGTTGTGTGAGGACATCGTATATACCCACCATCACGCCTTTGAGGTAGCCCCAAGATTTGAGATAGAAAACAACAGGGGATGATTGTAATACCAATGGGGTCGCTCCCACACTGCTGTAGAGACAGTGTTTGAGTTGTAGATATCGCCAAGCCTGATTGGGGTGGAGGCCAAAGTCTCCTTGTATGCGCTCAAATGATTTCAGCTCGCCCTTCTCAATGATTTGGTCTAGTGTTTCTATGCCCACCATACCCCATTGCTCCCAAAATAGAGATCGTCCTCTGATCCGTATGCCTTCATTTCCCCAACTAGGACCTCGAGCATGAAAAACTGGGTTTACGCCTAAGAGTCGATGTGCTCAACTCCAGCCTACTTGCATTACTTTCAACATCAGGTTGGTGAGCTGTGTTGGGGAATGGGCATTTGTAGTATAAGTACCATGTAGACCTCTAAGCTCTTCCTGGTGTGAGAGCAGTAGGCGTTCTGTTGTGATTCATTGCTGTGGGTTCAGCATGCCAGGGAGCATATACGCTAACTGGGAAAGGTGGAGAGCAAGGGCATATTGTTCTATCACTGAGTCCCCTCTTGAGTTTGTAGCTGTCGAGTGTAAGCCTGCCTGTGGGTTTGGAAGTATATTTCACTTTGCCTGTCACTGTATTGGTTGGTAAGGACCCCTGAGACCAGCCTTTATTCCTGATATAATTCTGTGTTATACCAGGCAGATCTAGGTTTATTGGCTTGATTTTGGTAGGTATAGTTAACCACCTGTATCCACATTACTTCGATCTCTGTTAACAAGGCCTGAAAGGTATCAATATCATTTTGCATACTTTAATCATTAAAGAAAAACACTTCTATCCTACTTAATAAGAATTCTAGATGAAGGAACTTGGCTATATATTTATCATATAATTTATTATATTTCCAGTGTTTTATTCTCCTATAATTAGATAATTAGCTGCTTCAATTGGGACGGTATAAAGGCTCTCTATATGTATCTGGGTCTATTTACTGCTAGGTCCAAATACAAGTCTCACAATGAGAGAGTCTTGATTGACTTCTACCCGCCTCACTACATACACATCACTTACATTAGCCAGCTCTAAAGGTTGTTTGAGACAGCCTCTAAGACCTGATTCATAGGTGGTTTTAGCAGAGGAGTTAAAGATGGTACGGCCACATAATGGCCAAAGCCTCATCTTCAATAAAAGATTGTCAAATGCCTCCCCCTTCCTGTAGGGCTTGCCCCAAAAGATGTCAGGTTTAGGTATTCCACAAAAGCATTTTTCCATCAAGATCTCATCATTGACCATTCCGTCCATTGGGCAAATGTTGAAATCCTTACAAACCAGGTTTTTACCCCAGTCAGCATTACCTTCATCCGTGCTCAAGATGCTTTGTTTTTATAATCAATCTAGATAGATCATCATATTATACCATATGAACTGTACATCCTCCACCTAACCTGTGGAATGTATACATACATTGTATCCCTGTAGGCAACTTCTCCCTTTGGTTTAAGCAGCCCCACATAGAGCACCAGTGTCAAGGAACATTGGACCATCCCACAGTGTAAAATGCAGGCAACAAAGATTGCCAAGCCCTTGCACGGTCTGCCCCTTGTTTGTCTAACAGTCAGGATATGAAACTAATAATAACCCTCAAGCCTGTTTTTGGACAAGGACCATGCTTCCTGAAAACAATAAATTAAAATTTTTTTGACAAACTTCACCTAGTCATTGTCTTCCATCTTCCATCTGATCCCAGTCAAGCAATGTTTCAAGAAAAAAATCATAACATTTGTGTACCAGTTATAACAAAGTGTTTTGGAGTCAGATGGGTCATATTCAACTTCACCCTTATGACATGTGCTACAAGATTGTGGGATTCAATTTCTCCCCTCCAATATTTTCCCTGAGCCTCTACCACCCAGGGCCTGGGATAACCATCCCCATTCTCAGTCACTGTCTACTACATGATCCTCAATAACATGGGTCAGAATTGGATGATATATCTTTCTCAGTTTGTTATGGGTCTTTGTAATGTTCATATGTTCATAACTATTATTTAGTAGCTGGTTTTTAGTAAGCACTTTCCCCATAGTTGGCGAAAGCGCCACCTTACCGTCTTCCGCCGGCATGACCACAGCCGGATTTCCACCAACCTTCTGGCAGAAATCTGGCTGTGGTCATAATAGGGCGGACGGTCTTTTGGTGGCTGTCACCACAGAGGTAGGTGGTTTTTACCACCAGGGTTGTAATGTGCCCTAATATGACTTGTAGTGCCTGGGGTCATGTGGAAGAGATTTAGGCCCATATTTATACTTTTTGACGCAAACCAGCGCTGGCACTAGTTTGCATAAAAAAAAATTACTGCCGGCTAACGCCACTCCTACGCGCCATGCAGGCCCCTTATTTAATGATTGACGTTAGCCGGCGCTGCAAGCTGGTCAGAGTAAAAGAAAATGACTCAAACCAGGCAGTGCCGGCATAGGGGAAAATGGGGGTTGTGCGTCAAAAAATGGTGGGGTTTGAGTCAAAAATCATGGCTCAAACTGGACTTGCGCCATTTTTTGATGCACAATCCCCATTGAAATGACTCCTGTCTTAGGGAAAACAGGAAAGACAGGAGCCATGCCCCCTTGCCCAATGGCCATGCCCAGGGAGCTTCTGTCCCCTGGGCATGGCCATTGGGCACAGTGGCATGTAGGGGGCCCCAAATTAGGCCCCCATATGCCACTTTAAAAAATAAAAAAATAATACCTCAACTTACCTGTACATAACTGGGATGGGTCCCCCCATCCATGGGTGTCCTCCTGGGGTGCGCGAGGGTGGCAGAGGGTGTCCCTGGGGGCAGGGAAGGGCACCTCTGGACTGCTTCTATGGTCTGAGACCATGGAAATGAGCCCAGAGGCCCCTTAACGCCTGCCCTCACCCAGGAGTTAAAAAACGGCGCACAGGCCTTAAAGTCATTTTTGGACTGGAACGCCTACCTTGCATGTCATTAATGCAAGGTGGTTTCCCGCAACCAAAAATTTACGCACACGGAGGTTTTTTGACATCTCCGGGGTTGGCATCATAGTTTAAGTAAGGGGCAAAGTTTGTGCCAAATGTGCATCAAAGGTTTTGACGCACATTCGGCGCATACAGAGTATAAATATGCCCCTTAGGGTCCAATTTAGATCTGGGCGGTAACAGTTCCACCATCGATTTTTAGATGGAAAACCGTTCATCTACAAGGCGGTCCCCCACCCGATTTAGATGTTGGCGGGACCATAGCCAATAACCCATCTGAGTTCCGTCGACTCTACCAGAACTTTCCAACTGCACTGATGGCGCCATAGGAGAAAGCGATTGACAGTAGGACTCCTGCCAGTCTTCCCACCGTGCAGATTTAGATGTGCCTTCCCAGCAAGCAAACTGTGGTTGGACTACCTCCACACTTGAGTTGGCGGATCGTAAAGGAAATGACTTCTGTTTCCGACTGGACCTGACTGGACACGACCAACCGCTACTGTCACTGGACCACAGAGGACATACAACTCAACCATCACTTGACTTCAAAGTAAGCGTTACATATTATTTGTGAAGTGTTAGCACTTGACATCATCTCAGAACCAGTGCAGTCATATACATGCATAGTATAAATTTTTAAGGACAACTCGTGATATGTATATGTAATCAAAATATTATTGGAGACACACCTGCATTTCACATATCTGCTGCATTACACAAATATTATTTTGGCTTTATACATTCAATAACACATTGTTTGCACCAAAATACACTGAACATCACAATTGTAAAATGTGTCCATGTGTGCTCTTCGCAATAGGACCTTCAAATGTAATGTGATGCTTCCAGTTGTGAGTACAAGTCAGTGCATGTATATCACTGTTTTGTGTTGCTGTGTGCAGCATTCATGTCAGTATTGTAGTTTTGTTGTGGTCGTTGATGTCATATATACAGTTAAGCTTTAGTGTGATTGTGTTTGTGTGGTAGAGTGTGCAATTGTGTTGGTTATCGTGGTTGTGTTGCATGTTGGTGTGATGTCAATGTGTGTATGTTGTGTTATTGATGCATTGCAATGTGTGTTTACGGCTTGTACATGTAGTGCTGTGGTGGAATGCCTAGGGATAACAGTGGGTATGTTGTGGTGGTGGACTCATATGGACAAGGTACAGTGTGTGTGTGTGTGTAACTTACCTCAATTTCATAACCACTGCCATTTGGACGATATGCATTGGGTCCTGCGACAGCAATCCACCACCAGTTCACTGCAGAACTGTAGCAACTAAATATGGTCTACGGGAGTTCCCCAGCCTGGCAGCTAGGAAGAGCACTCCTTTTCGGCCATCAGCGGCTCAGCTGCATTACATCTAAATATGGCGTGACTTAATGGAGTACTCGGGTCTGCCTCCACAGTGGGATGGGGGTAATACAGCCAAGATCTAAATCAGACCATTAGTGTGCTACCCCTATTTAGTAGGTTGAAACTATTCTGATCTGGAAATACATTGATAAATTCATAATGAGTCATCACTTCTGGGACTTTATTAACAACTGGGCCAGACAAAGGTATATAGTGTAAACTATCATTTATGGTCCTGGTGCTGGTTGTTCCCAGACATTCAGGCCCAAATGTAAAAGGGCCTGTGCCAACTATCGCCATATTAGTGTAATTATTCTTTACACTAGTGTGGCCATAGCGTGGCAAAAATGCCACACCATATTTCCAAAGTGGCGCAATGCTTGCCAGCCATAATGTATGCATGGGGGGTGTTCCCCCATTAGGGGGCCTGCTAAAATGGTGCAGTGGAATCTATGAGATTCCACTGCTCTATTTTCTGTAGCAATTTTGAACACATGCACAGAGGGGGCATTAAAATGAGACACACTTTTATTTTAATGGACCTCTTGTACTTTGCAGGATTAGCACCAAAATATTTGGCACTAATCCTGCAAAGTACAATAGCTTAAAAAAGATGATGCTATTGCCCCTAACCTGAGCCATGGTGCCCCATATTTTGAATACGGTGCATACATGGTGGCTTTTGGGGTGCGCAATGAAACACCATCTTTCTTAAATCTGGGCATCAGATTCTTGTGCCACAATATTCTGATGCTCCATTAGGTTCAGAGGCCGAACTGCATGTCTCAGTAGACCATTTATACAATCATCTCTGAAAGGGGCAGCATGTGGATTTAAAGTTGTTACACACAACGGTTTTGGATTAACATCTGTTGGCATTGTTATTTTATTTTGCTCCCTTGGAAAGCTGGACCAAGGGGGCAATATTATGCATGGTGGATACAGCCCTCTTTGATGTTGCTTCTGGGGCCTATAATCTAGTAACCTAATTACCTAATAATAACACATCTCTTTATAGCCTTTTTTGCAGTTTTGTTTTTGTTTTTATTTTGTGGAGAATCAACAATTAGGTTTAGTTTATTCCTTTGCAACGTGGTCTGTGATTTACTTATCAATTTTGCTTTGTTCTCTTCAAAGATGGAATAGGGAATTTTGGCAGTTTGCTTTATCTTCTCCTAACTATGTTCTACACAATGCATTTAGTCATGATTATGAGTTGCTCCGGATCCAATTTCTGCAGCTACTTTTAATGCCCTACTAGCTGGTTCTTATCTGAACAGGGCTCTTAGTGAATATGTGCATTGCTTCTTACTCGTCTTCCTCCTTTCTCTTTTTATTTTCTGTGGTTCTGTGGTGTGTGTGGGGGGCATCTCCAAATACTTGCCCGGTTAATAACTCATCGAGTTCAGTTATATATGGGGGTGGGCTTGAGAATGAGGGGCATGGGTTGTGTTTCCCTGCATCCCCAGGAATGCCACCATAAATGACTCCTAAGATTTGTATCAAATTCATAATTGAAATGCTCCTGGTTGCCACAGTTTTGACACCAATTTCATCATCCTCCTGTGGACAGAGCTCTTTTGTCTGTATTGCCTGGTCCTTTTAATTATTACCTGAATTTACAAGCATTTGTAATATGGCAGAGAGCATCTCTTTTATATAGTCAGACGAGTCAAGTGTCTTTTCGAGGTCATCAAAATATTTTGTACTTTTAAGGGGGCAATCTCATTCTTGTTTCCTTTTTGATGGGATATTTATTGATAATATTCGTAATCTCTTTCTTCCATTGTCCCCATTGGTATTGTTCTTTCTTTCTCTATTATTTTCACCATTAATTGCTTCTGCCTTTTCTGATCATTCAATGCCATGTTCTCCTGCCAAGGTAGGCTGGGCCTTACCATGGTGGTCTTCTACAGTATAGGCGATGCTGTATCCAGCAGTCTTCTTCATTACTTCAAGCTCTTCTGCTCTAGCCAGGAGCTGATACAAAGACTTTAAAGTCTTGTAGGGGGCTAATATTTCACAGGAGGTTGATGGGTCCTGTGATTTGGTCTCTCCTCCTGCTGACGTAACATTTGTCTCAGTGCCCTTAGAAGACTTGGAAAACTAATGCATAATAAGGCTGCTGATGGGAAGTTTATGGTGATCCTTTCATTGATATCTCCCAATGCATCACCTTGTAGAGCACTATGATTCAGGTCTATATAGCTTGAGCCCATGTTGTCATCCTCCTACTCTTTGTTTGAGAAGTCAAAAGATGATTATAAACTCTAATTGAGCACCTCATCGCTTTTGACCTATGAGAGGACTTTCCCTTTTTTTCAGTCATCTTGTATAGTGTTAGTTTGATTGATTGATTAGTTGGTACTTAATCAGACCATCAGTGGTATTGGAGATGCTGATGGCTACTATAATCTGTAATCAGTAGTCAGTGATCAGCAATGGTCAACAATCAGATTAGGGTGATACAAAGTCCTCTAGTTTTCCTGCTGTAACTGGGGACTTAGCAGGAAAGTTACCAGAGGTAATGATGTACTATTATGTACACTATTGCGTAATGACAGCGGAAGACAGGAATCAG
This sequence comes from Pleurodeles waltl, assembly GCF_031143425.1. Taxonomy (NCBI): domain Eukaryota; kingdom Metazoa; phylum Chordata; class Amphibia; order Caudata; family Salamandridae; genus Pleurodeles; species Pleurodeles waltl. The sequence continues at coordinate 172,276,401 of NC_090438.1, forward strand.
TGCTTGATAGGCAGGTAGGTTAGTATATAATCAAGTAGGTAGGCAGTGCAAAGCGATGTGGCACCAGGAGGCAGTAATGCATGTGGAGTGGCAGGTGAGGCACAAGCAAGCCACTCCGACTCATAGGCCTGCTGCCTCCACGAGTGTCGCAAGGCTCCACCACGCCAAATGCGCTGGTCAAAGGGTAAGGAATTGTTGATATAAAGCTACTCCCATATCACTGCCCTTTAACACACATCACCTGCTAAACCACACCTAACCCACACCTGTCCCACATCTGGCCACATTCATTCATAGCCTCTTCTTCTTGGTCCCTTGAGTCACTCCTCACAGGTTTCAAAATCGCAATCACAAGAGCAGAATTCTAAAGACTGTGTCATGCTGCATTTATTACCAGCTTAATAGTCATATCCTGACCAAATCCATGCCCAGGCCTATACCCATTAAAAAGCTCTAGCTGAAGCACAATCCTTCTATGCCTCTGAGCCCCCTCCAGAGAGCATGTAATGATATAACACTATAGAAAGAGGAGGGCACAATTGTTCGCTTGATTTACTTGAGATAGGTTTTGCTTTTGCTGATCAGCTACAAAAACTAAAGTGCCTTAGGCACTTCTGCGGAATCATTTGATGCAGGATTCCGAGTGTCTGGCAACCAAAGCAGGATAGCAGGATAGTAGAATGGCAGGATGGCAGCAGTTGGAGTGGCATTTAAGCAAGAAAAGACAGGTAAGGCATGAAAAGAGGCAGACATGTAGTGGATACAAGTTCTCACCTCACTTCATGCCATATCGCCCAATGAGGCCCAATTGAGACTCCAACATGTCTACACTTCTTCTGCACCAAAACAAAAACAAAGAAGCACACACCACAACGAGTTGTTCCAGGCCAGCCACCAACCACTGACACCCCTGCTACAAGCCTGCCTATGGGGGACACAGCTGATACCGCATGCTGTCCTGGTGGGCTAATTACTTGCAGCTAATGGCCTGAGGCCCACGTCCTAGGCTACACCTCAGTGCTTCGTGCATAGTTGTAGAGTCTCTCAGTCTCCTTCTCTCAGAGCATCTCTCAGTCCCCTTCTCTCCCCTCCTCTCATAGCTTTTCTCCATCTCCCAAAGCCTCTCTACCATCCCCCAATTACTGACCATTTTCAGACCCTTATAAGCACAGAAAAAGTCACATTGATAGTTTTTCGATTATAAGCCATTCCATAATTAGTATATGGCATAGGTTTCTCAAAAAGAAATAGTTCTTTTAAGACAAAATAATATATATATATAGTAAAAGCAAATATATTTTCATAAACATATACAAAATGTATCATTATATCATTTATGTGAATTATTAAAATTGCATTGTATAAGAAATATCAAATTATACAAATATTTGTATATTAAAAAAATTACATTAACTAATACCCTAAAATTCCCACATACACAAAAACAAATTAAATTAATAAAAGAAAACAAGAAAAATACTGAAGCAAATGGGATCTGCCCACTTAATTTCCCTGGATTTTCCACTTTTTTACTAGCCATCATTTTCTGTCTATCATGATAAGGCTGCTGCTGTACCCCTAAGATAAGAGACTATGGGCTGGTTACACACAAACAGTTGAGCACACAAATGTGCATAAGTGAACGGGCTGAGAGTGTGAGACAACCATCTAGCTCAGCCCAGTGTCTGCACACAGAGTAGCCTGTTGCAAAAAAGACCCTTCAGAGGTTAGTGCCAACCTGGTGAGGGACTGATATTGTGAGTGCAATGCCCATGGAAAGACATTCATAGTGTTTATCTGTTTATCTGTGAAGATCACTGAAAAGATCTTTGTTCATTACTGATTTACACATTATATGCAAAATCTGTGCCACAGCATCGTTTCTGTCTACTTAGGACCAAAGACAATGGTCAGGTATTATTCTTATGGTACAGATGTTCTCTGAATACAAATCAAAAATCACTTTTATGATAACTCTACTCCTCATGGCAATTGGAGAATTGTCATATTTCTCTGATTCAGTTCATAATTAGATTTGATCCCTTTCCCCCCTGCTCTGCTGACTACCAGGAGGATCATTGGGCTTCCCTCACTGTAGGGCCATTTTCCAATGCTTGGCCTAGTTCCTCGGAGAAGAAGGCATGGAGAGGGAATCAGCATGTTCTAGTTAACTGCATCTGGCCTGGGCAAGCCAACGTCTGTAAAATAAAGGAGGTAGGAAAGACCTCTGGAGCCAAACACAGGAAAGGCTCCCCTTTGACATTTAGTAGGAAGGGATAAAGCTGCTGTGTTATCTGTGGCTGGGCTGAAGCTCTTTTCATGGAAAACGTCAAGCCACCTATTGGACTTGGCCTTGTATGTAGAATCACCCCAGATGTTTTGCCTTCCTTTCGTGTTGGCTTTTAGGACTCTGTGCACTGTTTTCATGCTAGCCAGTGGTAAAGTGCTTGTGCTTGCTGCCTGAAACATGGTAAAATTGGCCTACACCTAATTGGTACATTTAATTTACATGTATGGCCCTACTATACTTTACTACAAGTACCCAGTGCGTAAATTAAAGCTATTGGTGGGTCATAGCACTCATTGTGTCATCTACTATAAGTAGCCTTTGAAAACATGCCTCAAAACTATCACTGCAGCCTGTAGTGCAGTTTTAAAACTTTTACCAGGCTAAACTTTCTTTTTTAATGTGTCATGGAATTCTCCACACAAAGGTTGGCATGAAGAATAAAAAGGGAGACTTCAGAACCTCTTATCAGAACACTCTTTGACCTTTGGGTAGTTTGGAAGAAGAACTGCCTTGGTATCTGAACAGGAAAGATAGGACCTTCTTGCGTTGAACCCAGGCTTCCCTAAACTGATTACAAGGGTCAATTGACTGACCTCATTTTTGAGCCACAGGGGAACAAGCTTGCAGCGTGCTCGGCTGACCAGCAACAATTGGACCTGCTTGACTAGCAAGAGACTTGCTGCTGGCCTCTGATGGAGTGAGTACTATTTCCCCAGATGTGTCCCGACAGGTCCTGGACCCTTGGCTGGCACCAGCGTATATTCCTCCTGATGAAAAAGTGAAAGTGAAAGTTTTGAGCTACTCACAAACATGAAGTTGACCTCTTTGCTCAGAAAAGGCCATGACAATCACCAATGTGAAGCTCCAGTGGGACCTGTTCTGAAAGACAGGGACAGTCTGCAATTCTCAACCTGCTCCTCATGCCAACAACTAACTCCTTACAGCCACTGCTAAACTAGTGAAGGTAACTTTTCAGGGGGACAAACCTGGCTCCCACTCTGGGGAATGTTGCACTTATTGCTTGTGAAGGTTTCACATCCTCGACAACTAATATACAATTTTCTTAGAAATACACATTATTAAAAAAAAAAATACTATAAAATTAATTTGCATATAAAAAATACAATTGCATAATTACCACAGTCAATTATCTAAATGCCCAAATAAATTAAAAATATTTGTCCAATTATCGATACAAAAGTGTCTAATTGCCAAAGTAAAATTTAAAAAATAAATAAAAATCAACGGTAACATTTGTTTGGAAGCATATTAACCTCATTACATCACTTGTCTCGGGTCTACAGAAACTGGAGAGAGGCTGACATTTGACATATTGTGCAACAGTTTTTCAACGGAGGAGGTAGAGGTGCTTATATTTTCATGAGATGCAACACCTAACTTTTGGTACCAGACTGTTCACCGACTACAGCCTGTTGGAGCACAAACTTCACAAGAAGTGACTGCCTGACAGCATGCATCTCATAACTAATGCATACACAAATGTGATGGCTGGAAAGCTTGAATTAATCTCAGCCTCAGAGCTCCTCCTTATTAGTCAGGCCACATCCTACTCCATCGTTATTTTGTACACAATACCAGCTCAGTTTCGACCCATCCATATACTAATCAGACTTGACTAAATTTGGCAAATTTTTTAAATAAGGTGATAGAACTAGGCTAGTTGGATCAACCCAATTTTAGCTAGCCAACAACACGAACAGCAGTGATGTCTGGTTGGGTCTATCATATCCTTTTTTCAGGAGTGAAATAAGCTGGATTCAGGACATTGACATGAAATATAACAAAAAAGTGGAAACAAGAAGATCATTTTGACAATATAATCACACTATATCTACTAAATCAGCAAATGAAAGGTGTAGCAACACTTCACAGTTAATGTAGACTTAGGTGGTCATTACAACCCTGGCGGACGGTGTTAAAGCGGCGGTAAGACCGCCAACAGGCCGGTGGTAAAAAAATAGCAATTACGACCGTGGCGGAAACCAATAACAAAGACAGCCACTTTAACACTCCGACCGCCACGGCGGTACAAACAAACAGCGCAGCGGTCACTGCCAACAGACAGGCGGGAGACAATGTACTACCCACACTATTATGACAGGCCAATCCGACACCTTTTCCGGGGCAGATTCACTGTGGATAAAAACACAGCGGAAACAGGAATTTCGAAGGGAAAACGCTCACCTCTACACACTCCACGAGGAACGAGGACACCATGGAACCGGAACTCCAAATCCTACCGGTGATAGTCTTCCTGCTCCTCTACAAGGAGCACGAACGCCGGTGGCGAAGGCCACGGTGAGTACTGCACCTACGATACAGGGGAGGGGGGAGGCAAAAAGAGGGACACACACACGCAACACCCCCACCCTCACCCACTACAACACACACACTAATGCACATCAATACATCACAGTTACACCCCCCAAACCTCCCCGGAAGAATGCACCAGGCATAGTAGTCCAGGTACTGCACAAAGAAAGTCCGTGGAACACTGGGACCACACGGTATGGGCGAGACCCACACAAGATCCCTGACCATGATGGAGAGAACACTGCAGGGGCATCAGACAGCAAGAAAACAGGCACCTCAGGGGGAGGGAAAGGGGGGGCACCTCAGCCGCTTGAGTGCACGACGCCAAATCCACGAGGGGGCCACATGCCCACTGTTCAATCCTGGGGAGTGCAAAGCCACAGTCTCTCAAGTCTCTACAGTGGGTGGTTTGCCCACTGTTCAATCCTGGGGAGTGCAAAGCCACAGTCTCACAAGTCTCTACAGTGGGTGGTTTGCACACTGTTCAATCCTGGGGAGTGCAAAGCCACAGTCTCTCAAGTCTCTACAGTGGGTGGTTTGCCCACTGTTCAATCCTGGGGAGTGCAAAGCCACAGTCTCTCAAGTGGATAACAGTCTCCACTGGTTTTGGAGGGGGACTGGTGCCCAGAGAGCTTCATCCTGTTTAGGACAGAGGTAGTGGATGACAGTCTCCACTGGTCCTGGAGGGGGACTGGTGCCCAGAGTGCTTCATCCTGTGAAGGACAGAGGTAGTGGATGGATCTCTCCACTGGTTCTGGAGGTGGACTGGTGCCCAGAGTGCTTCATCCTGTGAAGGACAGAGGTAGTGGATGGATCTCTCCAATGGTTCTGGAGGGGACGGTGCCCAGAGTGCATCACTCACCCCGTGACGGACCCAATTGCGCCAGTGCCCCTGAGGCTCATGGGCTAGCGGTGCTTGAGTTGGCAGTGCCCTGTTCAGCGGTGCTTGGGTTGGCGGTGCACTGTTCAACGGTGCTTGAGTTGGCGGTGCCCTGTTCAGCGGTGCTTGAGATGGCGGTGCCCTGTTCAGCGGTGCTTGAGATGGCGGTGCCCTGTTCAGTGGTGCTTGAGATGGCGGTGCCCTGTTCAGCAGGGCTTGTGCTGGCGGTCCTTCATGGACCAGCGGGGCTTGTGCTGGCGGTCCTTCATGGCCCAGCGGGGCTGGTGCTGGCAGTGGCCTCCCTGGCAGCTGGGCTGGTGCTGGTGGTGGCCTTCTGGGCAGCTGGGCTGGGGCTGGCGGTGGCCTCCTGGGCAGCTGTGCTGGGGCTGGTGGTGGCATCCTGGGCAGCTGGGCTGGGGCTGGCGGTGGCCTCCTGGGCAGCTGGGCTGGGGCTGGCGGTGGCCTCCTGGGCAGCGGGGATGGTGGCGGTCTTCTCCGCCGTGCAGCTCTTTCCAGACTTGCCGGGTTTCTTGTGGCCCTTCCCCAACTTGGAAGGTGTCACAGCTGACTCCACACTCTCAACGGGACCCCTGGGAGCGGCTTTGGTGGCTGGAGTCTTCCCCCTCTTCCGTCGGGCACTGGCCAACTTCTGATGCTTCACAGGTGGGGGACTGTCTGTGCTGTGGCTCCATGCCACACTGGCTGTCCTGGTGGCCGGTACACTCCACAGAACCGGTGACTACGGGCACCACTGGTCCCGGAGATATTGTGGCTGAGGTTCAACTTCGGGACCTATGAGATGGACGGGGTGGGGAAGGAGGGGGAGGTGTGGGAAAAAGGTCAAGGGTGGACAGGAAAAGTTTTTTGGACACACTGGGACGGGTAGCTGGAGGGGGTTTGGGAGTGGAGGAAGAGGTGGTGGTAGTAGGAGGTGTAAGTTTGGTGACTTTGGGTGAAGGTGCATGCGCTGGAGGCTGTCGTGGATGACTGTTAGGTGGGTGTGTGCTTGCGTTTGTGTATCTTGGGAGGGGGCGTCATAGACACACTGTGAGAGGACACAGGGGACGTGTGAATGGTAGTGGGGTGGTGACTGCACATGAGCGGGGTGTGATGGTGGGTGTGCTGGTGAGGGACGTAGTGGCTGTAGACGAGACTGGGATGGAGGAGGGAGACGAAGACGAGGGGGACACAGTGGAGGCAGTGGATGTTGGTGTGTCTGCATGTGTGTGTTGCTTCCGTGAGTGCCTGTGGGATGTGTGGTGCTTATGTTTGCCTGAGCTTCCCTTGTGTGTTGAGGTGTGTGCAGGCTGGTCTGACGGTGTGCTTGGGATAGGCAGAGGTACAGGGGATTGGGTCTGGGTGGAGGAAGTTGGAGGGGGGAGGCTAGAGACAGGGACAATGGCTGCCATCAGTGCTGAGGCCAGAGTGTGAAAAGCTCGGTGAAGGGGCGCCTGACCAGAATGAATGCCCTCCATGAATGCATTTGTTTGTTGCAACTGCTTTTCTACACCCTGGATGGCATTCAAAATGGTAGACTGCCCAACAGTGAGGGACCCAAGGAGGTCAATGGCAGGCAGCAGGGGTGACTGGGGCAGGGCTTGAGGTGCCTGGGGCGAAGGTGATGCCCACCCTCCTGTGTGAGCGGGCACAGGGCGAAGGCTGAGGGGCTGCTGGGAGGGCGGTGCTGGTAGGGGGGGTGGCGGCTGTACCTGTAGATGCGGGGGGCACAGATGTTGCCGCCACCACAAGGGAGCTCCCATCAGAGGACGAGTCTGTGTCGCTCGTGTCAGCTCCTGTCTCCGCCGTGGAGCTCCCCTTGCCCTCCATCCCACTGGTGAACTCAGAGTCCATAGTCTTGCCCTCCTGGGACATGTGGGATGCAGCTCCCTTCTGCTCCGGTGTCACTGCTCCTCCGCCTGATGATGCTAATGCACACATGAACAGGGAGACCACAAAAAGAGGGGGGACAACAGAAGAAAGACATGTTGAGTGCCTGCATTACCGCTACCGTTGGCGGAGAAGACAGACACAGGAGCCCCCTGCACTACACAGCGCTCTTGGGCTCCACTGTTCAATTCCTGGGAAATGGCCTACAAGGCTATGGATGACATCTGCACACATAGATGACACAGGGGCATGAATAGCTGTACTTGGCACTCTACAGAGGTGGGCTGGGGTGCCACATGGCCTGCCTTACGGAGGGGCCTTGCCTGCGGAACTCGCCCTGGCCTAGGGAAACTCACAGCCCTCCTCCCCCACCCAGACAGCTCCACTGCGTGCAAAGTCTCACCCCCTTGTGTCTGCTGTGTTGCCCTCAAGCGCCCACCCAACTTCGGTAGGCCACCGCCAGGATCCTGAACATCAGGGGGGTCATGGTGTGACGGGCACTCCTCCCACGTTGGGAGGCCATCCCCAGCTGAGCCTCCGCCGTCTGACCCAGCGGCGAATGTCCTCCCATCTTTTCCGGCAGTGGGTGCTCCGTCTGTGGTAGACCCCCAGGGTCCGGACATCCTTGGCGATGGCACGCCAAATATCTTTCTTCTGGTGGGCGCTGACCTACATGAAATGTACAGGGGAAGAAGAGAAGTCATTACCAACTGCACTGTGAAAGTGATTGGCCCCCATCCCTACCCTTGCCATGTGGCACATGCATTCACCGTCTTTCATGCACGCAGCACTCTGCCCCCTTCCTTCTTACATCCAGCCCTCTCCACACAGGCATAGCCCATGCAACATGCTCCCTGTGAACTTACCTGTTTGTCTGGAGGACCGTAGAGTAGGTTGTACTGGGGGAGGACCCCGTCCACAAGTTTCTCCAACACCTCCGATGTGAAGGCAGGGGCCCTTTCCCCAGACGCACGAGCCATTGTCTCTTCCAGACCGAGGTCACACGAGCACTTGCAGTGTAGGTCCTCTCCTGTCGAAGATCAGGTATCGAGTGATTGAACAGATAGAAAATGGCGGTCACGTCCGCGGCGGTGCGTATCGTCACCGCCGGCGTACATCGTCATTGGCTCCTGGTGCCCATAGGGTCCAATGTTAACCAATGCAGCATTGCGCCGCGGTCTTCGACCGCCTACCGCGACGGTGTACAACGCCAGCGTAGTTACCTCACATCCCATTGTCCCACTTTAGAGGTCAGGCAGCCGTCATTTCAGGGGCCCACATGGCTTCATTTTCAACTGCGTCACACATGCCTAGGCCTAGACGCAACACACATACAGGCCACCTTTTGTGTATGATTGGTGTTCTGAGTTGTTTGACTCTGTGCTCGCTGTTGTCCTTCATAGGCACCATCCGCTGGGACATGTGAGGAGATGGCGGCATCCTCCGGTGTACCGACCATTGGTGTACCTGTCGACAATGGAGGAGTGACATTTGATAATCACCTACAGGCTTGACCGTGCCACAATCCAGGAACTGTGTACCCAGTTGGAGCCAGACCTGATGTCAGCAATCCGCCATCCCACAGGAATCCCCCCTCAAGTGCAGGTGCTATCAGTGCTCCATTTCCCTGCAAGTGGCTCTTTTCAAACAACTGTGGCCATGGCATCAGGGATGTCCCAGCCTATGTTTTCCAACGTATTGTCCAGAGTGTTGTCTGCCCTTCTGAAACACATGCTACATCGTTTTACCTCAGGTGGAGGATTTGCCTACGGTGAAAGGTGATTTCTATGCCCAGGGACATATCCCCAACATCATAGGTGCCATTGATAGGGCCCATGTGGCTTTGCCCCCCCCCCACAGGAGTGAACAGGTGTACAGAAACCAGAAGAGTTATCACAGCTATGAAGGTACAGATGATATGTTTGGCAGACCAGTACATCTCCCATGTGAATGCCATGTTCCCTGGCTCAGTGGATGACGCCTTCATCCTGCGGAATAGCAGCATCCCTTATGTGATGGGTCAACTCCAGAGGCACCGTGTGTGGCTATTAGGTGAGCACCTGGAAGCAAGTCAGTGGGAATGGTTGTCTGGGTCGGGGATTATCCCTCCAGGTTAGTGTGTGTCTGACAGTTGTCCCTCGCCATTTGCAGGTGACTATTGTTACCCCAACCTGTCATGGCTACAGACCCCAGTGAGGAATCCCAGGACCAGGGCAGAGGAACGCTACAATGAGGCTCATGGGCGAACTAGGAGGGTGATCGAGCAGACCTTCGGCCTCCTGAAGGCCAGGATCAGGTGCCTCCATATGACAGGTGGATCCCTATTCTACTCACCAAAGAAGGTGTGCCAGATCATCGTGGCCTGCTGTGTGCTTCACAACTTGGCTTTGCGACACCAGGTGCCTTTTCTGCAGGAGGATGGTCCATTGCGGTGTTGTTGCAGCTGTGGAGCCTGTGGACAGTGATGAGGAGGAAGCAGAGGAAGAAGACATGCACAACAGGGACTCAGTGATCCTGCAATATTTCCAGTGAGACACAGGTAGAAATCCAAACCTGCCTACTACATGTACTTTGACACTACTACCTCTCTCCCGTCTGTCGTTTTCACCCAGTGTATGGTCACTGAGTTGTCACTTTCCCTTACGATTTCAGAGATGTGGGTCCCACTGTGTGACATCTGCTTAGATTCCACATGGACTAGAGCTGTGTGACATAGGTATGTTGACATTACTATTTAAAAAACATTTTAGCACTGTAATTGCTAATACACTATTTCGAAATCACAGACAGACTCCAGATCATTTTGTGCTTTAGGTGTGTTTATTTAAATGCTAAAAATTGGAGGGGGTAGTGAAATGGTGAGGGGTGATGGCGGAGGAGTGTCCATGGCAGAGTCCAGTCTATTAGTCTCACAGGTGCATTGCCCATATGGGCATAGGAAGTGGAGCTGGGGCAGTTTATTTATGGACAGGGTGACAAAGTGGGACAGTAGGATGACAATCAGGGTGGTCTCATTTCTTGGCGGGGGTCTTGGCATTGTTCTCTGTCTTGTTCCTGGATCTCAGGGACCGTTTGCGGGGTGGTTCTCCCTCTGCAGGGGGTGGGGTGCTGATGTGGTGGTCCTGTGGCGGGGCGTCCTGTCCACTAGCGCCGGCGGAGGTGGTGGGCAGTTCATCGTCCATGCTAGTGTCAGGGGCCCCTTGTAGTGCCACAGTGTCCCTCCTGGTGCTGAGTAGTTCCTTCAGCACCCCTACGATGGTGCCCAGGGAGGAGCTGATGGTTCTGAGTTCCTCCCTGAAGCCCACATACTGTTCCTCCTGCATGCGCTGGGTCTCCTGAAACTTGGCCAGTACCGTTGCCATCGTCTCCTGGGAGTGGTGGTAGGCTCCCATGATGGAGGAGAGGGCCTTGTGGAGAGTGGGTTCCCTTGGCCTGTCCGTCCCCTATTGCACAGCAGCCCTCCCAGTTCCCCTGTGTTCCTGGGCCTCCGTCCCCTGGACCGTGTGCCCACTACCACTGCCCCCAGGTCCCTGTTGTTGTTGGGGTGGTGGGTTAGCCTGGGTTCACTGTAGTGGTGGACACACAGCTGATTGACGTGTCTTGGGGACGGAGGTATGGGCCCGCTGGGTAGTTGCTGTGCTGGTGTTTCCAGAGGGGGGAAGGTCTGTGGTGGCCTGTGCCTGTGTGAGGGGAACCGACTGTCCAGAGGTCCCTCATGGTCCGGGCTGGTCATCTAGATCCAGTTGGACAGAGGTGCTGTCATCACTGTGGGCCTCTTCTGTTGGTGGTGTGGACATGTGTGGACCCTCCTGTCCGGTGACGTTGGGTAGGGGTCCTGCAGGGGTATAAAAGCATGTTTATTAAATCTGTGTGTGTAATGGTGTGCAATGGGTGGGTGACTGTGTACCCCAGTGCTAGCATTCCTGTGTGGGAGCTTGTGTGATGATGGTTTAGGGGGGTGTATGGGTATGTGCAGTGGGCATGCTTTGGTGATGGGTGTCCATGCTTTGTTGTTGCATGCAGGGCTTGGTGTTGGGATGCGTGGTTTGTGATGTTGGGACATATGTGAGGATTTGGGGTGCTGGGGGTGAGGGTGGGAGTATGTGATAGCATGCTGGTAGGGTGGGGGATGTAATAGTAAAGCTTTGTCTTACCAGAGTCCATTCCTCCAGCTACTCCTGCGAGGCCCTCAGGATGCAGAATCACCAAGACCTGCTCCTCCCAAGTTGTTAGTTGTGGGGGAGGAGGTGAGGGTCCGCCGCCAGTCCGCTGAACCGCCAGGTGGTATCTTGAGACCACGGAACGCACCTTCCCCCGTAGGTCGTTCCACCTCTCCCTGATGTCCTCCCAATTTCTTGGGTGTTGTCCCACTGCGTTGACCCTGTCCACTATTCTTCGCCATAGCTCCATCTTCCTAGCTATGGAGGTGTGCTGCACCTGTGCTCCGAATAGCTGTGGCTCTACCCGGACGATTTCCTCCACCCTGACCCTGAGCTCCACCTCCGAGAACCTGGGGTGTCTTTGCAATTCCATGGGGTGGTGTAGGTGATGTGAGGGGTGGAGTGTGTGGTGATAAGTGTGGTGATATGTAGTGGTGTGTTGTGTGAGGTGCGTGGAAGTTGTGTGGGTGATGGTGTTGTGTGCCTGTGGATGCTGTTGTTCTTGCTGGTGATGTCTCTCTCTGGCCTTCTTTCAGAATTTTGTTGTTGTGGGGGTTTGTGGGTGATGTGGGTGTGTGTTTTAAATTGTAATGGGTGTGTGGGAGTGGTGTGTGTATGTGTATCAGGTGTGTGTATTTTGAATTGTCCAATGTGGCTGTGTTTTGTAAGAGTGTGTGTATTGATAGTGTGGGCGTATTTCTGTTGCCGTGATGGTGGAGGTTTTGTTTTCGCCAGTTTATCACTGACCTTTGGTGTGGTGGACTTGTGTGGGTGTCTGACTTTTGGCGGATTCCGAGATGTGGGTCATAGTAGCTATGGCCGAATTCCGCGGCCGCAACGGTGTGTTGGCAGTCTTCTGCACGGCGGTAAGCACCTTTTACCACCAATGTTGTAATGACCGCCTTAATCATCAAAAGACTGAATAATCTAGTACCACACACGTTTGCAAATCCACTCCTGTGTATAGTATTTTCTTTACCAGTCTTCCATTATTTGCATATTTTTTTTATCATTGAGCGGTTAATGTGTGAAATTAGAGAACCAGAACATACGTCAACCACCAAGTTGCCATCAGTGTTGCCGAAGCCATCTAATTAGGATAAGGGTGTGTGTTAATAGGAACATGATTCACATGGGAAGTAAAACAGAAAGCACAAGGTAACCTGCAGCAAAAGTTGAAATGAAGTAGCTTATGCTTATCATTCATGGAAACCACCTTGGTCGGAATGCAACTTTAATTGCATTTTGCATCCATCAACTCCACCCCAACATCTATTTCCCAGGGCTGTCTTTTAGGACAGAACAGAATGTTTTGAGAGCAGAAAACACATTGTATTCCATCTTGTGGAATCTGAGGATTTGTGCAACTGGGTTAACAGTCTGAATTCTAGCAGTTCTTTAGGGAACCCAGGAATCTTCTCCTGTGTGATATATCTCAGTCTAAAGTAAATGGATATAAACAGAGGAGTGGGGGTGCATCTGGTATTGTACTGGTCTAGTGTAAGGAAATTTATTTAAATCTAGATATGCCTATTTCTGTTAAAACAGTCTTGGCTGGGTTTGGGTCACCATGCATTCTTTGCAGAATTGACATAGTGAATTGTGAGCCAGAGGTATCACTAGTGAGCATAGAAATGGCATATAAGATTTCAAAGCTATATGCTTCCATGCTCAGCAAGTGGTCACTATAATAACTATCTCCATCAATTAGTGGCAATTCATGTAGCAGCAAAGACTCCAATGAAGTGCCACCTGTTTGCTCTTTCTCTGGCGTGAGGTAAGGAAGCCTAATGTCTACATTACTCCAGTATCTGACAAAAGAGCACTTACCAGATAAAGTAATACTTTTCCAGATCTGTGGCTTCAAACCCAACTCTCTCATTAGAGAGTGTCACAGCATCCCAGCTGATCCTTGGCTGTCCATCTCCCACACAAGTCTGGTCAACAAGGTTATAAGGGTCTGAAAAAAGTTCTTGATTAAAGAGGTGGATATTTTTTATGAATGAGTAGCAAAATGTATAAAGAAGTACTATTTGTAAGTGCCACTGAATCAGCCAGAGAGAGAGGTAACTTTGTCCAGACCTTAATTTGGTCAGTCAGTCTATCCACTGCTGGGTCATAGTTTAGTCTAATCGCATCTGTGTCTCTAACAGCTCTACTCCTAGATTTTTTATAGAGATTTTTGATAGAGTCTTCCATACATCTGATTGAGAATTACAATTCAGTTTTGACTGTGGATCACATAAGGTGTAATAGTTCAGTTTTATCCTTATTGATGGAAACACAAGAAAATCTGCAACATCTGACATCTTCCCTTCACTGTGGAAGTTTGTTTATATATGGATATATGGCACTCTATGTCACAACACTGTACTCCAATCTGACACGCCACTCCATTCTATGATACTCCACCCTACGAAACGCCACAACACTCCACTCTACAGCACTGTATGACACACCACTCCACTCTATATCATGCCGCTCCACTCTACAATATGCCACTCCACTATACACCATTCCACTTTATACCACTCAACACTCTACGCCATGACACTACATGACACAACACTTCTGACGCTCCAGTCTAGGACATTCCACTCTATTCCACTCTATGACATTTTACAACACTCTACACTCCACTCTACTCTACTCTATGCATTCTACAACACAGTACACCCATCAAGTCTACAACACTGTACTGCACTCTGTGGCACTCCACTCTGTAACACTCTACTCCACTCTAATCTGCTACTCTACTCTTTGACACACTACTTCTCTCTACTCCACTGCTCCACTCTATGCCACTCCACTCTATTCCATTCTATGCCACTCCACTCTACAACACTCTATGCCACTCTACTGTAACACACCCTACCACTCTGCTTCATTCTACAAAACTCAACTCTATAACATTCTACTCCACACTATGCCACTCCACTCCACAGCACTCTATGACACTCTATGCCACTCCCCTCTACGACACTCTATTATACGACACTCCACTGTATGATACTCTACTCTGTGACATTCAACTTAATGACAATCCACTCTACAACTTTCTACTCTAATGTAATCCACTGTATGCCATTCCACTCTATAACACTCTACTCCACTTTATGCCACTGTATGACACTCTACTCAATGACTCTCCACTTGAAGACACTATACTTGCCTGCACTCCACCTGACAATACTTCAGTTGACACAACTCCACTCTACGCCTGTCCACTGTACAACATGACACATCACTCTGTAACACAATACTGTACAGCACTGAACTCTTCGGCACTCAATTCTATGCCACCCCACTCTATTACATTAAATTCACAGTAAATGAGCTATAACATGCACCTTCCCCATGCACTACTTGTACCCTTTTATATTACTTCATTTATACCATGTAAAATAATAGCATTGAAAACAAGACTGATAACATCTGCAAATACTTAATTCACATGAACCACGGGCATGGGAGAGGGGCAAGTTTTAGAACATTTACTGTGGCTAGCAAGTTGACAACACTGTGTACATAGGTGCATAAGTAATAATTTTGGCATGGGGTGCAAAATATAACTTAAAGTTTAACTATAGCCTACATTACTCAACACCTTCAAATTATTATAACTCATGCATTTCCATACTCTGTGCATTCAACTCGGTAGCCACAATACATTACCTATAACTTGTACCTTCTCCATGCAATGCTTAATCCCTTTCATATTATATCAATTATACCATCTAAAGTTATAGTATTTACAACAACACTGACAATGAAAATCATATAATTTGAGAGAACAGAGTGCATCATAGAGTGGTGTGGTACAGTAAATGTATTTTGGGTACCAAGTTGAATACACTGTGTATGGAGGTGAGCAAGTAACACAATTTGAAGGTGCTGCATATCTTAGGTTAACTTTTTTATATAGAAGAAATAAAGTAAGTTATAGTAATTCAAATGTAGCACACAAATTATAAATTTAAGGTATAACTATACGTTTACCATAAATAAGTTTTAACCTTTGTTTTTTTCAATTAATTTTAAAGAGTTTTAATTTATTTTTTATGAAAATGTGTTTCAAATCATAAGGTCTAGTGGTGTTAAGTGGAATGTCGTTAAGGGGAGTGTTGTACAGTGTAGGGTGGAGGAGAGTGTCATATAGTATAGTAGAGTATAGTTCCCTGGAATGGAGTGGAGTAGAGTGGTATAACGTACAGTAGGCTAAAGTGTTATAGAGTGCAATGACATGTTATATAGTAAAGGGGGGTGAACTGCAGGCGTAGTATGGAGTAACTGAGTAAATTGTTATAAATTAGAGTGGTGTGGTGTACAGTACAGTGGAGCGGTGCTTTGTCAAGTGTCTTATTGTGGAGTAGGGTGCTGTAGGGGAGTGTAGGGGCACAGAGAGGCAATAGAGGAATGCACAGTCTAGTGTAGGGGCATCAAGTAGAGTGCAGTGTGGTATAGAGGCATACAGTGCAGTACAGTCTTGTAGAGTGGAGTTGCATAGGGCAGAGTAGAGTGTGGTAGAATGGAACACCGTACAGTACGATAGAGCAGGGTAAAGTGTTGTGCAGTGGAGAAGTGTGGAGTGGAGTCCAGTGGAGTGGCATAGCATAAAGTAGAGTAGCATGTTATAGATTAGTGTGGAGTGGAGTGGAATTAAGTGGACTGGCATAGCATATAGTGGCGTATAGTGTTGTAGCATGGAGTGATGTGTGGTATAGTAGAGTAGTCAGAAAGTGTCATGAAGTGGAGTAGAGTAGAGTGTCACAGAGTGGATTACAGTGTTGTACAGTGGAGTGGCATGGAGTAGAGTAGAGTGCAATACAGTATGGTAGAGTGGAGTGGTAAAGACTGTGATACAGTTGAATGACATATAGTAGCATACTTTGGAGTAGGGTATAGTGCAGTAGTGGAGTGCAGTGGAGAAGAGTAGAGTATTGTCTTATGGAGTAGAGTATAGTAAGCGGGTAAAGCAGCATAGAGAGAGCTGCATAGACTGCTGTACAGTGATGTAGAGTAAAGTAGAGAGATGAGCACTGGCATTGACAGAAGTGCAATGTTGTACAGAGCTATAGAGTGGAGTATGGTGGGGTACAGTGGAGGGGAATAGACTGTTGATGAATGGAATACAGTGTTGCTGAGCAGAGTACAGTGAAGTGGTGTGGAGTGAAATTGGTTAGGGTGGAGTGGCATACACAGGAATAGCATTGATTGCAGTGGTGTAGAGTGGAGTAACATACAGTGGTGTGGTATACAGTTAAATATCATCTGGTGAAGTGGCATAGATGTGGAGTGGCATAGTGTACAGTGGAGTAAAGTGTCATAGAGTGCTGTGTCATGTTGCCTAGCACAGTGGGGTGGCATAGAGTGGAATAGCGTAGAGTAGAGTGGGGTACAGTAGAGTGCTATACAGTGGAGGGGTTTAGAGTGGAGTGTTGTACAGTGGAATAATGTACAGTAGAGTGGAGTGGTATATAGGGAGTGGCGTACAGTGGAGTGAATACAGTGGAATAGCATACAGTTGAGTATGTTGTACAGTGGAGTGATGTAGAATGGAGTGGCATAGGATGGAAACACATCCAGTGGAGTGGCATAGAGTGCAGTAATGTAGAGTGAAGTAGCATGTAGCGGAATCATGTACAGTGGAGTGATGTACATTGGATTGGAGTAGAGTGGAATGTCAGAATATAATAGCGTAGAGTTGAGTGGCATAGAATGTAATTGTGTACAGTGGAATAGTGGAATGGGGCACATTGGAGTACTGCAGAGTGGAGTGGAGTACAGTGGAGTGGTGTAGAGTAATATAGCATACAGTGGAGTGTTGTGGAGTGGAGCAGTTTAACAAGAAGTGGTGTACAGTTGAAAAACATACAGTGGAGTGGCAAAGAGTGAAGTGGTGAAGAATGGAATGGAACAGAGTGGAATGAAATGGCTTACAGTGAAGAGACACGCAGTGGATTGAGGCAGAGTGCTGTGGCACATAGTGGAACAGAATACAGTCAAGACTACAGTGGCATACAGTGGAGTGGCATAGAGTGGAATAGCGTAGAGTGGAGTGGCATAGAGTTGAGTGAAGTGTACGTCACTATAGTCTACCACTCTACACGCTATCTCGCAACACTCTACAACAATCTAATTCAATCAAAAAGATTTTAATGCACTGCAGTACTTCCTAGGAAGTAGCACAGCACTCTGTACATATTTTTAAGTATACAGAAACCTATAAATAATTTTACCTACCTCCTGCCACTTTATAAAGTGGCAACGGGTAGGGAAAAATTTAATACCTAATACTTACCTATAACTAATGCCATAACTAAGGACACAACCAACGTGCAACGGAAACTACATGGCTGCCTTTAACATTTGTAAAGGCAGTCATCAGTCAATCACATAATGCTTTCACGAAATACCACATAATTTCACAAAACTACTGCAACAACAGACATCAGTAAGTTGAAGTGCAATATAGCAAAAAACTACTTACCTATAGTACCCAAAAGTATATTCTGTACCCCATATTGTATAATTCTGCCACATCTCATTGACATCCATTCTGCCATATATATATATATATATATATACAGTAGCATACTTTGGAGTATATGTATATATACTGAAAAAAGGTTAAAGGGACAGTATAGGAAGGTGTGGAAATGTCAGTTAAACCATTCTGTTTAAAACAAAAATAATGACTGAAGTTCAACATTTATAGTTAGCCCAAATAAGTATAACTTGTGCCCCTAAAGTAATTATAACTTGTGCCCCACCATGCACAGTGTTGTCATCAATTATCTCATTTTAAATGTAACAGTCATGTTATCAATGATGTCATAGAACATGTCAGGAGTGATGTACTATGTGAGTGTATAAGCAATGCAATGTGAGGGAATTTCAGTGGTTTTGTTCTATTAAACAGTGTGTTTTAACTAGCATTTTCACCTAACTATTACAACTCTTTAACGTTTGTTTTTTTCAGTCAATTTCTAGGTCTTTCCATTAATGTAAAGTCAGATATATTTACAATTGCTAACTATACCATCACTTTAACCTTTTCTTTTTTAGTGACTTGCTTTCTTTTCTTTAACATAAAGTAATATCTCATTACCATAGGTAATGCCAACCCATGCATCCATGTGATTTGGTGGTATGTAGTGCAGGTTGTGCACAGGGACTCAAAGCCCAAAAGGCCTGCATGGCTAAATATGTGATATTATAATATAACATATGGAAGACCTGCTGACTTTGTCAAAGGGCCAAGACACCAAAATATAAAAAGTGTGCATTTGGCTTTATGAATGGGCCAGCATGTCAACATACATGAAGCAGACCTAATGTTGTTGTCAAAAATAACAAATAACTATAATAAAACATATATTTCATCAGTTCACACAATGCAATGTTTAATAACATTGATTATCATGAAAATATTTGAAAACAGTTTTATTTAAAAATCAACATGTTTGTGACTTTTTCTTTTACCATTTTTCAGCACACGCATTGCAGCCGCAAGAGAACCCTTCACTCTAGCGGAGGAGAAGAGTGCTCCAACAAAGACTACTTTTAAAAAATGGAAGCTCTCTAGGGTCATGATTGAATGGTCCAGGATATTTACTGGTTTTTAAGGTTGCTGGGGGGCTGCTGCACACCTGCACCGCCCCCCCCACAACATAAAAAATATGGTTGGTGGTGACCAGTCCCCTTCACTAGCCTTTAAAATTCAGTAGGGAAATCCTTGCTTGGAACAATGAATATTAAATGAGTGTCTCTTTTTGCTAATTTTTCCTTCTTTTATTTTAATTTTTATTCTTTTGAGTGTTCCGGAGCTCAGCAGGATACCCATATCTTGAATTTTTGTTGAGAACTGCGGGTGAGCCCCTGCAGCCCTGCCGTATGCTCTATTTAACAAAAAACACCCTGGGTATGCCACAACATTTTTAACTATAGGGACTATGGGGAAGCCCACAGACCCCACACCTCCACCAGCACCCCTGCCAGCACTCACCCCAGGTGTGTAAAGAGTTGCCATTGTTCCCTACTGAAGGTTGCAGCTCCCTCTGGGTGGGAACACTTCTCTGTTTAGTGGGCAGGGAGAAACTTATGTGCTCCCACCTGGTGGGAGCAGTTATTTGCTACCACTCAGTGGGAGCACATAACACTTCCCTGCCTGTGCTCCTCTGGGCAGAGAAACTACAGGGACACTACAGGGCATAACAGACACTGTGACAAAGCCCGCCCAGAGTGTTGGGGCCTCCCTATTAAGTAAATGCAGCCCAGAGGGTGGGGTCTACATGGTCTGATAAAGGCTCAGGGTGTGGGGTCACCCCCCCCCCCTCCCTTTTAAGTGAATGTAACTTAAAAGGATGAGGCCCCCGGGTACTGATAAAGAGCTCGGGGCTGGGGGCTGCATGATCCCCCCGTAAATTAGGCCCTGGGGGATGGGGCCTGGTGGACCTTTAAAAGGCTTGGAGAGAGGGGCTGTGCATACCCTCTTCTTTTAAGTAAATGCAACCCTTTGAGTTGAGATCCCCAGGATCAGAAAATTGATGTATTTCAGTTAATGGCTGTAGGTGTGTCTAATTTTTCTATGGAAAAAATAAATGGGGATATCCCTATTGTCTCAGACTTTGATTGGTGGATCACTCTGAAGCTTTCTAGGAAGGAGCAGAGATTTTGGGAAACATTTTGTGAAGATTTGTCATATTGCACCAAAGTTGTGAGCAAACAAAAAAATGCTTTTCAGATTTAAAGGTGGTCCTGACTATAACTACCCAGTGGTGACAGTCTCTGGATAATATTATTATGTATAAGGATGGGATATTTCATCAGAAATGTGATGGCTGTCCTGTTAGCCATACGCAAAGTGAATTATAGACTTTGGTATGTGTCATATGACGCACAGAATATCTGTTATGCTTCGACAGCATATCCAATCTGCCAACCTGTACATCAGACCCACGATCTGCCAGGATTTGCTTTGAAAAGTAGAAAACTTTCCGCAAAAACCACAGCACCGAGACTGCACTCATTGCTGCCACAGATGACATCAGGACCATGCTCGACGAAGGAGAAACAGCAGCATTCATCCTCCTGGACCTTTCCGCAGCCTTCGACACGGTATGCCACCACACTCTCCGCACACGCCTCCACAACACTGGAATCCGTGACAAGGCACTCGACTGAATCTCATAATTTCTTGCAGGCAGAACCCAGATATTCCGCCTCCCACCGTTCCTGTCAGAAGCCTCCAGAATCATCTGCGGCGTCCCCCAAGGATCATCGCTCAGCCCCACTCTCTTCAAAGTTTACATGGCCCCACTCGCCAACATCGCACGAACCCACCACATCAACATAGTTTCCTACGCAGACAACACTCACCTCATCCTCTCCCTCACTAAAGACCCTACAACTGCAAAGAAAAACCTTCACAACAGACTTCACATCATCGCCAGCTGGTTGGAATCAAGCCGCCTCAAGTTAAACACAGACAAGACAGAAATCCTCATCTTTGGCACCAATCCCTCAGCGTGGAATGACTCCTGGATGGCCCACCTCCCCAGGATCCGCACCCTCACCCACCACCCACGCCCGCAACCTGGGATTCATCTTGGACTCCACACTTAGCATGACTCAGCAGGTCAACGCCATCTCCTCTTCCTGCTACAACACTCTCCGCATACTCCGCAAGATCTTCAAGTGGATCTCTGTTGAAACCAGGAAAACCGTCTCCCACACCCTGGTCAGCAGCCGGTTGGACTACAGAAATGCCCTATATACAGGAACAACAACCAAACTCCAAACAAATCTGCAAAGAATCCAAAACGCATTTGCCCGCCTCACCCTTGACGTCCCACGCCGCAACCACATCTCCCCCCACCTCAGAGACCTACACTGGTTACCAGTATCAAAGAGGATCACCTTC
This sequence comes from Pleurodeles waltl, assembly GCF_031143425.1. NCBI lineage: Eukaryota > Metazoa > Chordata > Amphibia > Caudata > Salamandridae > Pleurodeles > Pleurodeles waltl. The sequence continues at coordinate 172,297,877 of NC_090438.1, forward strand.
AAACTCCTCACCCACGCTCACAAAGCCCTCCACGACACAGGTCCAGCCTACCTCAATGACAGACGCACCTTCCACACCCCCACCCGCAATCTTCACTCCGCCAGCCTCGCCGCCGTCCCCCGCATACGCCACACCACCGCTGGAGGAAGATCCTTCTCTCACCTAGCCGCCAAGACCTGGAACTCCCTACAGCTCCACCTTCGCCAGACCGAAGACCTCTTGACGTTCAGGAAACGCCTCAAGATATGGCTTTATGACCAGTAGCTCCCCCCCAGTGCCTTGAGACCCTAACGGGTGAGTAGTGTGCTTTATAAATCCTTTGATTGATTGATTGATTGAAAACTGTGAGGGTCATATAGCTTACAATACTGCAAAGTCCCAATATACAAAAATAACCCATTCCACATGATAAGTGCAATTACCTAATATTGCTGTTATGGTGTTTCCCTCACAATTATGGATTTGACACATCTGCCACATAATGAATTATCTAATGCATAATTTGCAGAATATTTCTAGTTGAAACAGATCAAACGATACTCTACAGTAACAAATGTTGTCGCACAGTAGAAGGACCTTCCAAGGATTGACTGGTCACCCTTCTGTTGCCTATTTGGGTGTCAAACTGGTACTAATGAGGTAAACCCTTTGCCCAGAGGGTTTAACATGTGTAAAAATAACTAGATAACTGCCCCTTTCTAGCCCCATAATTATTCAACCCTGCCAAATAATTTGGTCTTCCCCTGCCACATAATTCCAGTGGCCTTGAACTTACAGAATTGAAAGCCTCCCCCACCATACACAATTATAAATGTGACAACTGCAATGTCTGTTTGACCTATACTGAGATAAAGGATTTTGGATTAAAGTTAAAAAAAATGCTGTGCTTACATAGTTATCTAACTGTAACAATAAAAATGCGAAGTTAGAGATAATTTGCTCAAGCTCTTTATCAGGGCCATCACAATGATAGGACTACCAGGGCTCTTTACCCAAGGCCTTGAGCTTTTTGCGTCCTCCTGCTCCTGTTACAAAATAATTTTGATTGCTAAAAAACATTAGTGTTATGATCTGTGATTTGTTTGAAATAGAAGACAGACTTTAGGATCAACTTTAGTATATTTCAATAATGAATAATTTGTTTGCCAAAACAAGGATGAAATTGCCCAATCATATACATTTAACTTTAAAACATTTTAGAGAACATATGTCATTCTAGAAGTTAAAAGCAAGCTGGAGCTAATTTGCAATATCATTGACTACACACATACTCCTGAAAAGCCAAATAATAGCCAAATAAATAATAAAAGGCAAATAACAATCTGATTGCTTAAGATGACGAGCATATGAATGTGCAATCTTTGCATACTCCAAATTTGGCATTGATTTTGCATACATTAAACTATCACCTTAACACTTCACTTGAAAATAAAAAAATACCACTGCTTCTCATACTATAAGCATTCCCTTACAAATAATAAAATATTACAATAATACAGAACTATGTAAACTTGACACTCATATCTAGTCATATGCCACCATAAAGATGGCAACTATGCCTGGAAACAACCTATACATGTGTGGTTGTTGGTATATGAAGCACCATAAGATGTGATTGAACTCCGTAACCAACCTGCAAAAACAGTGCACAGTGCCTGACAGAGATGGGAGTTTGATATTTGCATTCGCTGAAACTGATCAGCATATTTCTTTGGGTTCTGACCTTTTTTCCAATTACTACATGATACATTGAATTATTTACACAGAACCACATTGAGCCACTATTGGAACACACCTACAGAGCAAGCCGCACACTGTTTATAGGGGACACAAATACATCTCTAAATTTTCTTTAAAATAACAGGCCTCTTTATAAGTCAATACATTTATAAGAATTACTGTGAACCGTACAGTCACATTGTTGATGGTCCCATCAGAACCCACACAGCCATTTAAGTATACAAATCAAAGACAGCAAACACATACACTAAAAAAAGTTCTGTCATCATCTTTTAAAATAGGAATGGCCTTGATTCTTAGCCCTCTTGATTGGCAATTCCAGGCTGTCTACACATATAACCTGTGCTCCAAAAGTCTCTTCTTTGTTCAGAATTTGAGGAAAGATTCCTCTGCCACTAATTCATTTGTTCATATTGTAAGGAGGAAACCAATAAGCCTCATTCACCTCCATTGAAAAATGTCCAGTTACAACTGCCTTTTGAAATTCCTTTTCAGAGCACCAACTTCTACAGACTAGACATCCTTCTTAATTACCCTAAACAAGGGAAGGTTTCACTATTTCAGGCAGGACAGTGACAATTGGTCTACAAAATGATCTACTGATGTTTTCTCCAGACAGATGCAACTTTATCTGCTAGATGTCTGTCTGCACTTTCCACATTCAGAAAAGAAGCTCTACTCATAAAACAGGCTTAGCTCACAGAGATCCAAAAACCTTAGCTACCTTTCTTAGTACCTTTGGAAGCTGCCATGTCTTCAAGGTAAAAGGTCTATCTGGCAGATAGGGGTTCTTCCAGCAGGTCCGCATCAACTTATGTTTTTAGCATGCATTTATCTCTCTCCTCAGATATATTAAGCATCAGAGATTAAATGTTAAAACAAGTCTCTGGCTGACAAGGAAAATTGTCTGTAGAAGATTGTGGATTTGTTTTTCCTACTGACATTTGTGTTAGGTATTACACGTGGAGGGAAAGCTTTCCTACAGAGAAGGTGCCCTCTGCCACTTATATTATTCCAGGAAGTCCTCAGAAAGATTTGACCAGCCTAAAAGAAAATATCATATGATTTGAGTGTTGTCTGACTGTATTAAAAATATGAGGGATATTAAAAATATGAGGGATAGGGATACACTTTCAGACAGGCTAGATCTATTCCTCCAAATGCTTAGCTAGATTTGCATTTACAATTTTCTTCTTGATTACGTTTCTGGAAATACATGACATGAAAACAAGAAATACAGTTGGATATGTTTCTATTGCACTTGTGAAAAATGAAGCTTCTTGATTTTTAGCATTTCTCTGCTTGAAGAGGTTTAGCTTAAGAGTTCTAGCTATTGAGCTTTCTACTTTTGCTTGTAAGGACACTGAAGTCTACGTCTTCTGTGAATAGTCTGCTTGACCTGCTAGAAGGTTAGACATTGGAAGTTCTTTGCTCTGAGCTAGGGTGCAAAGTTTGGAGAGAGTTGATTACCACGGTTGAATTTCACATTAACCAGAAATGCTGTAATCCTTAGGAGCTGCAAACAGCTGTGGTTACTCTTGTGGATTATTGTGAACTTTTTCTTCCATGAACCTGTAGCAGTGCTGCAGGATAACGTCCTGAAAAAAGAGGTAACTCACACTAGTTTCCAGATAAGGAACACTTCAATAGATATTCCGTCAGTGGACTGGAACAGGATTGGTAGAGAAATCTCATGCTAACTTAAATGTCAATTGTTTCAAATAACCTCGCTAATTTTGTAAACGTACATTTATTGTTCTAAATGTAAATTAATTTGATTTTGACTAGACAAGTTGCATACATTTTTAATAAATGTTAATTTTAATTTATTTTATGATTGCATAATAAACAATGTATTGGTTTCCAATATAAGTGAATTCCAAGAGCAATGGTTTCTAGGGGGAACTTGTTGCACAATATGTCCATGGGGAAATTATAACCCGTATTTCATTGTGATGAACGTTTTTCCTCTTCCTCACATAGTTGAATATTTCTGAGAAAGTGGATTACTATTTAGGCTGGGTGATAACCTACCTCAAAGAATAATACCACTAATTTGTCAGGGTGAACCACTCAAAGTCATTGAATGAACCTGTGCTCAACCTCCTGATTACATGTCACAGCATGGGAGGCATAATTCAGGCCAATGTGTAAAGTATTTATGCAGAACTAAAACATTAATGACATAACAATATCAAACAATAAGATTCCCAAACCAAATTACAAAAATGGAGGACATTTTGATAAAAGAAATCACTTCAAAACAACAAAAAGTCAAGAAGGGGAACCAAAGATATGAGTTTTAAAATTTTGAAATGAAAAAAGTATTAAAAAATGACAAGTGCCATAGTTTGCGGTTGCAATAGATCGGAACCTAGGCAAACTTAGAGACAATAGGCCCCAAATTTGGATACATCAAATGGTACATCCAAGCCAAGGATTTTACGAGGCCCAGGTATAGAAATCCACTCCATGAGCAGAGTTTGTGCAATTTGTACACTCTGTGCTATGCCGAGTAGCGCAGAGGTCCCTAATTCCGCATTTTGGTATGGAGCAGAGTTTGTTTGCACATGCAAGAGATTTGGTTTTGGCGCAGTCTTGCAAGTGCTACAATTCTCCCGGGCAGCTAGCAAGCATGTGCAAGACTTTGTGTTCCATCGCGCTGTTTCTTGCAGCGGGTGCACAACTTTGTGTTCACTCATGCTGCTTCCAGCCGTGACAGCATCAAAAACAGTTACGCTCACAAGCACGAATGAACCTGGAGTAGATTTTCTACTCTAGATGCATCTAAATGTATTTAAAAGGTGTTTTTGAGTAGATTTTCTTCTCCAATCGAACCTTCAAGTTGTTTTTAGAAGAAAGTGCCCCAGAGACTCTAACTTCCTGCACCTGTCCAGCATGCTCCTCCAAGTGCTTTGTTCATCTCCTGATCACTCTGATTTCACGGTGGACGGATCACTCTCCTTGTCTCCAGGATCTAAGGACTTTGTTTTTGTGAAATCACACAAGTAATTTAAAAACAACTGTTGAATAAAGGTGTTGTTTGTTTGCTTGGTCATGCACCAGTATTTCTTTGTACTTTAATTTGATGTTACAATTTTTATAGTGGTGGGTGGCCTGCGGTTTAAGCATGGGTCTAGTTATTTATTTTGCATTGTATTCATTTTTCAACTTTTGTAAAGGAATTTTTTGCACAGCTCAGTACTTGTTCTATATGTTTGTAACAATTGCGTTATTTTTTTGCTATGTTGTCTAGCTATCCAAAGGGTCATCTAGCCTGTAGGCCCAGTGCTAGTCGTCTCAAGTGTATACAATAAATGTTTAAGTGATATATGTTTTAAAACAGGAATGGCATTGAATTAAATAAAAAATGTTGGGTATTTTTTGCATTTCATTTTTTTATTGCAAAATGTGTAAATGTTGTGTGGTAATATTTGATGGCATAGGAGAATGTGTGTACTGTTGTAGGGAAATTCTTATAGCTGAGTTAATTTTCATGTTTTGCATTGCTGAATTAATGTTAGTGTTTTCTTTAGTAAATGTTACCACCATGCCTCATTATGGCCAGTGTGGATGTGTATGTGTGTTCAGAGGGTCTGTGTGGTGGGGTTTTGTCATCATCCACCATTTGTCTTTATTCTCCATGCCATGTTGCCAGGGGACATTTTGTGTAGTTTATGACTATAGGCTTGCATGTGTTCTTTGTTCCCAATGCCTTCTTGTTTGCAGTTCCTAGGCCATGTGGCTGGTGGCCTTTTTCTGCATCCAGCCAATGTCCAATGTGTCTTTGACATAGGCTTGCATGCATTCTTCTTTGTTCTGTCCTACTTTGTTCTCCTTGGTCCTTGTTGTTATTGTTTAACCATGTGACTGGCAACCATTTTATGCATGCAGCCAGTGTTCCTTTGCCATAGGCTTGCATGTGTTTTTTTTTGTTTGCCGTGCTTCCTTGATGTTGTTGTTTGACCATGTGGTGGTCAGTGGTCATGATACAGTGTATGGAGCCACTGTTCCTTTGCCATAGGCTTGCATGTGTTCTTTCTATGTTTGCCCTTTCTCCTTGCTCTTTGTTGTTGCTCTACCATGTGGCTGGCAGCCATTTTGTGCATGCAGCCAGTTTTCTTTTGCCATAGGCTTGCATGTGTTCTTTCTTTGTTTCCCATTCTTTCATGCTCCTTGTTGTTGTTATTTGACCATGTGGCTGGCAGCCATTTTCTGCATGCAGCTAGAGCCCCTTTGCCATAGGCTTGCATGTGTTCTTTGTTTGCAATGCCTCCTTGTTGAAAAATGGGTTATTGGTAAGGGCAGGTAGGTACCTACACTTAGCAATAGGCCACCAACCTCCACTTAGGTCCAGTTAGGTCTCAGACACCTTCTGCAACTCGCAATGGGATCGCAAAGCCCCACCTCATTAATATTAATGAGGAGGGTCACAGTTTGCGACCCCATTGCGAGTATGGGCACTCACGGGGATGGTGGCCTGCTGGAGTCAGCAGACCACCATGTCCGTGACTGTTTTTTAATAAAGCATTTTTTTTTTTTCCATCTGCAGCCCGTTTTCCTTAAAGGAAAACGAGCTGCACTTGGAAAAAAAAACGAAACCTTTAGTTTTTTTTTTTTTTCAGGGCAGACAGTGGTCCATTGGACAACTGCCTGCCCTGAAAAAATATTTTTTTTTCCATTCACAAAGGGGAAGGGATCCCATGGGGACCCCTTCCCATTTGCGACTGGGTTACCATCCACTTCAAGTGGATGGTAACTGCGATTTCATTTGTGACCGCTTTTGTGGTCGCAAATGAAATTGCATTGCATTGCGAGTCGCAAATAGGAAGGGAACACCCCTTCCTATCTGCGAGTCGGAAATGCATTTTGCGAGTCGGATCCGACTCGCAAAATGCATTTCTGCATACCGGTGAGGCTTTTGCGCCTCGCAAACGGCGTTTTTCGCCGTTTGCGACTCGCAAACGCCTTATTACATCTGGCCCTTAGTGATCTACTCCGCAGTTCTGGGGTGTCACCTTCAACTCCCAGAGGGGGCAGTCTTGTCTCACAGCAGCCAACACCAGCAACAAGAACACTGCCAATAACAGCATCAGATGAATCAGACCCAACCTATCCACTGGCTTGGTTTCAAGTAGCAGGTCTTAAGTCCAGTGCAGAGGAAAGGCAAAAGAGGAGGAGCAAGTGGCAGTACCAATGACAAGCATCAATGACACTTCAGAGGATGTTCACAGAGAATCTGTATGACCCACAATAATTGTATGTGGATCATAACCCATTAGTGCATTGGTATGGAAAGATGCACCAATGGTCAGAGCTCAGCAGGCTGACAATAAAGTATCTGGCCTGTCCTGTAGCCAGTGTGTCTGCTGAACATGTGTTCAGTGCAGCTGGTGCAATTGTTACAGTGAGAAGGACCAGTTTCTCACCTCAAAACGTGGACAGATTAACTATGATCAGAATGAATCAGCATTTTATCCCACTTTATTACACTGTTCAAGAAACATCATAGGAGGCGGAAGAGGATTATTGGTCAGAATCAAGTGTGTTTGCTGCCCAACTTCTGGGTGATCCACCAGAGTTTGCAGACAAACTCTACTTCCTGGACTGAGTATGCAAGTGCCAGCATAGAACGTTTTAATTATTTCTAGTTGAACTTCTTTTTTTTTTGCAAAACAAAAAAAGTGCTGATGGAACATTATGTGTGCACTAGATTTATGCTGCTCCCAATTTTTTTAGTCAATTATTATTCTACGGCTCGATTGGAGTTGGACCCGTGTGCAGTGAAGAAGCCCCCATTGTCTGATTTTGAAGATGATGCCTGCCTTCCTCACATGGCATTGCCTATCCTTTTTTTTACATCACCACGCAGGGCTGCCCCAGAGGATCATTATTTAAAAGACAGCCTGTGCCAATACCAAATTTCAATGTGTTGCTACTTAGATTGGAAGAGGTAGGTGCTAAATATTGCACCAATGAGTGGTGATATATTGAGTGACTGTGAGTGATGGTTGATGATGTATGTGGTGGCTGACAGTGAGTGAGGGAGTACAAATTTTCTTTAAACTTGATTCAGATGATTTGCAATGTTTGAGGGCTGATGGGTGATATTTTTTCCTGAAAATGATTGGTCTTTCAAACGTAGTGAAATTTACCAGCAGGGTCCACTTCTTTTTTCTGATCCTTCAGACCAGACCAGTCACTTTACAGTAGTTACCAAACACAAATCTACACAAAATACTCCAGTTCTGTTTCTCTGTTTGTTCTTCACCAGAAGTGCACTTGACTACACAGGTCTACCTCGGTTTGAGACTGAGACAGAGTTCCTCAGAATCAGGTGGAGGAGGATGGAAGGAGTCAGGGCGGGACAAACTCAACAGCTAGAAAGTAATTGACTTCAAAGAGAAACCATGATGATGAAGAAGACTCTGAGGCCTAGTACTCACAGAGCTCTGTGGACTGGAAAGAGGTGCGTTGTTGGGAAATGCTACTGAGTATATGTTTGCTGCATTGCTGGCTCTAACGTCAAACTCCTCTTATGTTCTATGCTCTGTCTCTGAGAATTCTTAGTACACTCCTGAATCCCCATGAAGCTTACCTTGCTTCTTTTGTTCTTCTGTTTTACATGGTTCCGGAGATCATCGCAGGTTGCCTTTATGTGTGCCACCCGGCGGTCCAGACAGGCAAGGTGTTGCAGGACATGGCTATGGAAGATGGGGTCTGAGGGTGAGGGGGGCAACAGTGGTGGAAGGGGGATGGGCTAATGACAGCTGATGGCTGTGATGGTGGTGCCTCTGGGAGACTAGAGGTGCTGGCAGTTGGTTGGAAGAGCTACAGCCGGCGGCCAAATTGACAGCTGCCTTGATCTCATTCTTCTCCTCCTGAAGGGTGACCAGCCGCTGATATTCATTGCGGATGCCCTCCAGCCTCTGCCGCTGCAGCCTGGACGCTATCGCATGGCGAGTTGGTTGATGTCCACCAGGAGAAGCTATAGCAGAAAAAAGAAGGAAAATGACAAATTATAAACCGTGCAGTGTGCTACTAATTTTGTAAAACATAGAATAGCACAGTAGCAGTAAATTGCTGGATCCCTTAGGTCATTGGAATTTGATGTGGCTGATTACGATGAGTCACAGTGCCCTTTTTTAACCACACATGCCAAACTGTCTTTGACGAATGTCAAAAGGTTAAAATATGAACAGGCATGAATCCATTATGGGCCCATTAAATAATTAATCAATTATACATATGCATGTCAAAAGAGATTTTAAAAAAATGTGGGTGTCTGGTACAGAACTTTGGAAGAATAAAGGATTGAAGTACTAGGAGGTGACACTGGTAGGAAAGGGAAACACACCTTTTAAGTTTGCAATGATTTGACAACTTTGTAAATACTGCATTAACTGAAGCAGATGCACATTGCACACTATTGTACTGCCGAAAGATCCATGCTGCAGTTACGTCATAGCAGTATTGGTGACTAACGGGGAGGGACGTATTATGGTGGATGGGAGAACACATATCTGCCTTGCTTCAACTACAGTGAATGAAGGGAGAAGACATAAAATTTAAATACCCCCACTTTGAACCAAAGCTTTGATAACCATGCAAACCAAGCGAAGTAGGTGAACAGCAGACATGTCCATCCCCACAACAGCTCCCTTATTTCTTGATCCAAGCAATTATACTTTCATCTTTTCATTCATATAATCTATTCACTCTTTGATACCCACCAATTAAACCTTAAACTCTCTTGTCCAGCCTTTTAATATTCCTATCCAGCCATCCATATTTACCCACCCATCCATACATTCACTCACTGTAGGAAGTTGGCTTTGTATATACTATCTCAAAGTGAGAGATAATGTGCACAGAGCCCAAGGTTTCCCCTTAGAGATTGATAGTGGCAATAATAGATCATACTAATGCTCTATTTTGTGGTAGTGTGGTCGAGCAGTAAGCTTATCAGAGGGTAGTGTTAAGCATTTGTTGTACACACACAGGCAATAAATGAGAACACACACTCAAAGACTTAACTCCAGGCCAATAGGTTTTTATATAGAAAAATATTATTTTATTTATTTATTTTAGAGCCACAAGATTCAGAATTCAAGTAAATACATAACTTGTAAGGTACTTGGCATAGGTAAGTATGGAACTTTGAAGTAAAACAGTAAGGTAAACAGTTTTGGCAAAAATGTCATTAAGCTATTTCAAAAGTGGACACTGTGTAAAAATCAACAGTTCCTGGGGAGGGAAGTACAAGTTAGTTTAGCAGGTAAGTTAAACACTTACAACTTCAGTCTCCGGGGCGTAGGCAGCACAATGTTGGGGGTTCAAGTGAACCTCAAACACTTAGCACCTAGCAACACAGAGCTGGTCAGGTGCAGAGGTCAAATTAGGGTCCAAATAACATGGGCACCTATGGAGACTAGGGTTGCTCCAGTTCCAGTCTGCTAGCAGTACCTGTGTCCTCAGGGAGCAGAACGGGGGGGTTTGTAGAGCACGGGGGGGTCACAAACAGGCACACAAAATACACCCTCACAGAGGTGGCCGGGTGCAGTGTGCAAAGTTGGTGTCGGGCTTTGCGTTGAAAGCAATGGAGGGACCTGGAGGTCACTGTGGCAATGCAGGCAGAGCACAGAGGGGCTTCTCGGGCCAGCCACTGACTGGACAATGATGAGGGCTGCCTGCTGGTCACTCCTGCACCAGTAGTTGGTTTCTCTCGGGCCTCGGGGCTGCAGGTGCAGTTCTTCTTCCAGGTGTCGGGTACTTTGTTGCCGGGCAGTCGCGGTCAGGGGGAGCCTCTGTATTCTCTCTGCAGGCATTGCTGTGGGGGTGCAGGGAGGTCATCTAAGGGTGTCCACATCGTGGAGGTCACCTGGGGGTCTTCGCTGCAGTGTTGGTTTCTCTGGACAAGAGCCGGGGGCATCTGGTGCAGAGTGTTGGGGACTCACGCTTCCGGAGTGAGGCTGGAGGCTCTTTAAAGATGGTTTCTTCTTGGATGTTCAGACAGAGCTGCTGTCCTCTGGAGTCTCTTGGTCCTTTGGGTTGCAGGGCAGTCTTCTGAGTTGGCAGAGGTTGCTGGTCCTGCTGGCTGCGTTGCAGTTGCAGGTTCTTTGAGTCTGGAGAGGCCGGTAGGGCTGGGGCCAAGTCAGTTGTTGTCTCCATCGTCTCTGCGGGGCTTTCAGGTCACCAGTCCTTCTTCTTGTTGAGGTCATCAGGAAATTAGTTTTCCTGGGTTCAGGGTCGCCCCTAAATACTCAATCTAGGGGTGTGTTTAGGGCTAGAGGGCAGTAGCCAATGACTACTGACCCTGAGGGTGGCTACACCCTCCTTGTGCCTTCTCCCTGAGGGGGGCACATCCCTAATCCTATTGGGGGAAATCCTCCAAAGCAAGCATTATCTCCTCTGGACTTTCCGCCAAAAGTGGGGGCTGTGTCCGGGGGGCAGGCATCTATACTAGCTGGAGTGCCCTGGGGTGCTGTAATGCCAGGCTTGAGCCTTTGAGGCTCACCACCAGGTGTTACAGTTCCTGCAGAGGGAGGTGTGAAGCACCTCCACCCAGTATAGGGTTTGTTCCTGGTCACAGGGTGCACAAAGGCATTCACCCGATGTGCCCAGAAACCCATCTGGATGTGGCAAGCTGGCAGAAACTAGTCAGCCTAGCACTGGTAGTTGGGCTGGTATGCAGGGGGCATCTCTAAGATGCCCTCTGTGTGCATTTCTCAATAAATCCCACACTGGCATCAGTGTGGATTTATTGTGCTGGGAAGTTTGATACCAAACATCCCTGTATTCAGTGTAGCCATTATAGAACTGTGGAGTTCGTGTTTGACAAACTCCCAGACCATATACTCTTTATGGGTATTCTGCACTTACAACGTCTAAGAATTGGCTTAGACACTGTAGGGGCATAGTGCTCATGCACCTATGCCCTCATCTGTGGTATAGTGTACCCTGCATTAGGGCTGTAAGGCCTGCTAGAGGGGTGACTTACCTATGCCACAGACAGTGGGTTGTGGGCATGGCACCCTGAAGGGAGTGCCATGTCGACTTAGTATTTTTATTCTCACCAGCACACACAAGCTGTGAGGCAGTGTGCATGTTCGGAGTGAGGGGTCCCCAGGGTGGCATAATACATGCTGCAGCCCTTAGAGACCTGCCCTGGCCACAGGGCCCTTGGTACCAGGGGTACCATTTACAAGGACTAATCTGTGTGCCAGGGCTGTGTCAATTGTGGAGACAAAGGTACAGTTTTGGGAAAGAACACTGGTGCTGGGGCCTGGTTAGCAGGGTCCCAGCACACTTCCAATCATAACTAGCATCAACAAAAGGCAAAACAGTCAACTATCCAGTATCCACCCTTTCAAACATCCTGCTTTCACCTATCTAGCCATTTACCCACAAATCATTTGTTACCATCTACCCATTCCTCACCCAAGCATAGACTTTTACCCATCCAACCTTCACCCACTGAGGTATCCTTTCACCCCTTTCATCCATCCTTCGACCCACCGATAAATCTACTATCACTCACCTATGCATCTTTTCCTTTCACTCACACATCCTTTCACTCATTCTTTCTTTTAGCCGTCCATCCTTCATTCACTTTACCATCAAGCCATCATTTGTAGAGTTCATTCATTATGAGCTTTTGTCAGCTGATTTGCACAGAGAAGAGGCCATTAAGAACTCAGTGCCTGCTGTAGCTGGTAAACTAGGGGCTTCACAAACAACACCCTTGCAGTGAGTATATTAGTAACTGTCAATGAGCATGAACTAAATTACTTCCTAGTACCCGTCCCTGCTGCCACCGATTTTACCCCTCCAACCACTGCCACATCCTGCACACTGGTGCTGTCAATGGCCCCTGCACTGGTGGTTGATGCGGCTGGACATTTATTTACACAGTTTACTTCCAACAAAATACAACAACAATAGCTCATTATAGTTCTGTCTTCTTCTGTCATTCACTGTATAGATGTTGTTGGTTGTTAAAAAAGCCGGGTAGACAAATTAACCTCAGACATTCAGTAATGGAGGGGCAGAATTAAGTCACTGAAGTGCAATAAAGGGGTGGAATACTTTGGTCTACCCAGGAGAACCTATGGTGAGGTCTTGGTTGGCATACGCAATGGGCTTGAGCAAGACAAAGAAAACCTTCACAAACGTGTAAAAAGCTGATTTGGGCATGCAATCCTGTCAGTAGAGAACCTGACCTAAAGATCTGTCATCTTACTTAGTATTAGGTACCGGTCCGCAAGGTATATAGGGTAGAAGGGAAAGCTAAGCTTAATAACAAAGCAAAGGAAAGATAGTACAGACAGGGGAAAGTCAGGTAGAGAAACATGAAAAATAGATTAATGCAGGGATAACAAGAATTTAACAATGCTTACTCTTAGACTTGGCATCCTTGGCGTGGTCTCCCCTAACTTTTTGCCTCTGTTTCCCAGGTTGTTGAAGTGTTCTGGACTCTGTTTTTGATACTATGGGCACAACAGAGACTTCTCTTTGAAGTAGGCCTACTTCAAAGCTCGAAAGGAGTACAAGAAAAGGACCCAAAACCCCTGAAGATTAGATCACTTCTGTAATCAAAAGGAACCTCTACCAAGGAGAAGAGCTGAAGAGCTGAGGAGAAGTGCTGCCCCTGCCTGTGACTGTGCTTTATTGGGCTATCCTGCAGTCGCTGCTTCTGCCTGTTGAAGGGGACACAGACTGGACTTTTTTGTGCATTCTTGCTTGAGAAGAATCTCCAAGGGTTTGAACTGAGCTTGCCTCCTGTTGTTGAAGTCTCAGGGCCATCAAAGACTTCCCCTGCCAGCACCTGGACTCTCTGCTGAGACTCCTACCCTGCCAAGTGTGCCCTAACCAGTTCAAGGGCCCTTGAAAGGTGAAGTTGGCAGACAAGGACTGAAAATCCATGCACAGAACACTGTGATTGGAAATTTTGATGCACCTTCTGTGACGCTGCTGATAAACGACGCGCCGCCGGATTTTCGGCAGAAATCAACGCACCACCTGCATCGAGGCTGGAAGATTAACACAATGCAGCTGGAGAAACGGCATGCAACACCAGCTATTAGAGGCTGATAATGATGCAAACCTCATGCAGCGTTGTTTTGTGATACTGTGTGACTGGATTTTCAATGCAACATCGATGGGTGCAGAAAATCAATGCAAAGCCTGCCCAGATCCAAGGTGCCCATCTGGATCGACAAATCGCTCTCTTGCAGAGAGAAGAAACAACATACCCTGACCCGACTGAGGAAGGAACGGTGCACGTTCTCGCTTGCGGGCGAGAAATCGACACAACGCTGGTCTTTTTCGATGCACACTCATCCATGTAGATTTATTTTCATGCTACTCAACTACTTTTCTGAAATAACAGCGTGCTTACTGTTTTCTAAAGATTAAGACCCTTATTCTTTTAAAAATTCATATCTTGACTTGCGTATGTTGGATTTTTGTTGTTTTTGTCTTGTTTTGTTTAGTTAAATATTATCTATTTTTCTGAACCTGTGTTGTGTCAAGCATTCTTGCAGCGTTGACTTGCATCAAAAGAAGAGTGCAGAAATGTTCCATATCTAAAAGAGATATGGTGCATTTCTGTGCCTTTTCCCTGTGTTTGCGCACAATGGGCTGCTATGGTCTAATGCAGGCACCCTTTCACCATGCTGTAAGAGTGCCTACATTGAGAGGATGATTGTTTTTGTGCAGGAAGGTACATCTTCTTGCAGAAAGCAATTACAAGAGAAGTTTTCCTTTTGCTCTGGGTGCTCCAATCAGGAAATAATGAGGAGAAATAAAGGTATAACTCCTTGTTGTGTCTCCCTTATGCCTCCCCTGGGGCGGAGTATACTTTTAACATATTCCCAGGTTTACTAAACCTTGTATATCTGGGAATATGTCAAATGCCTTGGGTGTTATGTGGGAACACCCACTGTATTACCCATGGCACTCCACCCTGTCACAGGGTAAGTCAATGCAGTGACTTGTGCTACTTTGACTCAGTTCACATTTACAAGCACATGAAGAGCCACACAAGGTGGCTTTACGTGGCCTTGTAAATATGGCCTATTGGTCTGCACCACTGTACCATCACTAAACATGACTGCTGGTGGCACAAAGGGCCTTGTATATAAATATAGCCCTACACTTACAACTACGTACCACTAACAGTGCATCTATATTGCAATGAATGACCTTTGCACCTCTGAACCACCTTTGATGGGGCGACTCAGCCTCTATTTGTTTTCAATACATAGATGCATTCATACTATGATTATATCATAATACACATCATCAAGAGATTGCAATTGGGAGGGACTGCATAAGCTACATAAATAAAGGCACAAAGAAGGAAATGCTAACTCACTGATATTATTACTAATATCAGTGAGTTAACATTCCCTTCTATGTGCCTTTCTTTTTTACTACCACCACTATCTTATTCTATTCTTGGTGACAGGAGGACTGTCTCTGTCTGCATGACTTCTTAAATAATCAGCCCAAATGAGAACCCACAAGTACAATTACAAAGCACTGACTCACTTTGCTAGTACAACCTGGGTCACATAATAAATAAATGTAACATTAACTTACCTCTGAGTGTCAGCACCTCTGTTAGAAAAATAAAATAGCATTGTAGAATACAGACAACAAATAAATGTTACTCAAAGAGCCCCGACAACTTGACACCCAGCTGGTCGAGCAGGTCCTGTTCACAGTCGATGATGTCCACCCAATAGTGCGTCAACTGTTAAATCTAAATCCCATAGGCTGTAATGGGATTTAGATTTCAACAGACAGGATATCCGTCAACGCCTCAACAGAGCAACCCATCAACCAAGTTCTAAATAAGGCCCTTAGTCAGCGAAATGAAAGTCAAAAATACCTCAGGGGCAATGCAGCGGATTCTAACTGGAAAGGTCATAATAAGGCAGTTTTGGTTTATTTCCTCTTGCACTCATCAAATTTCCAAAGTCTTGTTGATTAAATGCCTATTCCTTTGGTTGTGACTTCTCGCAACCCATAACATTAAGACAAATACCACTAAAAGAGGGCAATTTATAAAAATTATATAATTTTGATCACAATTCACAGTCCAGCAGTTGTAGTCCCATAAATGGTATGGAAAATCATGCACTTAAAGAAGACTCCAACTCTCCATTTGTAGTTTATTTCTCTTTTATTCATGTTACCTTTATTGTCATCAAATGTTGATCCAGCCAACACATTTCACTCCACCCAAAGGAACTTCATCAGGGCCTAAAAAAATGTATAAACATATGTCACTTTAGTTAAAAACTCAAAACATATATCCAACACAAATTCTAGGATTTGTTCAAGGTTTTGATTTCAAATAAAACCAATGAACATCCCCTTTACCCAATCTATAATGATCTTTCCAACCTTCCCCTCTTCAACCATGTAAACATTTCTTAGTTCATCTTGTTCTCATTACACATGGCTAGGCAGCTAATGCAAATTAGTCTCCAAAAGCTTCAGACAGGAGGAAAAAAGTAACTTTCTAATAAATTACTTTTCCTAAATATTTATTAAATTATAGTTTGATTAGTTAATTTGACTTTTAATCAATATGTAAAATGGCATTTTAATGGCTCTATAGCCATTTCTTGTCAAAAGTTGCATAGCACATTTTGTAATCTGTACTTTGACAATTTCCAGGATTCAGGTGCAGCGCTGTCAGAGAAAATGAATTTTGGGGCTAAATCACTGGAGAAACATGCCAATTCTCACACGTTTCACTTTTAAATATGACTTATTAAGCTTCAAAAACAGGATTTTGTATCTATCAAATAGGGTTATTTTGACAGATGTGACAGCATGTTTTTAGGCTGCTGCACGTAGACTACACATAGTAGGACTGATGCCATATTTGTGAAGTCCAGTCTGTGGATGGCACAATAGGTGCTACAGTGCTCAGGTGACATTTTACTTCCAGACCCTACATACATTGTCTATACCATATATTGATGACTTAATTTCACGTCAAATATGACAATTAGGGGTAAACCACTTTAACCTTGTTTAAAGGCACTTCTGTTTAGCAGGAGTAAAGGTACACAGTGGTTTAAGTCCAGCAACAATGGGATTCAGAATGATGCAATCTGTCCATTCAAAAAGGCTCAGTTGGTGCAGTATACACACTTTTCAGATATATTTAAAACACTGTTGCCATTCAAATAAATAAATGCACTTTTGTGCCAGAGTTCCTTCATCCACTGTCTTTACTTCGAAGGAACAGCATGTAATAAGTTAGCATTTCTGTATATGCTTTGGGGTGTGTGTGGTCCATGGAATAATGAGCTGTTTTCATCCTTACAGGAGGGTTTAGGACTGGAGGATTGGGAGGGGAGGGAAGTGGGCATCATGTGAATTATTCTGCCCAGATTCTGCTCTGCATCAGCCAGGTATGCTTAACCTGATGTGTAGGATGTCAGGATAATAGTCTGATATCAAGGGTGTAGTTTTTCCTCCATGCCTTCTGTGACTGTCCCTTGCACCATCTCCATCTCTCTGAGGCAAAGAACATGAAGGAACAGCAAAATAATTTGTGGGAAACAATGTGTAGGGCAAGAAACGACTTTATTTTAAGGGAAGAGGTGAAGGAAGGACAAGGATTTGGTAGCAGGCAGCAGATTTGTTTGCCTGTAAAATGCACTATTGCAGAGAGCGCTACTAAGTACTAATTAGTATTATCCTTATATTTCCGCATTTCAGAACAACCAAAGAGAACCAGGTAGAAGAGCGGCTATATAGCACAGGTCAACAGCAACAACCCAAAAGAGCGGCTATATAGCACAGGTCAACAGCAACAACCCAACCGCCATGCTAGCTATTCCAGCTTTGCTGGTAAGTCATGTTTATTATGTCTTACTTTTAGTAGCTAGTATGCATTATGGCATTCTGTATTTTCCAACTTTCACTTACCTTGCTTAGTGCCCCTGTTAACACTGCATACCTCCTTGTATTTGTTGTATGTTTTCTCTGTTTCCACAGCTGACTTTCTCCTGTCTGTGGCTTTTTTCTCCCTTTTTTTGTTACTATGACAGTCAACTTTTCCTAGTCCCTCTTTTACATAACTTGTAAAAGTTACATTCTTGTGTAAGTTTACAATTGTTTGCTATTGACAAATGTATTTTTCTAGTATTATCTTTACAACTACAGTGTCTTCACACATAAGAAGATAGGACTGTTCTTTCTTTATGTGCAGAGGCTTTGCAATCATAAAGATACTACGAGTAAAATATCTTTGTGAATAGGGAACAATTGTAAACTTACACAAAAGTGTAATTTACATTTATGAATCAGGCCCTATAAAGATATGTTTTGCAGCTCAGTCTCCTTTTATTAGCACATTTAATGTGTGGTGAAAGCAAAAACATGTTTTTTTTTAAATTTTCATCCATTTTAGAAAAAAATCTATTTTTGAGTATGGTGGTCATCATGGATTCATTCACAATACATACTGTATTTGGTGAATTGTGTATAGGAAAAAGGCCCTGTGAGAAAACATCACATTAAAAAATGTCCAGCGGGCAAGGAGATCAGCAATGTAACTGTACGCCTATATAAACAAGGATTTGCATTACACTTTGTGTTGTTTTATTCTTTCTTTGGAAAATTCATCTGCCCCTGCAGAGTGCCGGTGGGAGACAGCCACTCCGCTGTGCCTCCACAAGATGGAGGATACTACAGTGGATTACTGCTGGCAGTTAGTTCTGTAGGAAAAAGAAGACAAAGCCATCACCACTGCCTCAAGTTACCAGTTGGAGGGATACCAGTCACACCATCACCACCGCAGGGAGCCGAGGTCCAAACCACGCCCTCAAGCACAGATGCCTTCCTTCAGCACATAATCAAAAGCCTGGAGGAAGTCAAAGAGGGCCAGCGCTGAATGGAATCAAGCCATGGGGCATTTTAAGGAGGCAGAATGCCTTGGCTAGGCTTTTTATATGTAGAGGCTGAGCATATTGCCGGTGGTGAAGGTGGGAAGGCCAGTTAGGGACTGTTTGTTTATGATTTAGAGAGAGTAAGGTGGGTCTATTATGGAAGTAGAGGGTGGCAATTTAGATTTGTTTGTTTATGAAGGAGTGTGAATTTCACTTCAATTTATGTTTTTTTTTTTTTTATGTACTACTCTGCATTACTTGTAGTGCGACCCTTAATCAAACAGGAAGCTTAACTAATGTAGTGATGACAATGGCTGCCCGTCATGGCAGTCACTGCAGCACTGAAAAACGTGGGCTTTGGTTTTGGCTTTGGTGGTGGTGCTGTTGATCCAGGGGTGATCCTTCTCCCAGTCTCTTTCTGTGCAGAGTATGGTGCAGCAGGAACCTTGCATTTACAGAACATTTAGTGGACTTTATGCCAGTGGTGGGACTGGCAAGAAATTATTCTCCTCTCTGGCCACTGTTTGGCAAGAACCTCCTTCTTTGGGACCATTTTCATCAATTTTATAATGGTTAGCACATAGCATATACAGAAGCAATTAACAGAAGACTGTGGTGTCACTGTCAGCTAATTCACAGACTTCTCTCCATCTCAGTATTGTGCATGATGGAACATCTCATGCACCTGAAGGCAATACAATGTAGCACTTGTAGGCTTGAGCAATCTAGCCAATGTATTACAAGTTGTCATCATTACAAATGCTTAACAATAGTTTACCAATATATAAACTAACTAACTATTGTTTGCTAGACATTAAACAGGATCATTTAATTGTACACGTCTCCTATAGAGGCAGGGGCAGGCAAGAATAAAAACAATAAACAAAATAATTGTTGGTATCCCATGGAGACCGCACGGGAGGCTAGGGGCTAGCAAAATTTGAATAACTGTTTTAACTTATTGATAGTGTCCCCCGAAGCCCCATTGAAGCCCTGTTGGAGGTGGGGGAAGCACAATTCAAAAAAATGTATTAAATAAATGCTTGTGTCCCTCCAGGGCCCTTGGGTACGTATGAGAGAGGCAGGGAGCAGGCAAACATTTAAGAAATCAATCAAAAACAACAACTGTTTCCTATAATCACCCACAAGCAGAAAGAAATACATCAGAAAACATACAGAAAAATAAGAAAATGTAATAGGCTACTTCTAACAATCTTCAAGTGGAATAAAATGATTGAAACTCTGTTTCGGCTCCACAAAATGCTGGGTAGCCAGAGAAGGAGGAGACATGGAATACTAAGACAAACTGGCCACACATATACACACACTGGCTACATACAAACATACACTGGCCACCGCTGCATAACCTGCAAAGAAAAAGGCATGGAGAACACAGACCAAATGGTGGCCTCTGAAAAACATACACACTAGCTACCCAAAATGACCACCACCACATGATCAGTAAAGAAGGTGACATGGAGAACAAAGAAACAGGGTTGCCCTTAAGGAGCACCTCTCCCACCCCCAAAAAATCTTGCAATATTGCAGGGAAAAGACTGCACAAATGTATATACCAAAACTGTGGCTGGGCCCAAACATGAGGCTGCCCTTTACCCATCATCAGTACATCAGCAATGCCAATTGGACTCTGTGTGCCACCCTGACCCTACATTTCAAACAAGGCAATTCACAAGCCCCTAAAATGATTAAAAAGCATAGTACAGCACAAATGAGAAAGTTAAAACTATATTATAAATATACACACGCTTAATGCAGGGCAGACAAAGCTCTAAACAATAAAGCAAACAACACAGTAAAAAGATTACCACATCTGTGCAAAATTCACTATGCGTTCAAGGAGAAAATATTTATAACCCCATGACTCCACCATCCCAAAAATGTGCAATTATTATCTCTTGAGAAAACTTAATCCAGAAAGCACCTCCATTCCTACCCTAGCTCCGGGTCATGCAAAAACAAACAAAGAAGAAGAAAAAAATAAAATAAAATAAAATAAAATAAATAGTGGTTTCCAAAAAAATAAACACTCCAAGGGTGTGTCTGTAGAAGAAACTGCAGACAAAAACAGAGTGATGTTTTTCCTTCAAAACAAATTTCAAAATCCAAAAGAAGCAAGGACTAAATAAACCAGGGGAAGAAAAACTTCTATCTACACACATACATATATATATATATATATATATATATTCATATTGCTTTGCCGTCAAAAAATTACGGAGTGACCAGTGAGGGTGAAAATTCAACTTGAAGATGTTGACTTTCTGGACACTCGCATAAAAAAAACTGTCGCTGGCGTCCGAATTGGAGTTTGATGTTAGGATGGGCCTCTCAGGTAAAAAATCTACCTAAAATGTTTGTTGACTGCCCTTATTAATGAACTTGTACTCGCCTTGGGAAGATGCAGCTCATATTTGTTACGATGCTGATGTTTCAGCGTTTCTCTCCCAGTGCTTTAAATGGGCCGGTACTCTCCGGTACTGAGTACCGGCACTTTTTTATTTTGAGAGGGAGAGTACCGGCATATCTCAAGAAAAACGTAATACTTTTAATTGGAGAGTACCGGCACTTCTCTGAAACAAGCAGGTACTCTGATAGAGAGTACCTGCACTTTTATTTTTCCATTTAAAGCACTGCTCTCTACCCTTTTTCTCCAAAAAGGGTTTTTGTTAAGCAACGCGGTGTAATAGCATAAACTTGATAATGACACCTACATTTCATTAGGCGAAATTACCAAAAATGTGTGAACTTCATAGACATAATTAAAATTTCGCCTGAGCCTAAAACTAAGTGATATTGGCGATTACCATTTCGTCAAGAAGCTCAAAGTATTCTCACCTCTGTGAAGAGCTATCGATTTAGATTTAGATTTTTATTAATAGGGTTGTCAAGAGTTCTCAAACCTGGTGTTCAGCGTGAGAGTGTGTTTTAAGATGATGCCATGTATTTCAGATAGCTTTTTAAATTCATCCTATATCATATGTATGGCTTGCAATACACAAAATGCAAAACGTTGCCTTTCTTGGTCTCAGATTAAACATTATTACAAAATGTATTATTAACAACCTGTTCCTCGGATTGAAAGAATGGAAATAGCTTCACTTTCTGAAAAGAAACAGATTTACGTGTACTTTTCTGTCAAAACTGCTCTTGTAGAGAGTGTAAGATTTGAAGGCTTCGTATCTGAATGTAGTCAACATTATTTAACTTTTTCGACAGAAAAGGAAATTAAAAATCTTGAAATGCATCCTGCTCCATGCCCGAAAGCCGAGCTATCATTTGATCCATGTGAACAGCCCTGTCTGTGTGGCTATTCCAGTTCACGTGCTCCATTCCCGCAGGGAATAGAGTTTTGCAGTACGCCGTAAGAAATAATTTCATGCGCCACTGAAGGCTCTTGAAACTAATTTAGCGTTGTATTTTGAAGCGGGGATTCTTTATTCTTGAAGACACAGTTTACACTCCACCTCAGCTAAACTCAGATTCTACCTCTCGGCGTTTAGACATTTATCAGTTTAATCTCACATATGGCTAATTTATGATGTTTCATTAAACGTGCATACAATGTGCTTTCTGGTGTGTTTGGAAGAGGCAGGGATTAAAAATACGGCGGACATTTTAATTCTACCCAAGTTTATATTGTTCAAGCATATGCAGATACAACTGTTTAGTTACATTCATTCTGACTAATGGGTGTGCAAAGACCATCACAGTCGTATGAATGTGAGATCCATGTGGCCACAAAAAGCTACTGAAAGACAGGGTCTGTTTCCCCGATATGATGGCATGTATAGGGTGCGCATGTACAATTAACATTTCTCAGTGTTCCACCAGCACGTTTTGCACTGCAAACACATGCGCAGTTGATTTTGGTGTTCATGTATTTTTTGTATTTTTTTAATCAGTGCTGGATATTTAAGTTGCACATGTATGCAAAATAAAATGGCACAGACGCATAAGGGGCCTCATTTACGATGCCCTAGCGGCACACTACGCAACTAGAGCGTCATTTTTTTGATGATCCAGTGGCGCAGTGTCTCAACCCATATTTACAAGGCCACGCAAAGCCACCCCATTGGACCCATTTCACACATAACACTGCGTGAAAGGGGCGTTCCCCGGGTGTTGCTTGTTGTGTTCCCACGCAATACCCATGGAACAGGAAAGAACTGGACCATTACCAGATATACAAGTCTGGGAATTTGCCAATTTACTATGCCACCCCAGGGGTGGTGTAAGAGTGACACAGCAGGGGAAATATCTTTATTTCTCTTACCTTTTTCCTCTTTCTATGTGTGCTGCATTTTGCAGCTCAAATAGAAAGAGGAAAACACCTCCAGGGACTGTTTTTGTGCAGGAAGGTGCTCCTTCCAGCACAAAAACAATCATATCTGGAGTGCAGGATGTCTGTGTTGGCACTATGCAGCAATTTGTGAGCCATTGCAGGGGGAGAGGACAGAAATGTGCCATATCGTAGATATGAAGCATATCTGCCCTTTTCCGTTGGTGCAGGGCGGCGCAACAAATCACTTGCTGGGCCACCCTGTACCACAGGCCTCATAAATGAGGCACAAGGTATCTCTATATGTGTAAAAGGAAGTTACTTATGTGTACATTTTATTAGCACTGGTAGTGATACGAAATTGTGCCAATACAAACAAAGAGGTGGTTGCAGATTCAGAAAGAGAAAGTTCAACTTAGGGGCATTTTTTACTTGGTGTATGTGCTGCAGGCTTCGTGTAATGCCTAACGTCAATCACAGAGTGCCTACATTATGTTTTTTTTGCAGCCCTTGACTTTTAGAGGGACAAGAGCGGCAAAGAAAATAAATATCGGCATTTTGCAAATGTGACTGCCTGGTTAGAAGTTAGTGTTCCATGCAAGCTCGCGTATCAGCATTTGCATGCTGGCTGCAAGGAGCTGAATGCAGACTCTGGCTCCAATAATAATAATAAGATGGGAGATCATGTATGCTTATTTGTAAGTATGTTTCCTCATTAATGGAGTAGTAGAATGAATATATTATTTCAGTGTGAGGCATTACCCTCACATGTGGGTGCCAGTATACAAGCTGAAAGGGGAAGAATGGCGAGAACTGGTACATATGTGAGGGCATCTAATTAAAGAAAAACAATATCATATGTTATTCATGTGCATTGAGCACATCAATTCAGGGCCATATTTCTCATGTTTTCGTGCAGTGCAACACAGCAAGCCACCTTGCTGCACTTAGTGAAAGGGAAAGGCCAGGGATACACCATATTTAATATTATACAGCACATTCCTGTCCTCTGCTATCTTTGCTATCTTCGCCTTTTTGGCTGTCTAGCGCCAATGCAGGCACCCTTGTATTATGGTGCAAGGGTGCCTGCATTGTAGGCAGGATTGTTTTTGTTCAGGATGGGACACCTTCCTACACAAAAACCATCCTAAGAGGCATTTTCCTCTTTCTATGTGTGCTGCAGAAAGCATCCAACATAGAAGAAAAAAAAAGGACAAAAAGATATTTCTCCTCGTTCCGACTGCCATAGAGAGGGGTAGGATTTTGAAGGATTCCCAGGAAAACCACTAATGGTAAGTCTGGGAGTGCACCAAAATACATAGGTAGATACATAGGAACACCCAAGCTCCATGCATTTAAAGCCTCCCTGCAGCAGAGTAACGCATGGCAATGAATTGTGCTGCCTTGCGTTACTCCAGATTTATCAAGCCATGCAAGGCCCTGCAAGGTGTCCCTGGGTGGCTTGATAATTCTCACTTAAGTTTTGAATCGTCTTTGCATTCCCCTGAATGACTCAAGGGTGATACAAAAACTTAACAAATCTGGCCCCCAATCTGTAACTGGGTGTGTGCCTAAAGCATGGAGAGCTTACTGTTAAACATTTGCTTCATGTGTCATATGCTTTACTGTTAACCTCCTGACTAAAAGTGGCTTATTGTTGCACCCAACTTCTGCTTACTCTCTGTTATGCACCATTTGAGTATACACTGGGTAGTTAGATAAACATGCGAAACGCATGCCTCGATGGTGACATATTGGCATTTCTATCAAACATCATGCTTTCTGCACTGCATGAAAGAGAAAGGGCAGGTATGTGTAGTACATAACACTATATAGCACATTCCTGGCTTTTTCCTGTGCTGGCACACATTGTGCTGCCTACTACCAGTGGAGGCACCTTTACACCATGGTGAAAAAGTGCCTGTGTTGTAAGCAGGATTGTTTTTGTGCAGGAAGAGAGACCTTCCTGCACAAAAACAATCCAGAGAGGCATCTTCCTCTTTCTATGTGTGATGCCAGAATGCAGCAGACATCAAAGAGGAAGCAACAAGGAGAAATAAAGATGTTTCTCTTTGTTAAGCCTCACCTGGGGTGACATAGAGTTTTGACACATTCCCATGTCTACCATAGTGGTAAATATGGGAATGCAACAAGATCCATGGCCTCCCTAGGGCAGAGTAACACAACACAGTGATTTGTGTTGTGTTACTCTAGATTTATCAAGCAAGGCAAGGCTGTGGAAGATGGCCTTGCATGGCTTGATAAATCTAATTTAAGAGTTGTGTCACTATTGCATCCTGTTGCAAACGCAAGAGTGACAGAACTATTTGACAAATATGCTCTATAATGTGCATTTCATCTCCTTGCACAGACCTCAAATTTCACTTCCTGAGAGCCCACTCTTACAAACACTGTAGGGTTTTACCTGTGCATAGTGAAAATCTATGTTGATTACAGTACAATCATTCATGTTTAGTGCATCATCGGTCAAAAAACTCTTAATCGACAAGTGTGGACTATGGCAGTTTGAATGCACAATCCAGACATTGTAAATATTCCTCCTTTCATTTATTACAGAATAATTCCTTTGAGCAAAGCTACAGTTAACAAAGTCTTAATAGATATAAAATGTTCACCAAATGTAAGTTAACTTCAATTTGCAAGACTGCATTTCACATGAAAAGTAATGTGGACTGCATTTTGTATTTTATTATAGCACTTGGGTTGTCTTCTAACATAAATGCACATCTTAAGAGTTCTCGCCTCATTTTGATACTCAGCTCTGTTCCCTAGCTATGAATCAATACATTGCTTCCATTAAGGCACTACCTATTCTTGTAATTAACAGTTCTTGGTAGAAAATACAACATGCCTTTTCCTCCTGCAGTGTCTAACTATACAGGGCACAATATTTAACAAAGGCTAATCTATATGGCCTTAGCCTAAATCCATTATTCCACTTTCTCCTGCTACAATCTTCTTGTCTGCCTACTGCTTCCATTTGGCAATCAGAAAGCCTTGCAATAGCTACTTCTTTCCGAAACTCTTGCTCAATAATGTGTAACGGGGTATGTGTATTCTATAAAGACATAGAAGATAATATTATGAATCTTACTTATTGAGATATTTTAGCAGGAAAGAAAAACAGAGATAACATGAGTCCAACATATATGGAATTTAACACAACAATATACCAGGGTCTGCATACTGGTAGTGACCTCATAACTGACAGGACTGTCTTGCTGGCTGCTTTTAAATTAAAGTTACACGAAAATTGGGCTTTTAAATTAAAAGCAGTTCCAAAGTCTTTAACTACCTTATTTTTACATATAAGTCACCCCTAAGGTTTGCCCTATGTGCCCCTAGGGCTGGCTGCCATGTAACTATAAGCAGGGACCTTATAAAAATAGTTTTATAATCCATGGTTAGGTAAAACAGACAAATTTATTTTCCCTCATTGTAGTAAATTGCCTCCACAGGCTAGAGTGGGGAGACTTCATTTTAATTTATAAAGTCCCCTTAAGTGTCAAATACAACAAACTTGGTATCAAAGTAATTGTTATGAAAAAAATCATACAACTTGCAATTGTTGGATTTAATATTACTTGTTCAGGTAAAGAGTTTTAAACTTTACCTGAAAAGTTCCCAACTTTAGCCCTGCAGTGTTTTGCTGCTTTGCTGTGATTGGCCAGCATCTGGCAGCCTGGCCAGGCTGCCTTGGTGACGTGTGAAGTGGCCTGGCTCAGCACAAAGAGATGTGCCTGCAGGAGAAGATCTTTCCTCAGCAGATGGGGAAGCAGGAAGAGGGGAGGGCTGCCAAACCGGTCTTCAAAGGCAGGAAAGGACATTTGGAGCAAACCAGCACCTCCCTCACATCCTGCAAACCCAGACAATTAAGTGACCCCAGATTAGATTAGGAGAGGGCAGGAGAAGGGTGTGTTTAAGATTTTTATCTACTCCAGAGGGTGGGCTCAGCCAGATGTAACCTCCAAAAATCACTTTCAGCCATGATGGATGTTTGAGGAATGTTGCTCCCTGGGATTGATTTTGTTTCCCACACTTCCCAGGAAGTGGTCATCACAGGGGGAAGGACCCGGCACCTGATTGGAGAACCAGCCTCCCCTGTTTTTCACCCAGGAGCAAGGATAAAACTGGCAGACCTGCATCCACACCTCAGATCCCTGCCATATTCCAACAAGGAAGAACTATAGAAGAAGAAGGACTGTTCTGCTGGACCCCTGATCTGCACCTGGACACTGCAATCTGGAGGACTGCACTAGCTGCACACTTGGGCTTCACCACAAGAAGGACTTCAAGGAGGGATTCCCTGTTTTCTACAGGTGAAAAATTGCTAACCAGAGTCCCCTGTACCAACTCCTGAAGAAACTGACCAGGTGACCACTGTCCAGTGGCCAAAAAGGAGTTTGCGCCAGGTGCATTCAGGGAGTTGTAGTCCACACCCTCAAGGAGCATCTCAGAGCTTCTGGAACCTTGGGGTGAGCTGTGGACCTCAAAAGAACCTTAAAGGACATCTCGAAGAAGATCCAGAAGTTTGGATAGGTTTGGAGATCTTTTGGAAAAAAGCTCCATAAAGGGACCGACCCACCGCAGCAGCACTAGCCAGGTTGCCACAACTGCGACTGGCCTGACTTGCAGGTTCATCCCGGTGAAGAAAATCTGGGAAAAAAGTGACCACGCCCGAAAGTAGGAAGTTGACCGGGATCTCCCAGGCAATGTATCCGAAGAGGGCTCCAAGGACGTCAGTTCAAGATTCAGGTTTATCCCGATCAAGGGATTTTTCTCTTGAGAAGTCTGAAGGTAAAAATCTCCACCAGGGGCTCCCGCGACGCGTAAGAGGAAGGAAGGAGGAAGGGTTCCAGGAGGTCGGATTGGACTGGCGACTGGATTCCGCTGAAGAAAATCTCCAGAAAAATGACTAAGTCCTAAGGTAAACTTTTGACCTAGGCCTCCCGCGGGCTGTAGCCAAGCAGAGCTCCATTGCGGTCGGCCTCACACTTTGACTGCCCCAGGCACGGTGCGACCAGATGACAAGATCGGCGCTATTCATTTCTAAACGTTAAAAAGCATTAATTTTTTAAAAATTTCAGATCTCTGGTTCCCCT
Source organism: Pleurodeles waltl (assembly GCF_031143425.1). Lineage (NCBI taxonomy): Eukaryota > Metazoa > Chordata > Amphibia > Caudata > Salamandridae > Pleurodeles > Pleurodeles waltl. The sequence goes on from NC_090438.1 coordinate 172,325,959, forward strand.
TATCCGATTTTATTCGTTTTGGTGTCATATTAAAGCTAACAATATTTCCTATTTGTATAAATTGGTACCTGATTTTTAAACTGTTACTGTGTTTTATTTAATTACTGTCTTGTGATATTTGAGTGCTTTACGCTTTGTCTCCTAAGTTAAGCCTTGTCGCTCATTGCCGAGCTACCACGGGTTGAGCTTGGTTTAATTTATTGAGACCTAACTGGACCTAAGTGGAGGTTAGTGGCCTATTGCTAAGTGTAAGTGCTTATCTGTCCTTACCAATAACCCATTTCCAACATTTTAAACCCCTTCCAAAAATAGGCCGCATATATATATATATACATATATATTTATATATATTGCTCCACAAAGTTTACCTCAGAGTGCGCCTGCTACATCACAGCGGTCCTGGTCGGGCTCCGAGACGCCCAAAAATATTAAAACAAACACACACTCCAAATTCGAAGAGAACCAGGACACCTCCGTATGGAAATCCAATATTTTATTCACAGCAAACCAAACAACTCCAACGCGTTTCTGCAGTACGCCTTGTTCACGGATCCGTGAACAAGGCGTACTGCCGAAACGTGTCTGTACCGATCCGTGAACAAGGCGTACTGCCGAAACGCTTTGGAGTTGTTTGGTTTGCTGTGAATAAAATATTGGATTTCAGTACGGAGGTGTCCTGGTTCTCTTTGGATTTGGAGCGTGTGTTCATTTTAATATTTATATATATATATATATAAATATAAAAAAAAATACCAAAAAAAACATACATATATATATATATATATGTATATATACATATATATATATATATATATATATATATATATATACATATATATATATATATATATACATAAACATATATATACAGAGACATATATATAAATATATATGTATATATATATATATATATATAAACATGTATATAAATAAATATGTATACACATAAATATACATGAACATATACATATAAATACATATATATGTATACATATATATATATATATATATATATATATATATACATATACATATATACACACACACACACACATATATATTTACACACATATATATATATATATATATATATATATATATATATATATATATATATATAATTTTTTTTTTTTCAAAGCTTACAGGGATGCTATACTTAGGAAATAACATTTAAAGAACCATAGAAATTCACTTAAAAACGAAAGGTTACAGGGACGTTATAGTTAGGTTCTGAATTTACTTGTACAAAACCTTAGAAATTCTCCTGTTAGAGTTATTTTAAGTAACCATAACTCGTGCCCTAAGGTAACTATAACTCGCACCCCTGTCATGCACAGTTTTTAATGAATAATTTTACAACAAATGTTACAGTGAATATTGATGTTATTGAAGATTAGTAGTGCATGGCGAGGGTGTGAGTTATAGTTACCTTAGGGCATGATTTATAGTTACTTGAAGTAACTCTAAATATAACTGGTGAATTTCTAAGGTTTTCAATGAGTAAATTCAGAATGCAATGATAAGTGAATTTCTATGTTTTTAAAAATATTATTTCCTAACCATAGCGTCCCTATAATATTTGGATTTTTTAAAGTGAATTTCTATGTTTTTTTAACTGTAAAGTAGTTTTCCTTCCTATATGTTCATCCTACCACAGCCAGGCCTTGTTACCAACCCCCTATAACCACCTAACTCGAGGCCACGTACGTCATTTGGCCATATGCAGCAGGGGTAGCCACAGGGCCTGGCCTGTGGCCAGTCCCTGCTGCCATCCCTCTAACCACCCAACCCCACACTGTGCATGGTTTTTGTCCTTTTCAGAGGTGGAGTTTCACCTGGGGCACCTGCTATGTTTATATTTGTAAATACTTTCTGTTGATGTTTAATTTTTGTGAAATGAGCAACTAGGTCAGAACTGCCTAGCCTTAATCATTTTTTTGGGGGGAGGGTTCTATGTGCCCCCCCTCCCCTGGCTGATTTTGACTCCAGGGACCCCATCCCCTGGGGCCCGGCTATCAATCCAGGCTGCCTCCTGCAGAAGCCGGCATTGCTTTTGCACACAGGGAGCTGCTAAAGATGCTGCTTCCTGTCTGCAAAAGCAATTATTCCTCTTGGCAGGGAAATAGAGGAAACCTCCGCTTGTAGCAAGCAAGAGCTATTTGACAGCTATCACTTTCTGCGAGAGGAATGTTTTCATTGACTTGGCAGGAACTGTCAAAGTTCCCGCCAAATCACACCAAACAGCTATGTACCAGGGTTGAGCACCCCAGGGCATAGCAGGAACTGGCCATGGGGGAGTTGAGGTCCCAAAGGTCATTATAAGCTCCTTGCGGAGGGCCCCCCCATCCAACTTGTAAATAGCCCGGGGAGGTGGTTGTCCCAGTACGTAGTTATAGTTGGGACCATTTTTCGATAGACTGTGTGTTTTTTTTGCCAATAACTTTGGCACTACTTGATGAATCTTCATGAAATTTGCAAAACGTATACTTTAGTCAGTTCAGCTGCTGTGTGAAAAGTTTTGCGGTGATCCAGCAAGCAGGGGCCAAGAAAAAGGGGGGTCACAAAACACTTTTCCCCATGTTCATTGGGATTTTTCAGACATTTGAACACAACTACAGCCTGAACCGCTGAATGGAATTACACAAAATTTGGCAGAAAGTTAGGTCTTGGTCCAGAAAACATGCTTTTTGTCATTTGTTGTAAATTCCTTCAGTAGTTTTGGAAACATTTAGAGTTGAAAAAATATAGATATATGGGGACGCAGATCCTCCATGGATCCAACTGACCCAGTGCTGATATCCGATTGGCTGCCAACACTTCAAGCAGGAAGTGTTGGCAGCCATCTTGGGACTTGGCTTCAGCCGGGTCCAAGAAAAAAAGTTAAAAAAAGAAAAGGGACCAGGTAGGGACACTCTGACCCCTTAGCTCTGGTTTTGAGGCCCCAGAGGGACTACGCCAGGGCTAAAATGCTTTGTTTTTTAAGCGTTGGAAAAGTCAGCTGATCCTGATCCACAGATTTTTCTGACATTTCAAAGAAAAAGGGCAGTTACTCACCCTTTTTTTATTAGCCCCCGGTGGGAAAGGTCCTTTAATAAAGGAAGGGGGTGAACGGGGCCCTCCTTCAGTGGCTTCTATTACCCCCACGGGCCATCACATCTCAGAGATGATCAGAATGAAAAATGTAGGGTGGCCGTGTAGGCCCCTGTGCCCCGGGGACCACCACCTCCCCAGGGCGAAAGAACACTTTCATATGATGGAGGTCCTATGCCCACCCCTACAACCCTGGTTACCACCTCCTACCCGTGGCTAAAGAAGAAGTTTGTGAAGGGGGCCATGTGCCCCTCTGCAGCTCCTTGGACCACCACCTCTCCGGGGCAAAAACGTTCTAAAATAGGGGAGACCCTATGGTCTTCCCCAGAGCCCTGAGACCACCATCTCCCCTGAGCTAAATAAGATGTTCGAGTGTTGGGGGCCATGTGGCCCCCGGCAGCCCCAGGGACCACTACCTCCTCGGGGCAAAAAATAATGTTTTAAAGTGGGACTGGCATAAATGTCTGGATTAAAATGTAATTGAAACATATCTGAGTGTGTGTGTATTCCTTATTGAACTTGTTTTGGATTTATGTTGCTAGTAGCCACACCTGATGCTATGCATCACTCCTGAAGCAGGTAGCTCAGCGGAAGTGGCAGGGAAGCAGAGTGATATCTATCTATATTTTTTTTTTGAACGTTTCGTGAAGATTCATCAAGCAGCAGCAAAGATGTAGGCAAGTAAAAAAACACTTTTTATATAAAAACTAGGTCCTACCTTGTGGCGACTATATATATATATATTTATATATATATATATATATATATATACACACACTCAAGTCCTTCCTGATTTTCCTGCACTATGGGAAAGGGGGCCTAGGAACTCTGAGAAAATCTCTAAAAATGGTGGTCAGAAAGAAATACAAGTAAGTGACAGCACACAAGAAAGGTTGATAGACATGCATCTCACTGAAGCTGAATTCTCCACCTGGTTGCTTGAACCAACAAATGAAGAGAAACATTTTAGTTGATCACAACAGGAGCCTTCCTTCCTCAAGCTGCAAAGATGGGGAAGAATCACAAGGACAGTGCAAGATAAACCGTAGACCTGAACAGGGTATGGAAAGGGTACTGCTCCAGAAATTATTAGTGGTCGCCCAACAAAACACACAGCACAAAAGATCTGTGAATAAATTAACCTGAACTGTCAACCTCCACAGCCATTTCTGTGGAAATCAGGTCTAAAGTGATCATTGCTGGCTGCCGAGTGAATAGCAAGAGACCGAATAAGGACTTCCCTTCTCCAAAAAGCATATACAACAGGAGTTGGCTTGCGGCAAACAGAAGGTGCGCGGGGGGCGGTGGGGGATGATTAAAATAAAATAAAAAATAATTGAAAAACAAAAACACTTTCCTTAACCCCACGCGTCGCTCCACTCCTCCGTCTCCTGCGCTGCAGGCACAGGCTAACAGACTGCCCTGCAGCCAATCATAAAGCTCCTCAAAGCAGCATCAGGATTGTCTGGGAATGCCGAGCCAGGGTGCTCCCAGGCAGACTGGGAGCCTGTGCAGGCTCTCTCTAGCCCGGCAACTGTGCTGGGCTGGAGAGAGCCTACTACGCCTCTGTGTTTGGGCGGTCCGAAATGGCCGGCCAAACACACATGCGTTTTGAGGGGGAGTGCTCAGCACTCCCCTCACTGCTCGTCATCCCTGTGGCCCCTCCCCTTTAAATGAAAACGATAAAAAATAAAATGTTTATTATCATTTTCTTTTAAAGGTTTTGAAGCTGTCGCTGCTGGCTGGAGAGCAATGCTCCTCCGCCCTAATGGAGGAGTCGCACCTGGTATACAAACTAATAAAATGTGATATAAAAACTGAACCAATCATGCTCACATATGTAATACTCAAGCAGATAAGAAACAATTACTTACCTTTTGCTTGAACAAAAAAGAAGGGAAAGCTAGTTCCACAGGAATAGCTATATGAGTTTGCTGTAAGGCGACTGCTTGATAAATAATGAGGCCACTGCACAACTGACACTCATACTCTGTTATATTGTTGAGTTAAATGTCATTCTTGTTTGATTTTCGTGATGTGCTTTTTTGGTAACTTCTAGCGTTTGACAGCAAAGACGATTCAGTGATAAATTTGACTTCAGTCTTAGAATCGCAACACTCCTCAGCGATCCATTTATAATGCCACTTACTTTTTTAAAGTTGTGTTTATTGGTATTTTCAATATGTTTGCATACAGCCATTTGCTTATAGCATGTTCAATAATGAAAATAATACTACATGGATACAGTAATACAGCTATCAAACAAACAACAGGTAGAGTTACATGTAGCCTTTCTGACTTCACTGTGAGTTACTGCTTCATGGCTCAGTGAGTCTCATGCTCAGTCTGAGTGTATAACAGATTAAGCAGTAGAGTTGGGGGGTTTGATGTATGATCTGTGACTGAGCATCCCCTCTGTCTGTAGGGATACAGACGTCAGTGGCAAATGACTCACAACATTGCAGGTCACCAGGTGGCTTGCTAACCAACAGCCACCATATTAAGAAACTAAAGAGACCATAGTTAACTTTTAAAGTGGGGAAGAACTCCAAAACTTATATCTCAAGGGGACCACATTCTATTATTAGTGCACACTGAAATGTGAAGGGTCACGCAGGGAGGGAAGGAAACTGAGGTGAAAGCATTCAGAGCCCACCGATCCACCTCTCAGCCTGGGGAGGGGGTCTAGTCAGAGGACGAGTCACCCACATGGGGGGCCTCTAGCCCCCAGCAGGGGGCCAGAATGCTGCCCCTCCTTGGTAACAGGGAGTGCCACTCTTTCTCTTTTGCTCAGCTGACCTATGAGTCTTTCTCGTCCAATGTTTGTGAGACTTCTTCGCCTGGGCCAGTTTTGCCCGTGGGGTTTTATCACATGTCCACGACCTCCCCAGACAGTCCCACTATGGGGTGGTGACACACCCCTGTGGCTTCCTTGTGTAGCAGTGCTCCTTCCTCTGCCCTTGCTTAAGTGGTCACATCTTTCTCCCAAACCCTCACATCAGGGATCACACTTGAATTTCAGGCAATTGCTACCCACAATTTGGCCAATGCAATTGCCAGGTTGAGGAACCTATTGCCAACTTTTTGTGCCTAGGCCTGGGAAGTGCACCAAGGAGGCAGGAGTCTACCATGCATGGAATGGAGCGTTGAGACCCCTGTTTAGTTTGTTTAGGGTTGTGGCCCAGTAATCCCGTAAATTGGGGCAGCCCCAAATCATGTGGCAGAGGTTAGTGTCAGGATATGCACAATGGGGCTTCCCCGTGGCTCTCCCCCATAGATTGCTCTTATTCTATGTGATGTCAGATGTGTCATGTGGGTGTAATTGAACTGTAAATATTTTAGGTGTGTTTTCCTGGCCACCTTGTGGTGATTTGTTAACATCCCGCGCTCTTCAGGATCTAGGAACTCACAACTCATGACCCCCTCATATTTACCTTTGAGTCCATTGAGGGGCCTACCCACTCTGTAGTAATACGTTACCAGATGCCAGTCTGATCGCAATGTCAGTGGCAGTTGTAAAACCTTGAGCATCTTAGGTTCCTCATCCCTACTATCCCACAGGTCCCTGTAAGCCTGTGTCAATGCTTCGAAATGTCAGAAAGTGACCAAGGGCAAGTCTCTTTCTGCTGTCATCTCTTCGAAAGGCAACAGAATGCCCATGTGAAAGCAGTCCCCACTGTTACAAAACCAGCCTCAGTCCAGTCTCTCATCTGACATGTCATGAAGTAGATTATGGGGTTGCCCTATGGGATACCCACAAGCAGCAGAGCACGGGTATACTTTGGTCTCCTCCAGTACGCTAGACACTGCAGCACCAGCAGTGCAATGCTGCCAGCAGTAGTGTGTCAGGATACGGAATCTTCATTGCTGAAGATAATAGTTTGGCCAACAAGGTACCCTAATTGGGTATTCTGCCGATAGAGCCCTGCTCCTCTTGTCGGGCTCCGTCCAGCCTAGGAGAAATCCATTAGAGTTTGACCTCCTAGAAGTGGAGTTCACAGTTGGGGGTATTCAGCCCGCTCCCCATGAGTCGTCATTGTAAAGTGTCTAGGGACACTCTCTGATGGCCCCACTCCAGGGATGTTCCCTAAGAAGGGAGTCCAGCTGATGGAACCAAGAACCTGGTATGTCAACTGGGAGATTTGAGAAGAAATTGAGCAGCTTTAGGAGCATCACTGTAAGATTTGGCATCCTTGGTGTTGTCTCCCCTAGCTTTTTGCCTCTGTTTCCCAGGTTGTCAATGTGTGCTGAACTCAGTTTTTTGCTGTTTTTGATACTCGGGACACTTTACCACTGCTATACAGTGCGAAAGTGCAAGTGATCCTATGTAAAATGTATGTGTAATTGGCTTTCCATGATTGGCATATTTGATTTACTTGTAAGTCCCTAATACAGTGCACTAGAGGTGCCCAGGGCCTGTAAATCAAATGCTACTAGTGGGCATGCAGCACAGGTTGTGCCACCCACATTAGTAGCCCTGTAAACATGGCTCAGACCTGCCACTGTAGTGTCTGTGTGTGCAGTTTTAAACTGCCAATCCGACTTGGCAAGTGTACCCACTTGCCAGGCATAAACCTTCCATTTTCATACATGTAAGGCACACCTAAAGTAGGCCCTAGGTAGTCTCATAGGCAGGGTGCAATGTAAGTTTAAGTTAGGACATATACTAATGTGTTTTGTTTGTTCTAACAGTGAAAGGCCTATAGCTCTCATAGCTCTATCTCTCTCATAGGTAAACATGGGGGCTGCCAAAAAATATTATTAAAGTGTAGATTTCCTTTGAGAGCAGATAGAAATATGAAGTCTAGGGTCTCTGAACTCACAATTTAAAAATACATCTTTTGGTAAAGGTTGTTTTTTTAGACTGTGTGTTTAAAAATGCCACTTTTAGAAAGTAGGTATTTTCTTGCTTAAACCATTCTGTGACTCTGCCTGTTTGTGGATTTCCTGTCCTGACAGTTGGGCTGTTTGTACCTCTCCTCTAGACAGTGACAGAAAGGGAGCTGGGGTGTAGACTGCATATCCTGATGAGCGATCTGTGCTGGGAGGGAGGGGAGAAGTGGTCACTCACACCTGAAAGGGCTGTGTCTGCCCTCACACAATGCAGTCTCCAAACCCCTGGTGTGTGTCTGGAGCCTGGCCTGGGCAGGACAGGACCTTCCAAACAAGAGAGACTTTCTTTTGAAGTTTGCCTACTTCAAAGGCAGAAAGGGGTATAAGTAGTGGACCCAAAACCTCTGAAAATTAAATCACTTCAGGCATCAAGAGGAACCTCTGCCAAGGAGAAGAGCTGAGGAGAAGTGCTGCCCCTGCCTGTGGCTGTGCTTTGTTGGGCTATCCTGCAGTTGCTGCTTCTGCCTGTGAAAGGAGAAAAACACTGTACTTTGTTGTGCATTCCTGCTTGAGAAGAATCTCCTAGGGCTTGTATACAGCTTGCCTCCTGTTGATGAAATCTCAGGGCCATCAAAGACTTCCTTTGCCAGCACCTGGACTCTCTGCTGAGACTCCTGCCCTGTCAAGTAGTGCTCTATCCAGTCCCTGGGCTCTTGAAAGCTGAAGTTGGCAGACAGGAACTGAAAATCCACGAGCAGAACGCTGTGCACAGAATATACAATGCACTTTCCACAACACAGCTGATAAACGACGTGCCACCGGCTTTGCAGCTGAAATCGATGCTCCACCTGCATTGCGTCTGGGAGATTGACGCATTGCGGCTGGAGAAATAACACCCATACCCCGCTTACAGAGGCTGATAACAATGCAAACCCCACGCACCGCCGTTTTCTGATACTGCGCGAATGGATTTCCAAGTCAACCTGACTCTGCGCGGATCCAAGGTACACCGCCAGGAAATCGACGCAGTGCTCTCTTGCGAGGAAGAAAAACGACGCATCACCGACCCGACTGAAGAAGGAAACGATGCATGGTGTTAGAATTGGCATCCTTGGCGTGGTTTCCCCTAACGTTTTGCCTCTGTTTCCCAGGATGTTGATGTGTGCTGGACTCTGTTTTTGCTGTTTTTGTTACTCTTGGCATTTTACCACTATTATCAGTGCTAAAGTGCAAGTGCTCCTATGTAAAATGTATGTGAAATTGGATTTCCATGACTGGCATAACTGATTTACTGGTAAGTCCCTAGTATAGTTCACTAGCGGTGCCCAGGGCCTGTAAATCAAATGCTACTAGCGGGCCTGCAGCCCTGGTTGTGCCACCCACATTAGTGGCTCGGATCTGCACTGCAGTGTGTGTGTGCAGTTTTAACCTGCCAACTTGACGTGGCAAGTGTACTCACTTGCTTGCCATGCCTAAATCTCCCATTTTCTTACATGTAAGACACCCCTAAGGTAGGCCCTAGGTGGCCCCCATGTGTAACGGTGCAGTGTATGTTTAAGGTGAGGCATATACTAATGTGTTATATATGGCCTAACAGTGAAATACTTCTAAATTTGGCTTTCACTGTTGCAAAGCCTATCCATCTCATAGATTAATATGGGGGCTGCCTTTAAATATGATTAAAGCGTATATTCCCTTTGGGAGCGGATAGACATGTGGAGTTTGGGGTCTCTGGGCTCACAATTTAAAAATACATCTTTTAGTAAAGTTGATTTTAAGATTCTGTGTTTGAAAATGCCACTTTTAGAAAGTGAACATTTTCTTTCCTAAACCATTCTGTGACTCTGCCTGTTTGTGGATTCCCTGTCGGGGTCAGTTTGACAGTTGGGCTGTCTGCACCTCTCTCTAGACAGTGACACAAAGGGAGCTGAGGTGTAGCCTGCATATCCTGATGAGCCATCTGTGCTAGGAAGGAGAAGAGGAGTGGTCACTTACACCTGAAAGGGCTGGGCTTGCCCGCGCACTATGCAGTCTCCAACCCCCTGCTGTGTGTTTGGGGCATGGCCTGGGCAAGGCAGGATTTCACAAACAAGAGAGACTTCCCTTTGAAGTAAGCCTACTTCAAAGGCCAAAATGGGTATAAGAATGGCACCCAAAACAACAGACTTTAGATCACTTCTGGAAATCAAGAGGAACCTCTGCCTGGAGAAGGGGACAAAGACTGGACTTTGTTGTGCATTCCTGCTTGTGTAAAAATCGCCAAGGGCTAGTCCTGAGCTTGCCAACTGTTGTTGAAGTCCTATCCAGTTCCTGGGGCCTTGACAGGTGAAGCTGGCAGACTAAGATTGCAAATCCACGCACAGACCACCGTTCAGGGAAAGTATTGAGGCACCTTCCGAGACGCTGCAGAAAAACAACACGCTGCCGGCTTTGCGGTGGAAATCAATGCTCCACCAGCATTGCGGCTGGAAGATCGATGCATGCAGCTGGAGAAAACGATGTGCAACACCCGCTAACGGAGGCTGATAACGTCGCAACCCACATAGCGCGGTTTTCTGATACCGTGAGGCAGGATTTTTGATGTAACCCTCTCTGGGAATGGAAAATCAACATAAAGCCTGCCCGGACCTGAGTGCTTGCCCAGATCGACGCATCGCTCTCCTGAAGAGAGGAAAAACGACGCACACCGACCCGACCGGAGGAGGAGAAACAACGCACGGTCTCGCTTGCGGGTGACAAATCGACGCATCACTAGCCTTTTCAGACGCACACTCGCCCTTGCATGTTATTTTGATGCTACCCAGGTTCTTTTCAATGCTAACAGTGTTTTTACTGTTTTCTCAAGGATTTAGGCCCGTATTTATACTTTTTGACGCTAAACTGCGCTAACGCAGTTTAGCGTCAAAAAATTTTGCGCCGGCTAAAGCCATTCTGAAGCACCATGCGGGCGCCGTATTTATTGAATGGCATTAGCCGGCGCAAGCAGACCGGCGCTGCCTGGTGTGCGTGGAAAAAAACCACGTACACCAGGCAGCGCCGGCGTTGGGAAAAATGGCGTTAGGGCGTCTTAAAATGGCGCAAGTCAGGTTGACGCTAAAAAATCGTCTTAACCCGATTTGCGCCATTTTAAACGAAGCCCAGACGCCATTTACATGACTCCTGTCTTAGTAAAGACAGGAGTCATGCCCCCTTGCCCAATGGCCATGCCCAGGGGACTTCTGTCCCCTGGGCATGGTCATTGGGCATTGTGGCATGTAGGGGGGCACAAATCAGGCCCCCCTATGCCAAAAAAAAAATATATTTTTTTTTTTTTTATACTTACCTGAACTTACCTGAATGTCCCTGGGGTGGGTCCCTCCATCCTTGGGAGTCCTCCTGGGGTGGGCAAGGGTGGCAGGGGGGTCCCTGGGGGCATGGGAGGGCACCTGTGGGCTCATTTTGAGCCCACATGCCCCTTAACGCCTACCCTGACCCAGGCGTTAAAAAGTGGCGCAAATGCGGGTTTTTTTGACCCGACCACTCCCGGGCGTGATTTTTGCCCGGGAGTATAAATACGACGCATTTGCGTCGCCGTCATTTTTTTAGACGGGAACGCCTTCCATGCATCTCATTAACGCAAGGAAGGCGTTCACGCAAAAAAATGACGCTATTTGCCCATACTTTGGCGCTAGACGCGTCTAACGCCAAAGTATAAATATGGCGTTAGTTTTGCGCCGAATTTGCGTCGAAAAAAACGACGCTAATTCGGCGCAAACGGAGTATAAATATGCCCCTTAGGCCCGTATTTATACCTTTTGACGCTAAACTGCGCTAACGCAGTTTAGCGTCAAAAAATTTTGCGCCGGCTAACGCCATTCTGAAGTACCATGCGGGCGCCGTATTTATTGAATGGCGTTAGCCGGCGCAAGCAGACCGGCGCTGCCTGGTGTGCGTGGAAAAAAACCACGTACACCAGGCAGCGCCGGCGTTGGGAAAAATGGCGTTAGGGCGTCTTAAAATGGCGCAAGTCAGGTTGACGCTAAAAAATCGTCTTAACCCGATTTGCGCCATTTTAAACGACGCCCAGACGCCATTTACATGACTCCTGTCTTAGTAAAGACAGGAGTCATGCCCCCTTGCCCAATGGCCATGCCCAGGGGACTTCTGTCCCCTGGGCATGGTCATTGGGCATTGTGGCATGTAGGGGGGCACAAATCAGGCCCCCCTATGCCAAAAAAAAAATATTAAAAAAAAAAAAATTATACTTACCTGAACTTACCTGAATGTCCCTGGGGTGGGTCCCTCCATCCTTGGGTGTCCTCCTGGGGTGGGCAAGGGTGGCAGGGGGGTCCCTGGGGGCATGGGAGGGCACCTGTGGGCTCATTTTGAGCCCACAGGCCCCTTAACGCCTACCCTGACCCAGGCGTTAAAAAGTGGCGCAAATGCGGGTTTTTTTGACCCGACCACTCCCGGGCGTGATTTTTGCCCGGGAGTATAAATATGACGCATTTGCGTCGCCGTCATTTTTTTAGACGGGAACGCCTTCCATGCATCTCATTAACGCAAGGAAGGCGTTCACGCAAAAAAATGACGCTATTTGCCCATACTTTGGCGCTAGACGCGTCTAACGCCAAAGTATAAATATGGCGTTAGTTTTGCGCCGAATTTGCGTCGAAAAAAACGACGCTAATTCGGCGCAAACGGAGTATAAATATGCCCCTTAATCTCTTTTAAAATTAATAATTTGACTTGTGTACATTGGATTTTTGTCGTTTTGGTCTTGTTTTATTTAGATAAATATTTCCTATTTTTCTAAACTGGTGTTCGTGTCATTTTGTAGTGTTTTCACTGAGTTACTGAGTGTGTTGGTACAAATACCTTACACCTAGACTCTGGAGTTAAACCTGTCTGCTTGTGCCAAGCCACCATTGGGATGGGTGGGGGTTAACTAAGGGTGATTCTCCTTTACCCTGACTAGAGTGAGGGTCCTTGCTTGGACAGGGGGTAACCTGACTACCAACCAAAGACCCCATTTCTAACACACGGCCTCACATGCGAGTAAGGAATCAACGGATCGCTACCCTTTTCCAACGCATGCTCGCCTGTGCGAGTTTACTTTTGATGCTAACCAGTTACTACAACATCATTTTCACTGTTTGCTCAGGTTTAAGACTCTTATTTTTTTATATTCATATCTTGATTTGTGTATGTTGGATTTTTGTCATTTGGTCTTGTTTGATTTAAATCAATATTACCTATTTCTCTAAACTGGTGTGGTGTCCATTCTGTAGTGTTTTCACTGTATTACTGTGCGTGTTGGTACAAATACTTTACACTTTGCTTCTGAAGTGAAACCTGCCTGCTCGTGCCAAGCTACCAAGGGGATGAGCTGGGGTTAAATCAGTGTGATTCTCCTTTACCCTGACTGGAGTAAGGGTCCTTGCTTGGACAGGGGGTAACCTGACTGCCAACCAAAGACCCCATTTCTAACAATGACCATTTTTTAACACCCTCGGGACAGCTTCGGTGACCTCCAGAATGGCATGGTGGATCTAACAGAGCGAAGTGTCCTGCCCAGGTTACCCTCTCTCAAATCCACTAATGTGGTAGATCTGAATCCCCAGATATTTAAAGGTGTTGGGAGCCCAAGTTAAGTCTTGCACAGAAGCAGCCGGCCACAGGGATCCATGTTGAACTGGAAGTTGGCAGGTCTTGGTGCGGTTTATTCAGAGCCCCAAAAGGGCTCCAAAATCATCAAGGTGTCTCATTGTGGTCCAGCATCCGAGACACCATCCAATATGTAAAGAAGGAGGTCATCCACTTCCCTTGCCCCAGCCCTCCAGCCTCAGCTATTCCACCAATTGCTCTATTGACACTGCAAAGAAGATGAGTGATAGTAACCAGCCCTGTCGCTTTCCACTATGTATGTTGCACTGTTGCAAAATTGTGGCACCCGTTTTAACCCTAGCAGTTGGGTAGGAGGACAACAGTCACACCCATTTGAGCCAGACAGTCCCAAGACCCATACAGATCATGACCCCCATCAAGGAAGCCCTAACGGGTCATGTCAATACCTTCTCAATGTCAACCGACACAATAAGAATGCGGGGTGGCTTATATGTCTGGGTTATATAGCACATAGTATAGTTGTAAACTTAGTGAGGTGTTTAGAGTGGGGAACAAGCCATTCTGGTCCTCATGGATTAATGCCTGCACATGTTTTAGTAATCTAGTCACTTGGATCTCGCTGAGAATTTAAAAATCCATGTCTTAGCATGGATAAAGGATGAAATGCCATAATGGGAGCCTCTGGGTCTTTGGCTTTGGTGAGCAGAACCCTATTTCTTCTCTTGTCATGCCTGGGAGGGTCCCGATTCATACGAATTGGCACACAGTGTCACCATTTTGGGAGCCAACAGTTCAATATATGTTGAGTAAAATTCTGCAGATGCGCCATCATGCCCTTGGGTCTTACCTGTGACCATATCATGAATACCTTCCTTAATTCCCTGAGACCTCACTGGGTTCTCTAGCTGCTCCATCTGTCCAGGCAGCAACGTTCAAAGCGGGACCGGTCCAAAATGTTCTGCACTGCCTCAACAGGTACAGGTACAGGCATTGACAGAGCCGTACATAATAATCTACGAAGGCAGCATTTACGGGCTTGGGTAAGAACAGTGTCACTCCATCAGACACCTGCGTGATGGGGGGCCTTGAGTTTCTGATTTGATCAGCCATGACAAGAGTCTACCTGCTCTGCTTTCCTCTTCACGTGCCCTAAAAACATAATCTTTGTAATCGGGGTGTCGCAGGCATTCCAGTACTGCAGTGCATCATTCCGTCACAGCCTATAGCCACGTGAGAGTCACTGGATCAGCCCCCAGTGTATTATCAGAGTCATGTAGTTCCTTGTCTAGACATCACAGTTTCCTATCTAGTTATTTCCTGATGCCCATGGAATTACCCAGGCATTGCTCATGGACCATCACCTTAAGGGCCTCTCATTCAATTGTGCATTCAGTTGCTGTGTATTCGTTGACTTCAAAACAATTTGCTATTGCCTGCCACAAAGAGTCCCTATACAAAGCATCCACCAGGGCTTTTGAGTGCAGCCACCACAAGGGGATCTTCGGGTGCTTTTCCCATGGCCTAAGGCCCAGCAGGAGGGGACTGTGGTTCAAGAGGGTGTCACCTAAATATTCTATTTTGGTTGTGTCACAAGTTGGCTCAGTGGGGTCGAACAAACAGAAGGTCAAGTCAGGTATGTAGTTGGTGTATGAGGGAGTAGTAGTATTAGTCGAGTATCACATCAAGTGGCACCCTCCAGACATCCACTATTCCACAGTCACCCAGCTAGTTTCAGAGTCCTGCAGCTGTCCTATGGGTCAGAGCCCCTGCTAGAGTTACTGTAAAACTATCCCTGTCAACATCCAACATGTAGTTGAAATCCCTCCTAGCAGCCCCACCTCAATTGAGAGATGACTCAGGGGTGCAGAGAGGATATGCAGAAATATGACCTGGTCTTGGTTCTGCTCATACACACTCCCCAGCGTGACCTGACTACCATTTAAATGCCCACTTACCAGGACGTATCACCTTTTCTTGTCAATCCTGGTTGAGTATGTAGTTGGTGTATGTGGAAGTAGTAGGAGTAGTCAGGTATTGCACTGTGCTGCACCATCCAGACATCCACCATTCCCCAGTCTCGCTGCCAGTCCGAGATTCTTGCAGCTGACCTATTGGTTTGGACCCTGGTAGAGGTGGCATCAAGCGATCCATGTCAACATCTGAAACACAGTTGAAATCCCCCCTAGCAACACCACCTTGTTCGAGAGGTGACTTAGGGGTGCAGATAGAGTATGCAGGAATATGATCAGGTCCTGTTTCAGCAGGTACGTGCTCCCCATTGTGTCTTGCCTACCATATAAACGCACGGCCACCAGGACATATTGCCCCTTCTTGTCAATCTTATTGTATGTTGCCTTAAAGGGGATCCCCACTCTCACTCAGAGGAGGCCCCCCAATATACACTAAGTATGATGTTACGTACACCTGCCCGTGCCAGTGGCACCTTAGCCGTTCCATTTCTACCCTAGTAAGATGTGTCTCCTATGGCATATCTATATGCACTCCCCTGCATGTGAGGTATCTATGTTTAGCATAACGTTTGGCTACCAAGCACATTCCCCGAATGTTTGAAGTCTGAAGTTTGATGTCATGTTGTGGGTCAATCATGTAGCGGGTCTGTGATGGAATGCCCAGGCACCCTCCTCACATTTCCAGCCACCCAGCCCAGGCGAGCTTAGTGGTCTCCAGGACATTAAATAAACAAAACAACTGCAAAATCCCCATCCCAAGAGCAGCCCAGCAGCAGCCGACCAACCAAACTGTAGCAATGTGAACTGTAAGTCAAGACTTCACTTAGTCGCTGTCTGGTAGCCCAGTGGAGTTAGGGGGCAGCCTCTTCAGGTAATGCAGTCTTTCAATGGCCCCAAGTAAAAACTGTATCCCACAGTTACCTTATGTATCCAGGTACAACCAGGAATCTGGGTCATGGAGGATCCTCCCGCATTAACCAGCCAAGTTGTCATGGAGGGCAACTGCAAAGGATCTTACATGTCGTAGTGCCCCAGTATCTCCACCTCATTTACCTCATCCCATGTGCTGCTGTTGTTCTCCTGCTTGGGTATGGGGGTGCTAAGAGTGGAGGGTTACCACACAGTCATGCAAGTGTCTGCTGGCATGGGCTGCCAGCTGTGTCCTCTCCATTTTCAGAGCAGGTCTTCAGAAATCTGTGGAGTAACCACGGGGAGGTCACTGTCCTCTGAGGCCAAGTCTTCAGAGAGCGATGCTGCTGAGCATGGCTCCAGTGAGTAACTGCTCTCTGATTCAGAGGGTCTCTCCTCTGTCAGTTCTGCCATCTCCAAGAGTGCGCTGCCCAGTCCTTATCTGTCTGGGATCTGGTTGGTTTTTGGAGTAGCTTTCTGTGGCAAACATGGCCTGAGCATTTCTTGGTTTTGGACCACATCACGGTGCCCGTCCTCTGTTCCACAGATGGGCTGCCCTCTGCTCTGTATGCTTCAAACACTCCCAAGCCTCCACTGGCCCGGTGTCGAAGTCTGTGATATTTCCTAGGATTATTTTTAGTTTAGCAGGGAACATCAGGGAGTATTGTAGGCCCTCCGCTCGTAGATACTTTTTTGCTTCCAGTCATGAGGCTCTCTTCACCTGCAACACAGCTGTGTGGTCTAGAAAGAGGTACACCCTAGTGTTTCCTACCCAAAGCATGTTTTTTGCTCCTGCGGTCTTTAGCAGAGACTCATTGTCCCCGAGTGGAGCAGCCTGGTCACCACAGACCTGCGTAGTTGACACCAAGCAGGCGTTAGCACTGGTATGTGATGCACCCTTTCAGGTGGAAAGAAAGGGGGTAGCTGTGTAGGGGCCGTTTCTGCTCAAAGCCATCTCGCCAAATAGTTTACCATACGTCCAACCTCTGTGTCCTTCGGGAGCCCCACTTTTCTGATATTGTTCCTCCTGCTGGCCCGTTCTCAACAGTCCAGAGCCTGGTTTCAAAGTGATTGTGTATTGCCCTCAAGGAGTCATCAACTATGCCCTCTCCCGGGCGGGGGGTTTACTTTCCTCTTCAGCTCCTTGGGCCTTTCTAACTCTAGGCAGTTGCCCCACTCCGCACTAACTGTCATATCTGCTCCTTCCACTGCCTCACAGGGGCCCTGTGGAGCCCGGGCCGCGACAGCAGGAGAGTTTCTTTTCTGCCCCCAGGAGTCCCATCATTAGGGATCCAAACACACTCCAATCATGAGTGCCGATGCAGGCCTCAGAGAAAGTCTGCTGACCATAGCCCAGGCAGGCAGCAAGGTAAGGATGAACTTCCCACAAGTCGCTGTCATCTCTGGGCTCCCTAAGGGGAGGGAGAAGGGAGCACCCTTGGTCCAGCTGGGCCTTGGTGCCCCAGTCTCCAGCAGCTTCAGATCTGTCATTCTCCTTGCTGACCCCTACCCACCTATTTCCTTGCACCACTGGGATTCCTCTCTGTGCACAACACAGTATTATGCTGGCCCCAAGGGCTCTCACCAGCGGTTACCAGCACTGCGTGCATTCCAGCCACCAGTGCGGGTGCAAGAAGCAGGCAGGATGTGGTCACCTGCAGCACGGGTCTCACTCAGCCAATTCAGACCTGGCTGCCATTTTTAGATGTGGGCCCGCACCACCTGAGCCCTATGGAGTTGTGTGGGGTAGTTTAAGGACCCAGGGCTGCAGAAATGTCCTCCCAGAAACACCTGTTAACAGTTGTCCACCTTCCCTGAGATCGACGCTGCTCAGTGCGGGAAATTTAAAAGAATACGTTCTGGGACATTGCTGAGGAGCGCAGTTATCCATCCGCCATCTTTGCCTGCTAGTCACGTCCACCTATGCCATCACTTACTGTATGCCTTACTGCTCACCTGCCCCCTTAATAAAGCTGCTTGCACCCCACTCCTCCTGCTTGTAAAATGTGTTAACAGTGCCTTTCCTCTACCTTTCTTCCTGCCCAGGCAGACCATTCTGAAAGGCTTCCACCTATCAAGGAAGGATGAGAAAGGAGAGGCATGCTACGCTATCGTTGTATCTTAGGTTGCATTGCAATGGCTGCGGATCCCGGGGCTGTGACGCTGTCTCGGGTGGACCCCATCACTCCTGGAGGTTGGCCTAGGGCTCGGGTCATTAATTTACTCATGAGTTCGGTGTACCTGGCGGGAGCGTTGCATGTATGCGCGTTTCTAATTTTGTTATTTTGCTTTGCGAACGTGGAATGTGGCGGTCGAGAATGTTTTGGAATGTTGGGTGTTATATCATGAGGATGGTTGGCGATCAGGCAGGCAGAGGATGCGGTGACCAGCAAGGGGCTCCTTTTCTTAAAATTAACTTCAAGCATTTCATTTTACTTGCTTGTCAGTCGTTATGTTCCATACACAGCTACACACTTCACCTTCGTCGCATTGTAATAGTCGCGGCACACACCTCACCACTGTTGGCATCTCACTAGAAACGGAGCTTAGCAGCAGATCTTTTTTACGACTAATTGTGCATCTTAAGAAGTTGGTTTGTTGTGTCTTAGTTCTGATAACATGGACCAGAGGCTGCCACAAAGGATACTATTAAGTCCACTTCTAAATTAATGAGCATTCCTCTCACTATGTTTTTTTTTTTCATTAGTCCACCAACAAACATCAATTTAGCATTATGATTGTAACATACTTCAGTTGTTACTGGTGATTTGCAGAATTTTTGTGAGTTTACGATCAAGCTGTGCATTACATCAGTGAGCATAAAACATACATTTAAAATATAGCATGGCCATTCTACTAAAAAGAACTCCGTTTTATTCTTTATATGAACATTATTCCTACAATCAATGTCTCATTGTTACGGTATTTTAATCGCAAATCTGAAGCATAAAGCTTTGTGCTCATTCATAAATGTTAAACTGTCTACTTAACATTCAACTAATACTAAAAGGAAAATATGCATACTTCTGCAGTATTTAGTGACAGCTTTGTAATGGACTTTAAATACAAACTTTCCGCTGAGGTCTATTTTTCATGTAGCTTGCCTGATTCTCTATTCAAGGGACTTTTATCCATCAAGGTTGTTTTGTATTTATTTTTAAACGCAGAAAACGTGTAGGTATTTGTGTTATAAAGGCTGGCCGAAAACTCATAAATCATTTTTGACATTCTTATTTGGAACCAAAACCTTAATAAACTTCTGCTGACATGTTTGCCATTATAGAATACCGGTAGTAGCAGATAAAGAACAGAGAAGGAGTGCAATTTTAAAATGTGTACCGTCTGGTTATTGATGAACTGAATTGGCCTTTGAAACTTTGGGACACCTATTTCCCATAAAAATGCTGAACTAGTATGCCTCAAAATCAACTGAACCAGATTATCCTCTTTCTTGCTGATGAGCGAGCAGCTGCGGTTATAAAATGGGCTCTACTCTCAATTATAATGCAGGTTCCACAGAACTGAGCATTTAAGACATGATCCCAGAGTTTAGGGACATGTTGAGGTGCGCTTCTCTCAGCAGAACAAGGGTAAATAGTTGTTTTCCTGAAAGTACACTCTGCTTCACATGATCTGGGTGTAGGAGGCTGGCCCGGTTTGTAGTGGTTACCTACGGTACTTACACCTTATACCAGGTCCAGTTATCTCGTATTAGTGAAATGTAGGCAGTATTCTAGCAGCTTAGGCTGTCTAGAGGTAGCTGTAGCAGAGCAGCTTAGGCTAAACTAGGAGACATGCAAAGCTCCTGCAATACAAGTATAGTTACAGAATACTTATACACAATACATTATAATACTCAGTGTTACCAAAAATAAAGATACTTTATTTTAGTGACACAAGGCTAAAAATATCTTAGAGACAATACTCCTTCTGGAGGTCAGCATTATACACAATATATACACTAGAGACCAAAATCAGGTAAGTAAATAGTCATAGAATAGTGCAAACAGTAGAAACTACAATAGAATGCAATACACCTAGGGGCAACCTAAACCATATATTAAGACAGTGGAATGCGAATCACGAATACCCCCCTAGGCAAGTGTGGTGTGTAGAGGGGCACTGGGAGTGTGAGAAAACACCAAAGGTAAGTAAAATACCCCACCCCAGAGCCCAGGAAAGTAGGAGTAAAGTTTCCTCAGGACACACTACAAGTCGTGATAAGACATATTGCAAGAGCAAAGCAAGACTGCAATCAACAAACAGTGGATTCCTGGACCTGAAGACCTGTGAAGAGAGGAGACCAAGTCCAGAAGTCACAGAATATTCCAGGAAGGACAGGTGCCCCTGCCAACCTAGAAGATGGTGCAACAGAGGATTCTCTGGTTAGAAGAAGTCGGCAAAAGAGCACCAAAGAAGAAGGCTGCGGGTTCCTGCATGGTGCAGGAGATGTCCCACGTCGAGATGTTGATGCAGGCTGTTTGCATTGCTGAATTCGTCCAACAAGCCTTAGTTCAAGCAAGGTCATGGTATGCATCAAAATGGCACTGCATGGACCCAGGAGGAACCTGTGGGCCTCAACTTGGACTGAGGAGGCAGAGGGGGCTCTCAACACTGGAGAGACCCCACAGATGACCAGGCAGCACGCACGGGAGTCCCAAGACACGGTGTTGGAAAATGGGTTATTGGTAAGGGCAGGTAGGTACCTACACCTAGCAACAAGCCACTAACCTCCACGTAGGTACAGTTAGGTCTCAGTAAATTAATCCCAGCTCAACCCTTGGTAGCTTGACAACGAGCGTCAAGGCTTAACTTAGGAGACAAAGTGTAAAGCATTCAAATATCACAAAACAGTAATTAAATAAAACACAGGAAACTGTTTAAAAATCCAAAACCAATTTATAAAAATAGTTTATATTTTTATCTTTAAAATGACACAAAAACGATTAAAATCGGTTCAGGGGAACCGGAGATATGAATTTTAAAAGAATTATTACTTTTCTAGAGCTTAGAAACAAAAAGCGCCAATCGGGTCATCTGGTTGCACCTCGACCGGGGCAAAGTCAAACTTTCAGGCCGACCGCGATGGAGCCCTGCTCGGCTACAGGTCGCGGGAGGCCTCGGTTAAAAAGTTACCTTCTGACTTAGTCTTTATTTTGAAGTTTTTCTTCACCGGGACGAACCTGCCAGTTGAATCCGACCTCCTGGAGCCCTTGTCCGGATACGCGATGTGGGTTTCCACGGTGGAGACTTTTACCTTCGGACTTAGTCGTTTTTTCGAGATGAAAATCCTTCGACCGGGGTAAACCTGGATCTTGATCCGACGTCCATGGAGCCCTTCTCGGATACGATGGCTGGGAGGTCCCGGTCAACTTTTTACGTTCGGACTTAGTCCCTTTTTTGGATGTTTTTCTTTACCAGGACGAACCACGAAGTCAGGCCGGGTCGCGGTTGAGGCAAGCCGGCTAGAATTTCCGCGGCGGGTCGGTCCCTCTCTGGAGCTTTTTTCCAAAAATTCTCAAATCTTTTCCAAACTTCTGGGGCTTCACCCAGATGTTCTTTTAAGGTTCTTTTGGGGTCCACAGCTCACCCAAGGGTCCAGAAGTTCTGTGATGGTCCTTGGGGGGTGCGGACTTCAACTCCCAGAATGCACCTGGCGCAAACTCCTTTTTGGCCACTGGACAGTGGTCAGCTGGTCGCTTTCTTCAGGAGTTGGTGCAGGGGACTCTGGTTTAGCAATTTTTCACCTGTAGCAAACAGGGAGTCCCTCCTTGAACCAGTTGAAGCCAGGCAAAGTCCTTCTTGTGGTGAATCCCAAGTGTGCAGCTGGTGCAGTCCTTCTGAGTGCAGGGTCCAGGTGCAGGCCAGGGGTCCAGCAGGGCAGTCCTTCTTCTTCTTTAGTTCCTTTCTTGTTGAATTCTGGAGCGGATCTGAGGTGTGGGGGCAGGTCTGCCAGTTTTATTCTTGCTCCTGGGTGAAAAGCAGGGGGGCCCTGGTTCTCCAGTCAGGTACAGGGTCGTCCCCCTGTGATGACCACTTCCTGGGAAGTGTGGCAAAAATCCATCCCAAAAGGCAACAGTCTCTAAAAATCCAA
This sequence comes from Pleurodeles waltl, assembly GCF_031143425.1. Lineage (NCBI taxonomy): Eukaryota > Metazoa > Chordata > Amphibia > Caudata > Salamandridae > Pleurodeles > Pleurodeles waltl. The sequence continues at coordinate 172,348,462 of NC_090438.1, forward strand.
CATGGCTGAATCTGATTTTTGGAGGTTACATCTGGCTGAGCCCACCCACTGGTGTGGCTAAAAATCATAAACACACCCCTCTCCTGCCCTCTCCTAATCTAATCAAGGGGGCACCTAGCTGTCTGGGGTTGCAGGATGTGGGGGTGTTGCTGGTTGCTCCAGATGTCCTTCTCTGCCTTTGAAGACCAGTTTGGCATTTAAGGAGACTTTAAAATTTAAAATAAAGTCTGCCCATTCTAGCCTATGAAGGCCATTTACTTCAATGAGGGAAAAACGAATTTGGCTGTTTTTACCTCACCAGGGCTTATAAATCTATTTTTATAAAGTCCCTGCTTATAGTTACATGGCACCCAGCCCTAGGGGCACATAGGGCACACCTTAGGGGTGACTTATATGTAAAAATAAGGTAGTTTAAGACTTTGGAAGTACTTTTAATTCCAAAGTCGAATTTGCATATAACTTTAATTTAAAAGCAGCCAGCAAGGCAGGCTTGCTTTTAAAATGACACTGGGCACCTCAGCAGTGCACCTAGGTGTGCACCACCTATGCTGTGGTCCCTAAACCTACATGCCCTACCATATACTAGGGACTTATAGGTAGGTTAACTTAGCCAATTATAATTAGCCTAATTTGCATATCCATTTTACACAGAGCACAGGCCCTGGGACTGGTTAGCAGTACCCAGGGCACCATCAGAGTCAGGAAAACACCAGCAAAAAGTGGAAAATGGGGGCAAAAAGTTATGGGGCCTCTGCAATCAGCCCTGTTTTCTCACACACGGGGACAAAGAAGATGCAAAATGTGGTTGGTGCAACACAACAAAAGAAGGTCCCACACCTCCAGAGAACAACTCAGCAAGTTGTACGTAACAGGATGGAATGCTGGGGACCTGGGCTACACTGTGCATGAAGGATTCTTGGAAGAAGTGCACAGAAGCCCAAGGAGTTGGAGATGACACAGTGCACAGTGTAATGTTGCAAACTGGGAAGATAAGCTCTTACCTCTTCCAAATTTGGGCAGCTGAACCTTAGGACAGTCTGGGTCGTGTTTGTCCACCACCTGTGTTCCAGGGAGCATGCTTGTCTTCAGGAGAGGTGTCCCAGAGAACCGGTCGTCATCGCAGAAGGTGCTTGCAGAAGCAGGGAAGTGACTCCATCACTCCATGGGAGATTCCTTTGGTTCTTCTGGTGCAGGGTGAAGACAGGGAGTCCTCAGAGCGTGCACGCCTTGGAAACTGTTGCAAATGCTGGCTGGAGCTGAAGTTGCAGATCACAGGAGTAGTCCTGGATACTTTGTTGCAGTTACAGTGGTTCCTGGAACAGTCTGCGGTTGATCCGATGGTCAGAAGCTGAAGCAGAGTGTGCAGAGGATTCCTGGAGGAGTCTTCCAAGCTGAATCTGCAGTGACACCCACAGGAGAGACCCTAAATAGCCCTCAGAGGGGGATTCGCTACCTACCCAGGTATGCACCTAGCAGCAGGGGTCTCTGATGTCACCTGCTGACACTGGCCACTCAGATCTCCAGAGTGTCCCCACACCTTGGAAAACAAGATGGCTAACGCCAGGGGCACACTGGAGGAGCTCTGGGCACCACCCCTGGGGTGGAGATGGACAGGGGCGTGGTCACTCCCCTTTCCTTTGTCCAGTTTCTCACCAGAGCAGGGACTGGGGGTCTCTGAACCGTTGTAGTCTAACTTAGGCAAGGAGGGCACCATCTGTGCCCTTCAAGGCATTTCCAGAGGCTACAGGAGGCTACCCCTCCTAAGCCTGTAACACCTATTTCCAAAGGAAGAGGGTGTAACACCCTCTTCCCAAAGGAAATACATTTTTCTGCCTTACTGGGACTGAAATGCTCATACACAAGGAGGGCAGAAGCTTGTATGTGAGGTGGCAGCAGCTGGAACTGCAGTGCAAACCTCTGAGAGCTGGTTTGGCAGTACTGCGGTCCATGGTGGAGCCCCCAGGATGCATGGTATTGGCCCCCCAATACCAGAGTTGGAATGGGGGGACAATTCCATGATCTTAGACACCTCACATGGCCATATTCGGAGTTATCATTGTGAAGCTATATATAGGTATTGACCTATATGTAGTGCACGCACGTAATGGTATCCCTGCTGTCACAAAGTCTGGGGAATTGGCCCTTGACAACATGGGGGCACCTTTGCTAGCGCAAGGGTGCCCTGACACTTAGACATATAGGTGACTTATAAGTTACTTAAGTGCAGTGAAAATGGCTGTGAAATAGTGTGGGCCCTATTTCACTCAGGCTGCAATGGCAGTCCTGAAGAAAGGTTTGTCTAAACTCCTTATGGGTGGCAAAAGAAATGCTGCAGCCTATAAGGATCTCCTCGAACCCCAATGCCCTGGGTACCTAGGTACCATATACTAGGGACTTATAAGGGGGGTTTAGTGTGCCAATTGGAATTGGAATATGAAGTCACTAAACTATAGTGACTAATTTGGAAGTAGAGAGAGCATAAGCACTGGAGTTCTTGCTAGCAGAACTTCAGTGACACAGTTAAGCACTACTGACAACACACACATTAGGCCACACACTATGAGCACTGGGGTCCTGGCTAGCAGGATCCCAGTGGGACAGGCAAAACATACTGACAAACAGGCAGAAATTGGGGGTAACATGCCAAGAAAGATGGTACTTTCCTACACTGGGTATTTCCCTTTCTGCAGTGAGCGAGACCCACTGAGGAGGCAGACACCAAGACTCCTGGTACCTCTACCGCTCTTGCTCGTCCTTCCCAGTCTGGAGACTGCTCCCTGGCAGATCCCCAGCCAGGCAGTGAGGTCTGAAAGGCATAGGCGTTACAGTGGTTGAAGGAGGCTGTTGGAGCTCCAGCAGTGGGAAGAAACACCAGAGAGCTGAGACCTGAGAGGTGAGTGGGCGCATTCACAGCTTCAGCAGCTTCAGCAGCTGCGGTGGGTAGGAGTTGCCTGCCAGGGATTGCTGGAGCATGAAGCGGGAAGCTGAGGGAAGGTGAGGGAGAAAGACAAGTAGAGCAGGCGTGGTGGTCAGTGCCACTGTACTTGGTACCCCCTTGTTCGTGGGAGCAGCTTGTTCGTGGGAGCAGCCAGGCTAGGCTTGGGTGTGGCCAAGGGCAAACTCCTGCCCCTACCAGCCTCTCCTCTTCCCCCTCACAGGTAGTCAACATTGATTACCTTCAATGTGAACTCTGTGAGGGGGATGGGGGTGGCACTCCCAGCTATTAATCACAGAAGGTCTCAAGAAGGGAGTCAAATGAAATAAGACCATATTTTTGCTCCTAGTCTATAAGGTAGGAGGCAGATGGCAGTCAGTAGTATTGGCTGGTGGAGGAGGTGAGTTTGGAATTGTGTGCAGTAGAGGTTTAGGCCACATGCCCCTTTGGCGGCTTGGAGGCAGCCTACATTAGGTTGGTGTGGCTTGTGTCTCCTGGAGGGGAGCCTGCTTCCAACCACATATTCATCTACTGGTAACCCATTGACTGCAATTTGGACACCTGCACTTGGGTTTGATCCACTGGCCGTTGTTTGTTTACATTTCATCACTCCTACCTCTATTTTTATTGTTATTACTGCCATTTACGCCTATTGTATACTGCCCCATCTGAAAGCAATCACAAATTCAAGGTCCCTAGTGTGCTTTTTGCAGTGGCATAGCTGATGCAGGTTGTCTAGTCTTTTTTTTAGTACTTACAAGTGTTTTCCGAGTCTCTGACCAGTGAGTGTGAGCAGCATTTTTTCGGTCTGTTCAGTAGTCATCAAACTCGCAGGTGCTGGCTTTGAAGGGGGCTGTGTGACAATACAATGACTTTGAAAGTATTTCACTCTGGGCAGGTGAATTCTTCTTCCTTTAGCCAAAATCCAAAAGTAAGGAAATTTACTTGTGGTGGTAGAAGCTCCCAGTAACATCTTTTTAAATCTCATCCAGTTACCACTGTTTCTTTCTGGAAAATGCCTAAATTTGCCTCTGAAGCAGTGACTGAAGATTTTAGCTGTGCTCCCACTTTATTACCACTATTGGTTCTGTCCTCTTCTTAGGCCTATGAATGTTTTAAGAGGGCCATTGTTGACAGTGGGTCTTTGATGGTTGGTGGTGCTCAGGAAGGTTTGGTTCCTTTGCCTCCAGCCTCTTTTGTGGGGTTGTCTGCAGCTGCCCAGTCAATGCCCCTCAACCCCTGAGATAGTATCATGAAAGACTGATGTTTTTCAAGTTTACCTCTGGAGGGTGGAAACTGTGGGGTGCCATGTGCAGTTCCAGCTTCAGAAGAATCTCTGAGAAGTGAAATTGGGGATGGTGTGGCTGCAGCTGCCGGTAAAGAGGTGTTGATTGGTAAAGATTTCTCTTTCCCAGACATTTACATAAATCTGAAGATGGTGGGTTGGCGGTGTCCCCTGACTGTGGTTTCTCCAAGAAAATGTTGGATGATGGGGGTTTACTTAATTCATCACCCTCTTAATCCCTGCGCCCATCTTAACCACAACTGTATTGTAGTTCTTCTCCTGAAGAGTTCGCTTTCTGATTAGACCATTACATTTTTCCTCAGAGTACGCAGCTGAACACTGACAATGGAGTAGAGGGTGTTACATCGGATAACTTATTTTGCATTGAAAAGATTATTTTTGCTATTTTGTCTTTATTGGAAAAAACTGTGCTAAGTTTTAACCATGTACTGGAAATGATGTCTGCAGTTTGGTCTGAAGTGCAAAATGTAAATAAGTTTGGTCCTTCCAAGTGAAAATGAGCAGTAAATCCCTTCAAGGATAACAATGTGAAGCAAAAGTAAAAAATGGTTGTGCCCTTAGGAGAGTTAAAAGATGCCTCTGTTCAAGTTTGTATACATTATGCAGTATACTGGCCCCTAAAAATGAATGCAATTTCAAAAATGAAGAGCTATGCTTAAGTATGTTGTCTGGGGACTCGGAACAATGTTGGGTAAAGCTAAGATAAGGCTTCACCCAATGTTCTAAAAGGGGACACAAAAAGGCACTAAAAAAGTTGGTAAAGTAAATGGATCAGCTCTGCAGTTAGGTGTGGGGCCAGAAGGGGTGCCAATAAATGCCAGTACATCGACTGCATTGTATCATACTGTGCCAGAGTCAAGTGGTGTGCCAAGTAGTGAGCCGATGGAGGGTAAGGTGGAGTCCCCTGTAAGGAGGCAGAAAGGTATGACCAAGAAAAGGAAAAAATAAGATTTCCTTAACGGAAAAAAAAGAAATTGCATTTCCATTTGAATATTGATATGGAGAGTTTGATGTTGGGGGGGTTTGTCGAATCTCCCTACTGAAAGTACTTCCTCAATTGCACTTACTGTGTATAAAATTCCATGTGAGGATCTTATTGGGGTAGAGGCAAGGACCGGAGTACTGTGGCTATTTCCACTCCACCCGCCATTTCTCTTTAGGGAGCTTTGCTTTCCATATCCAATATTCCGTCTGAGCCTCCTGGAGCGGGTGGGTAAATAAAATGTGATGTTAGCATTACGGATGGGTGGTCTCAGGTGGAATGTTCTCACCTAGGAGGGATAAACAAGGGCTATTTCGCTGAGTAGGAGAAATATAGATTATGACACTTCAGTACCGTCTGTGTCCCAACCTTGTTCCTGACTTAACCATGGGGCAAAAACCCTGCGTCCAAGGGTCAGGGAACATTTATGGATTCTCCTGATAGGCACGTCACAAATTACCTGTAAGGAGCAGAACATTACGTCTTCTGTTCTGGATTTTATCCTGTTATTTGATAACTTATTTCCTCTGGTAAATAGAAACTCTATCCTTAATTTCTTCATGGAGATTGATGCCCTAAAGTTGGTGAAAAGTGGTGATATTATAAATGTCTCTATTCATTCGACTGGTCCGTCCACCTATTCTAGAGTCACCTTTGGCTATCTGGTTTACGCAAATATGGTTGCTCAGGTATGTGAGTATTTTCTAAAGCGAGGAATTGACTTTGTCCCTGTTGCTGAGTACTGGAAATTCAGGATCCACCAATTGAATTGTCCAAGGGTATCTAAATCAATGCTGATTGATGCTGTGGGGCCTGATTCTGACTATATACACAGGAATCTCAAAGATATAGTTGTTTCACCAGGGCAAGGGGGCCAAGTAATCATTGTGGTGGCGAGTCCGGTCATTCGTCCCCAGGCTACAGATTTGAAGGACGATCTTTCCCAGTGGATCTGTTTGGCAGGTGATCACCCTTTATCTAGGATGATTGAGCCTTTTAGATACCCTAGGTGGGATATTCTGTCATGGAATATTGACGGGTTGGGACAAGATGAGAAAAAATGAAACCTTCTGAAATCTTTAAGGGCCAGATGTAGGAAGCATTTTGCATGGTGCAAACTGCGAAAATCGCAGTTTGCGACATGCAAAATGCTCATTGCGATGCTCATTCACAATTTGCGAGTCGGTACCGACTCACAAATTGTGAATGTGACTCGCAAATAGGAAGGGGTGTCCCCTTCCTATTTGTGACTCGCATTGCAATGCTAAATTACTTTGTGACCGGGAATGCGGTCGCAAAGCAATTTGCAGTTACCACCAGTGTCACATTGGTGGTAACCCATTCGCAAAAGGGAAGGGGTCCCCATGGCACCCCTTCCCCTTTGTAAAGGTTGCGAAAAAGGTTTTTTCAGAGCAGGCAGTTGTCCAATGGACCACTGCCTACTCTGAAAAAACGAAACCAAATGGTTTCGTTATTTTTTTTATTTTGCAACTAATTTTCCTTTAAGGAAAACAGGCTGCAAAATAAAAACAAAAAACTGCTTTATTTAAAAAGGAGTCATAGACATGGAGGTCTGCTACTTCAGCAAGCCACCATCCCTGTGAGTGCAGGGACTCGCTATGGGGTCGCAAAATGCGACCCACCTCATTAATATAAATACGGTGGGTCTTTGCGACCTCATAGTGAATCGCAGATGGTGTCTGCACCGACTCGAAATTTCCGATTCGCAAAATCTGATCTTGCTACATCTGACCCTAAATCCCTTAATCTTGTGAAGACAAGAAACTTTGTTTAGTACAGAGTTTGACTGCAGTGGTCATTTTGTATTCTCTTGTAATGCAAGGAGTTCTGAATGGGTCATGGCAATGGGGGGGGGGTGACAATTCTGCTGGAGAACACAATTAACTACAATCAGGTAGTCTATATACATACCTTGAATTTGTGTATGTGTTTGAAGTTGGCTTTTCTTGGTGACAACAGTTGTCCATCTTTCTTTTTCTTAGCGAATATGTATATTGCACGGGAACCCATATGATTTCATGGTGAGTTCACTCTTTTCCTTTGTTCATGACATCTGTATAATGAAATTGCCCATATGTTATAATCATGGAAGATCTAAAAGCCAAGGTCTCTAATTCCACCTCTGCAGTCTTTGCCAATTTTGACAATTAGAGCTGCCTAGCATAAGATCCTTCTGCTTGAAACACTTAAAAAATTTGACTTGATTATATTAAATGGAAGATCTCCTGTGGGAGAAGCTGCTTCATGCTTCCTCTGCTCAGAGTCTACTTGATTATGTGGCAGTCTCCTTCCAAAGGTTTGGGGTTTATGAGAATCTCACTGTTTTTCAATCCGATATGAGTGATCATAGTTTAACGAGGAATTTTAATTGGTATTTGGGTATTGATAAACTCGAAATAGTGGACTCATATCTCTATCTCTGGAAGGTTTTTTCCAAGACTGGGTGGGATATTGATCCTTTGCATGAGCAGGGCCTTCTCGCAGGACAATGAATTGTGCAGATTTTACATAATTTATGGGAGCCATCATTTTGGGCATGTCATGTCAGTTTACAGGGCCAAAATCTCCTCCTCTTTGTGCTACGCGTGCGAAGTGGTAGATGTGAGTTACTGGCACTCCTTTTAGGGGCTTAAACATAAACGCCAAATCTTTTTTCAGATGTGCAGTTTGAATACACTTGCAGCCCCTCATGCAATGCACCTGGAGTTTGGCTTATTATTCTCTTATGCTTATCCAAGGCTTCTCTTCTGAGGTGGGGAAACTCACTTGTATGTGGAGAGGAAGGAACATTACGGGAAGCCTTGAAGGTTGAAATTTTCTCCCAGCTGAAGCCATTATTTAGGTCATTCTAACGGGCTAATGAAACCTTTGGGATTGATTTGAAAATAGATTCTTTTATGACCAAGTCTGCTCTGAAGAACCTAATAAAGGGCTCTGTGTTCAAAATATGTTTGGCCAGAGATATTGCCTGAAGCTAGTGACATCCACGTCAGCAGTTGGTGCATGAGAGCACTCTGGGGATTAAACCTCAGCCTTACCTAATATGGAATTTGCCCCATGGTACCAGAAGGTTGATCGTATTGCTGTGACTGGACTTGCTCCCCTTACGTGTGATAACTGGCATTTGGGACCAAATCCCAAAAAAGGATAGAAGATGCAACCTGTGCCAGTTATATACTCAGGATCTTAACCAAGTATTATTTGAGTGACCTGGATTGCAGAATGTTTGTTGCCATATCTCAAGGCCTAAGTTTTTTTAAATATAACTTACATTTCTGGTTTGGAGGCTCCTAAATTGTATTGTCTCCTTCAAATGAAGTGATATGCCATCAGATTTACACATTTTTCAGGTCCCTTTTGAATATCTACCAGGGCCCTGGGATATGACTGGTGATCTTTCGAGGACATCTATTTAGGCTTTGGTGCAGTATTGGGGGTGTATAAAACTAATGCAATGTTTCCCCTCAATGATTCAATTACAGCATGGTCGATTGAATTAACATCTCTACTTGGTAATATTCTTTAGTAAGTAATACTGGTTATTTTAATTTTGTGCATGTATGTTGCTATTCCTCAAGACTGCATTTATAAGAATGTATTAAGCACTATTTGCACTTAACACATTGCACTATGCACCTTGCACTTTATAAAGGCTTGAAAATTAAGTTATTGAATAATCCCTACATATGTTATATTTTCCTTTTCTATTCTTTCATGGTGCCCTTTCCCTCTCTTATGAGGTTGGGAATAAGTGAGTGTAAAGTGCTTTTAGTGTTCTGTAAACTGAAATGTGATGTTTATATCTCATTTAGTGGCATATTTTCAAGCCCTTTGCGCCACCTAAGCACCACCTTATCGTAATTTTTTTAATGCTATTGTGGCCTTTTCCCCGCACCATATTTACAAAGTGTACGGTCATTGTGCTGTTTTGTAACCCCTTCCTGCATAATGTATGCGTTCCCCCATTAGGAGGCCCGAGAAAATGACGCAATGAAATGTACAACATTTCACTGCGCCATTTTTTCCATAATTTCAATGCCTCCCTGGGCCCAATTTACAAGAAAGTGGTACATCGGTCCAGATGCACCACTTTTCTTGCATCATCAATGCCCCACCTAACGACACCATGGCTGTACTGCATTTACAGTACAGTGCACCATGGTGGTCATTTCCACAATAGTGTCATAATTCATGACGCTATTGTGGTTCTTTGCTGGATTTGCAGCAAAACACTAGGGATGCCCATAGGTAACAATGGGCCCATCACTTTAATGCCTGTGTTAAAAATTATGGAAACAAATGTTGCAGTGAAATCTTGTGCATTTCACGGCAATATTTTTTGCCACCTCCCATCGTTGGAACACCCCGCCTGGAATACATTATGCCTGGCGCACGCACAATGTGGTGCATGGGGTTACAGAGTGGTGCAATGCAAGCATTGTGCCACTTTGCAAATATGGCGTAGGGAAATGGCCTTCTTAACAACACAGCGTGAAAATAAATTATGCTAGTGTGACGCAAGGAGGCACAAGGGCCTTGTGAATTTGCCCCCCTGTGCTTTCCTGCAGTAGCATAAAAATTGTTGACGCTAGTGTAGCAAAGGGTCACAATAGTGTACAAAATGTTGATGCTATTGTGCTGACGACCGCCATGGTGCACCGTATTGTAATTACGGCACAACGATGATGTCATTAGGTGTAGGTAGGGGCACGCAAGAAAAGTGGCCATCAGGACCGATGCACCACTTTCTTGTGAATATACCCCTTTTTACGTTGTATGATGGTATTTATTAGTGTTTGTACACATGAAACTGCAGCCATATCGTTTAATTATTTTGTTTTTTGCGGTGTTAACATGTCATTACTTTATAAAGGACAGCTAATGTCGTTTGAGGTGATGTATGTAACAGACTGGAAGTTTTTTAATGTCTTTTTTTATTTGTTGATCTTAATATGTATCCTGCATTATTATCCTATTATTACTTTATGTTATGTGGAACTCCACAGGAGTTCCACATCATAATAAAGTTAAAGTGAAACTGAAGTGGTAATATATTCTTTATTTTCCGCTAGCCTTTACTGATACGCTTTCATCTATTTACAGGGGAGCGTGCTTCCAGCTATGCTTTTCCAACACTGCTCTTGTGCCTCCTAATTTCTCATCCTTCCTACAATTGGAAGCAGTGCCTAGTGTAGAACAACGCAATCTGATAATCTCTGGGTTCCTGATGCCTCCTATGTTCTCCTGATAACAACACATTCTCCTTGGCGAAATCTGTACTTCTACTTTTACTGTCATCTCATGTCACATAGCTATCAACAAGGCTTAGCTGTGTCTTTGATTCTTGTATTGATAGTTACAGTCTTGCAGTGGTTTGTTGATGATTTCTGAAGAGACCTTATGGTTAATCCATATTTGTACTCACTGCTTTTGCACTTGTGGCTTAACATCTAGGTGAAGAGTGTTGTCGACTTGTCTGGAAGTATGATTCCTTTCCTGTTATTTGAAAAACCCTACCCTGTGTAGTAATCATGGATACCAGTTGTTTACTTGCATTTTAAGCATTTGATTTCTGCCTTCACTCTTGCGTGCCTTTGTCTGAGTTCAATTCTGGAGCTCAATTAGTTTTAAAACAAATGAATTCCATTTTGTTTTTTCATCTCAGCTCTTTCTCACTCTTGACCTATTTGTGGTCATTTTGGGGCATATTTATACTCCGTTTGCGCCGAATTTGCGTCGTTTTTTTCGACGCAAATTTGACGCAAAACTAACTCCATATTTATACTTTGGCGTTAGACGCGTCTAGCGCCAAAGTTCATGGAGTTTGCGTCATTTTTTTGCGTGAACACCTTCCTTGCGTTAATGATATGCAAGGTAGGCGTTCCCGTCTTAAAAAATGACTCCGATGCATATGCGTCGTATTTATACTCCCGGGCAAAAATGACCCCCGGGAGTGGGCGGGTCTAAAAAACCCGCATTAGCGCCGGATTTTAGCGCCTGGGTCAGGGCAGGCGTTAAGGGACCTGTGGGCTCAGAATGAGCCCAGAGGTGCCCTCCCCTGCCCCCAGGGACACCCCCTGCCACCCTTGCCCACCCCAGGAGGACACCCAAGGATGGAGGGACCCACCCCAGGGACATTAAGGTAAGTCCAGGTAAGTATTTTTTTTAATTTTTTTTTGTGGCATAGGGGGGCCTGATTTGTGCCCCCCTACATGCCACTATGCCCAATGACCATGCCCAGGGGACAGAAGTCCCCTGGGCATGGCCATTGGGCAAGGGGGCATGACTCCTGTCTTTGCTAAGACAGGAGTCATTTCAATGGGGGATGGGCGTCGTAAAAAAATGGCGCAAATCGGGTTGTGGTGATTTTTTTGCCTCAGCCTGACTTGCACCATTTGTAGACGCCCATACGCCATTTTCCCCCTACGCCGGCGCTGCCTGGTGTACGTCGTTTTTTTTAACGCACACCAAACAGCGCCGCCGGCTAACGCCGGCTAACGTCATTGAATAAATACGGCGCCCGCATGGCGCTTCAGAATGGTGTTAGCCGGTGCTAATTTTTTTGGCGCAAAACTGCATTAGCGCAGTTTTGCGTCAAAAAGTATAAATATGGCCCTTTATCTCTGAAATATTGAGCAAGGCAGTCAGTCCCACCCAGTCAGGTTGCTCACCCACAGTATGAAGATTGCCAGGCAGTGATCTGAGGTGCAGTGTGTGTTGCTTATCTATATATGTCTGCCTTCACTCTTGCGTGCCTTTGAGTTCAATTCTGGAGCCCATTTAGTTGAAAATGGATGGGTTTCCATTTAGTTTTTTTCATCTCAACTCTTTCTCACTCTTGACCTATTTGTGGTCATTTTGTCTCTGAAATATTCTCTTCGAGCAAGGCAGTCAGGTCCCACCCAGTCGGGTTGCTCACCCACAGTATGAAGATTGCCAGGCAGTGACCTGAGGTGCAATGTGTGCTGTTTATCTATGTATGTAGTATTTTATTCAGTGCTTGTTGAAATGGTGTGTGGCCAAGCTTGGATTGCTATGCAGTCACTTTCATGATAAAATTAATCTTTCCACATTCTTTTGCTTGTGGCCACAATGGTGTCAACTTCCTGTGCCTGCAGTTGAGATGTGTTGCATAATTTATTAATTGATATCTTCACAATGGAGACCATTGTTGGTCTTCATCATCACTGGAATGGCCCAGCTGTGAAAGGTATATCAAAAGCTGGAATTCCCATTTTTCCTCTCATCTGTTAGTGTTATGGGGAGCCTTAAGTAGACAACCATAGCCACCATCACATGCTTTCCTGAATTTATTGGGTTGAACATGTCAGTGGTTATGTTCCAAGCTCCCTCTTGCTGTATGAAATTTGGTTGTGTCCACTTAACACATTCATGTGACACTGATGACATTCTCACAGTACATCATCTACGATTTGTTTACTCAGAATTCATTTGGTGGCTACAGTTCATTGATGTCCTTTGTAAGCATACTTGGTGATTGGCTGTTGCAATTTTTTTTAAATGACAACTTTTTTCCACATAGCCCAGTACCAAAGGTAGCCATGAACAGCTCGTCCCTACCATGTTGGATACTGATAATTGTTTCACATCAGCTCTGGGTGAGGAACAGGTACAATTTACTTTTTTCCACTAAAGTTTATCTTCCTCTCATTTCACTTTATTCAATATTTGATCAGCTAGTGCTGCTTCTGAGATACATTTGAGAGGCACTAACAATTACTCATGTTTGTAACTTGCTCTTTAACAACATTAATGTATTCTTCATAGAAGAATCGTTGCTGTTCAAGACGTAAACTACCATCGGGTGATGTGTAGCTTTGGGTTGAGATATGCTCCTGATTTTCATACAATTACCTATTTGTACTCCTGCAATTGGACATTCCTTCTTCAAACTACAAGGAACGTCCTAACTATGACATTGTCAAATAGTAGTCAGTAATACTTGACGACCTGTGGCTTACCTGAGATGAATAATTGTTAGCATTTACAGGTCCATACAAAAGGAGTATGCACTTCCAACATCAGGTAGGATTCTGCTGGCACTAGATACTATCTGGCATCATCCATTTCCTCTGCATTTTTGAGCTTGTATCACTGCTACAGACATGAATCTAGCACACACCGATCAAAATGTGCCATGTTATCTGTACCTGCAATTTTCAGCTTGATTGCGCAGAAAGTAATCTCACATTCTTATACTGAGTTAATGTTTTGTATAATTTTGCTGGTTCTCACAGTGCTGACTCTCCACCATCCTTGATGTAGTACTAGCAGTAACTGCCCATAGCTAAGAACAACTGCTCATCACTCACCCTGGTTGGATCTGATGTATTTTCAGAGCCATGAATTTGTCAAAAACTAGACTGAAAAGATATTTCATTAAAATGTCTGTTGATCCCTTAAAATTCACATCTCTCTGCCTTCAGGGTCAGGTTGATACCTGAAAGATGAGCTTTGATGATCTGTTTTTAGTTCTTGAGAGTGGGTCCAAACACCTAAATCTCCACATCAAAGTTGAGAATATTTTTTATCAGTCTATTTATCTTCTTTATTGCCTTATAAATAACTTTGACCGATGATGAGCCACCAAAGGACGCCCTCTTTAGCAAATTAGTCTTGAAAGTCATGATATAGCAAGCATTCCTATGATTCTTAGGCTGGTTACATAATTGGTTGAGGACTAGTTTTGAGGAGATCAAGGCAGCACTGAATATAGTTATAATGTCACTGACATGGGGTCCTGAGTGTCATTTTATTTAAATGGCAGCATGTGCCAGTCACAAGTCAATGCATAGCTGCCCGTTGCCCTAAATGTTTTGTTTGGAAACTACCACCAGAATGTATACCCATGAGCCAGGGTTCTTCAATCTTTGCCAGCAGGGCATGTGGATCTTCTACCATGTTCTGAAAATGAATGCCTACTGTGGTTTTGTTCATTGACTCGTTGTATTGCTGTGTTCTTAGAATTGGAATTTGTGTCATTTTTCTGCATATGTGAACAATTTAGATAATTTTGCCACTATTGACTGACCGTAATCTACTGTGTACAGATTCACAAAAAGATTCAGATTTTCAACAGTGTGTAGTCTATTGATGATGTGAATATACACTCTGAAAGCTCTGTCCTTGTACATAAGTGCCCTTGTGAATCACAAGGGTAATGTTCTGGATTTCTGGGCCATCCAGGTGCATACTTTCATGTTGGCACGCCCTACTTTTGGTTTGGGTGTCATCTTATTGTAATACCTTATGCAAACACATGTAAGCATTTATTAAGTGTTGGAGACAGATCTAATATTGTGGATTTGCCTTAGGAGGTTAATGACTGAATACTGCCTCTTTTATAATGCTGATCTAACACCTTAAAGAGGTGCCTTATCATAGCGTCTGGAGTACAGGCGAGAAGAGATTCTGCATGAGTCATGTGGGTACCCCAAGGGAATGTGATGTCATGAAGAATCTCGGGCCAGAGTAGGACACCATGCTGCTCTTTCCTTTTCAGCCTGGCACTTTCTGAACTCTTGTGTCACTGCAGGGGATGTGCCATAATGGGCATACATCTGTCCATGTCTGCAGCATTCTCTTTCAATCATGTTTTGCATTTTTCTTCCACCTTAATGCTATGCTCACATGAACTTGATTTACTATTGTAGCGTCCATTTTGGTTTGTTGCTGAAAAGCCTTACTGTTGGGAGACCTGTTCTCTTTTATCTGTTTTGCTTATTCTCAATGTATTTTGTTTTCTTTTCTGCCAAAAAACATTTCAAGAAACATCAAATATTTCTCCTGTACGTTGATTTTTCTCACTAGTTGGTGGTGTAAAGATTCTAATCCAGACAAGGTGGAGTTGATCCTTGTGGAAACTGCACTCCACTGTATTTAACACCAAGTTATCCTTGTGTATTATTTGAAAGACAAAGTTCAAGGCTTAGTGACTTTTTTCGAGAGAGGCTCTGAAAAACTGAATATTTTTGCAATAATTAAATGAGTTCATGATTGTTCTAATTATGTTCCTAATTGCCTCTTGAACTACTTCTGATGCTGCTGAGACACATGAATTCCTTATTTTGTACTGAAACAGAGCCAGTTATGTACTACAAGGCACATGTAGTAACTTAAGATGGTGGTATATTTTGTTGAAATATAGACATGGGAATATCTTGGTAAATTCTGATTGCAATTCTTCTAATATATTTGAATGAATATATTCTTCTTTCCAGAATGTATGAAATCATCAGTGGTGAAGAAGTCTCTTGTATCTGGTGACAAATGAATGTGTACCTCTCTTAGTGCCCATTTTTTAGTAGCAATTTAGGGCCTCATTTAGACTATGGTATGCAGCCATTCATCTGTCAGGGTGATGGTGATTATGTTGTGAGCCACCCTGCCCAGCCATATTTTGAGATCCCCTCCAGCCCTATGGAGATCATCACAGTGGCTCCTCCGAAAGCACTAAAAGTTTGATGAGGAGCTGCAATATTTCTCCCATCAAAATTCTACTTTTCTAAAAACAAAATCTCAAGTAGGTAGGAAAAAAAGCTGATGCTCCTGACAGCCTGGAACTTTTCTCCCAGGGTGTGTAGATTAATTTACTTTTTCCATTTGGGACAGCTAAGTTTTCTCTGTTGATATTGAACATAAAAAAGTATATCATACTGTCTGCTCTAAATAGAGTAGATAGTATGATGTATCTGCAGTGACGGCCCCAATGTGGTTTGTCTGTTGGTGTAGGGGCATCTGTGTAGCCCCCCTGGCTTGGCTGTTGGAAACATGATGGTTTGCCCAACTCTCAATAGGGTGGTTTGGTATATTCTGCTACATTTGTGGCGGAGTATACTACCTGCCAAGCTCTAAATAAGGTCCTTAAAGTTTAATGTATCATATACAATCGTAACGGTTGGAGACTTTGCAGCAGCCAATTCATCTGTACATTTGCTTACACACAAGATTTTCAATTGTGAGCAGGATTTCTTCCTTGTCAGTTTCTCCTATAACCTCTGTGAAGTCCACTAATCCAGTGGTTCTCAACCTGTTGTCTGGGGACCCCTGGGGGTCCACAAAGCTTTCTCAGGGGGGTTTATGACTGCTTAGAAAATTAAATAATATGAACAGATTAGGTCTCCAGCTTTCAGTAATGACTCAATGGGACGGTCCCCGGGTACCAGTAATAAAAAAGTGGGGGTCCACAGAGGTCAAAATGTTGTGAACCACTGTTCTAATCTGTTCCCCTTGTTTTTCGATGGTTTCCATGTTGGTGCTTGCAGGAAATTTGGTTACTGGCTGAGGAGGTGGAATTCTACTCAGGTAACAACTGCAATTCTTGTCAGCATGAAACACAAACAACCCCCAGATTAACTTGTGCTCAATTCTGTAGTAACTTGGCACAAATGAAATCAGTCTTAACTTACAGGCAATTTGTAAATTTGTTATTTAGAACAGAAACAGTAATGAAGTGAAAAAACGAATACAAGAGAAATCTCACACTAGTTCGGAAAACCAGAGTAAATTGTATTAAAATAATCAACACCAACAAAATAAAAATCCAGTCAATAGCACTGAAGATATGCAATTTAAACAACTCAAGTAAAAATAGTGCCTAAAAGCACAAAGCACCAACTGTGGGTATCTGGCTGCACTAGACTTGGATAAAGTCATTAGTACAGGCCATCTGCAAAGGAGTATTTATGTAGCACACAAACAGTAATAAATTGAAAACACAAAACAACAAAACACACAACAATTTTAAAAAATAGAGTAAAATGTAATAAATCATTTGACACCAAAACATTGGAAATATGCAATGTTAAAGATTTAAGTAAAAATAGTGCTTTGAAGTACAAAGAGCCAAATCTGCTTGTGCTGTTCTGGCCAACTGCAATGGAGCACAAGCCAGATAGAGGGTATAATGTACCTTAAATCCTGATTGTGGAGTGTTGCAAGATTTGTGTCATGCAGCTCCATTCTGATGAGCTGTGGGCTGTGATGCCAGGTCCTGCATTGAGGATGCATTGCTCAGCAGTTACATTGAGGAGCTGAGGGGGTGCAATATAAGGTGCTACATTGAGGATCGGTGGCGGTTCTGAGGGGCTGTGATTGTGCAATGTGAGGTCCTGCATCAAGGATGAGTCACACAGCGATGGTTCCAAATAGTGGTAGGGTCCTCCATCAGCAATGTATCACACAGCAGTGGTTTTGATGCAAAGATATGAGGAAGTGAATCATGCTGCATTGGTTCTGCCCCAAAAGACCACAACGAGCAAGGACAGAGAACCTTCAGTCCCACATCCAGTGCAGTGGCACCAGCTAGGAGACAGGACTCACAGCAAGCGGGGTCCAGGTGAAGGGTTAAAGGTGCTTGGAGCCTTTTCTGTCCCTGAGGCTCTGATTAGGAGGCCAGACAACTAGCCCTTAAAGTAATTCTGTTGGTCCTCCTTTCAAGATGCAGGTCCAGTTCTTTCCACTCAGGCAAAAGGGCAGTAGGCTAGCATGGCAACTGAGTTACTGACCTTCCGGAAGCAAAGCAGTACTGCATTCCTGCTGTGTCTTCTACAGCTCAGCTGTGTACTATAGAGTTGGTTCCATGGGTCCACTATTTATACCTGCTACCCACTTTGAAGTAGGAGAATATTCTTCCCCTACTGAGGTGTCTCTGCTTTGGCATCAGCTGGTCAGGGGGCACAAAAGACTAGTGAGAAACCCTTTGTTAGTTTACTGAGACAGAGTAATTGTGATGTGCAAGTGTGGTAGGTGACAGATCCCGCTCATCTAGTAAGAGATGGTGCATCCTGCCAATATCTATTACCCCGTTGACTGGGTTAATATACTCGGAGCAACTGCCAACTACACCTAGTCATGTGAACCAGCATACAATCTGCAGGCACCAAGTGGTGGGGAGAAGAACTTTCTAATAGTGCCATTTTCAGAACTGTGACTTAAAATCTGGCTTTGCCATTTAAGAGGATTTTGAATTACAATTAATTTGAGACCAAACATGATATTCCCATTTGTTTTGAATAAACAAATTAGCACTTATTAAATGTAATATGGTAACCTATTGGCATTCCATGAGAGAGGTGGGCCTTACAGTAGTGAAAAACACATTTAGGAGTTTTTAGCTAGCAGGGCATGTAGAACTTTAAATACATGCCCTCATTTTTAAATAAAATCCACCCTACCATGTGGGCTGTTTAGGGCCTACCCTAGGGGTGATCTAAATGCATTGTAAAGGAAGGTTTAGGCCAGGCAAAGGGAAAGGTCATTTTGCAAGGTTGAATCAGCAGTTTAAAACTGCACACAGCCTACCATGACAGGCCTGAGACAGGTTTTAATTAGGAGTGGGCAGAGCTCGAGGAGTGTCACTTCATGGAAGTACATGGAGTTACAAAGAAAATGCCACAACATTCCATGGAGTTCTGCCAATAGGCAGAAAATGTGCAGCTCATGGTGCAATTCAGCACTGGTAGGATAAGTAGTGCTGAAAAATCAGTGCAAACAGCATGATGCATTGCACAAAAGCATGCAGCGATTTGAGTTTATTTTGCTGCCACTTGAGTAGAAAATGTAATGTCGTAATGTGGAATGGCATATGTAGCGACACCCTAAATTCCTTTATGATGTCTACCACAGAGTGTCATAGAGTGGAGTGTTGTAGAAAGGAGTGCTGTAGTGTTCAACATCATAGAGTGGAGTGGCATAAAGTGGCATAGAGTGAAGTGGTAAAGAGTGAATAGTGAAGTACAGTGGAGTGCTATGCAATAGAGTGGAGTGTGGTAAACTGGCACAGATTGGCATAGAGGGAGTTGGGTAGAGTGTCATAGAGTGGATTACAAATTTGTAAAGTGGCATAGGGTGTAGTAGAGTGACATACAGTGGCATAGAGGGCAATAGTGTTGTAGAGTGGAGTGCCGTAGAGTGTCATAGATTGTCGTAGAATAGTGTAGATTGGAGTGGCATAGAGTGGAGTGCTATAGAGTGGAGTGTCATAATGTTTTTTTCATAGATTGTCATGGTATAGAGTGTCCTGGTGTAGAGCATTGTGACGTTGAGTGGTGTGACGTACAGTTGAGTGACGTGCAGTGGAGTGGCAGAGAAAGGAGTGGCATGCCATAGAATACACTAGAATTCCAGAGACTACGGGCCCGGTAAGAAAACAGCCGCCCCAAAAACAGGATCATCTAACCCTGGGCACTTGCAAAAAGAGGGCAGTTGAAGATCTGAGTGCTCTGTCTGGAATTGAGAGGGTAGCAAATGATTTCAATAGAGTAGGACCTCTATTATGACAGGACCTATGTAATATGTATTGAATTCGCTGTTCATCTGGCAACTGGTTGAGATCTTTCAAAGACCACTTAGAAGATTGACTCTGAAATTCAAAAGAAGCCAAGCAGCAAGATTCTGGATTGTTTGAAGCCTTTTCAGCAAGTACTGGGGACAGCTGAGGTAAAGGGCATTGCCATAGTCTAGGGTGGAGATAACCAAGGCTTGGACAATGGGTCTTCTTGCTAGGAATGCTAGCAGATTTAAGACCTTTCTCAGAAGCCATAGAAAACCAAAGTAGGCGACGGAAAAATTATTGGGTTGGTGCTCCATGGTCAGGCTGGAATACAGCCAGACACAATGACTCCTTATTACCTCTTTAGGGGGTTGAAGGCCTGCCAAAGAATAAGGTGGAATAGCAGAAGCCTTCATGTTGATGTTGTTGCCCAGTACCATGACCTCAGTCTTGTCCACATTGAGCTTGATCTTATATTTGGCTATCCAATTGGTCACTTCCTGAAGACAAGGAGACAGTTTGAGGTGGTCTGAGCTGGAGTTGGGGCAATGGAAATTGCCAACTGGGTGCCATCTGGATATGACCCCAGAGACAACCCAAAAGAATAAATAATTTTAACCAGGGGTAGCATGTAAAGATTGAACAGGGTGGGGATCAGAGAAGAGAACAGCTCAATGGAATGATGTTGGAGTACCAGGACTAATGGAGCCTCTGAAAAGTTCTATTCTGCAAGAATGAGGACAGCCATTTCAAAGCTTGACCTTCAATACCCACTTCAGAAAGTGGGCACGAGTTATAGTTACTTGAAATAACTCTAACTACAACAACTGTATGTTTAAATTGTGAGCCTAACTATAAGGTCCTTGTAACCTTTGTTTTTTTTAAGTGAATTTCTATGTTTTTTAATTTTATTTCCTAACTATAACATCCCTGTAACCTTTGTGTTTTCAGTGAATTTCTATATATTTTTTTTAATGTAAAGTAATTTAAATTACTTTCTGTTAATACAGCCACTGCCGTGCATGGCCTTCGACCATGCACTGTAGGGAAAACATGTTGGGGGGATGGTCCTTTAGTAAGGGGTCCATCTTCCTTGGAAAATGGGGAGACGATGTTCCATATCTCTAATTAATATGGGGCAGGGCCAAAAGGGTTCCATACTTGGCCATATGGAAGGCCATTTCCATACTTGACGTTTTTTAAAGGGAGAACACAATTTCTGGTCTCAGCAGCTAATGATAAGAAAGAAGCTACTCATCACAGTCACTACATTAGATATTGAGCTAAAAAAAACAAGAATGCAAACACATCCTTCAAGGTTTGCAGATACGTTTTCACTGTAAATGCAGAGAAAACACACTTGCTTTGCCTTGGCCATGCACACAAAATTATGATGATTAGTACTTTACAGAAGTCACAGTGAAGCTTTAATGTGTACCCCATTCCTTTATTTTTTTTCCCTTATTGGCCCCGGGGAGGTGGTGGTCCCTGGAGCAGAGGGTCCACATGGACCTCATCTTTACAGTTCAATATAGCCCAGGGAAGTGGTGGTCCCTGCGGCCCAGGGGGCTCCACTCCTGCTGCATACTTATTAAATATAGACCCCAGGAAGTGGTGGTCCTCAGAGTCTGGGGGAAGTCCGCAGTGACCCATGTCCATTATATTATGTAGCCCCGGGTCAGTGCGGCCCCCTGCATATTTATCACAATTAGCCCCAGGAAGTGACGGTCCCTGGGGCTTTCTAAAGCATTAGGGGGGACCCCATGCACCCCCTCCTAGTTTTTTTTTTTAGGGAGCATGTTCCTGGAACCATGCTTTTTTTTTTTAAAATCATAGCAAAATTCACAAGTATTCACAAATTTCGATGTGACCTAAAAAATGAGTTTTTTTCCCCTGGTTAGGCTCCAGGGGGACCCCCGGACCAAGGCTAGACGGTTAGGATATTCCTACCCTGCCCTCTTTGTTTTGCCTTTGTTTGTTTTTTGGGACTCAGCTCTATATATATGAACTTCTGGCAGTCGCCAGTAGGTAGTTATAGGTGGGATCTAGTTTCCATAGAAAAAGCATTTTTTGACTTGGCTATATCTTTGGTGCCTTTCGATGAATCGTTATAAAATGTTCCCAAAAGAAGTGTGCCCCAGGGTCTTGTTGTACATGGAAAGTTTCGGTTGATCTGTCAAGCAGGGTGCTGACAAAAAGGGTGTGTGAAAAAATTGTGTCTCCCATTTTAATTCCCATAGGGATTTTGAATACAACGAGGGCCTGAACCACTGGATACAATTACACAAAATTTGGCAGAAAAGTAGCTTTTGGCCAGAAAGTATGCTTTTTGTTATGTGGTGTAAATCTGTTAAGTATTTATAGAGAAATTAAAGTAAATCTAAATTTGTATATCATGGGTCAAGACGACTTCGCAAATACTGACAATCTCCTGCAGATATCTGATTGGCTGCAAACACTTTAACTAGGAACTGTTGAAAGCCATTTTGGGAGTCAGCTTCAGTTGAGTCCCAAACATAAACTCAAGAAATGCAAAAAAAAGAAAAAAGAGCAGGGTACGAATACCCTAACCCCCTGGCCTTGGAACAGGAGTCCCATTCGGGAATATTCACAAATTTCACCATGAATCTAAAAAACAATGAACGTGATCTCCTGCACTTGATTTTACTTTTGCCCCGGTAGGCCAGCTCCCGGGGGCATGGTCAGTTTAATACATAAGGAGGGGGTGCACAAGGCCCCCCTCCGAGGGCTCTTAAAAGCCCCTGGGACCACCACCTTCTCAGGGCTAAATTTGACAAATATGCGGGGGCTGCATGGACCCCCTCAGGCCCTGGAAACCACCACTACCCCAGGGCTACATAATAAAAATTCATAGGGGGACCACTTGGACCTTCTGGGCCCTGGGGACCACCACCTCCCCTGGGCCAATAACTTTTTTAAATGAAGGAGGAGGCCAGGAAGCCCTCTCCCCTCCAGGTCCATAAATGGCACCAGGGACCATCACCTCCCCAAGCACAGCCCATGCTAAACAAAGAAGGAGGGCTGCTTAGCCCTCCTTCTGGAGCCATTTAAGGCCTTGGGTACCACCATCCCACAGGGCTGGCTCCTGCTATCTCCCAAGGTGCCCACCCTCAGGGGATAGCTGTTTGTTTTTCCTTGGTGAGAGCTGTGATAGCTCCAAAAAAGCAAACATTCCACTTATAGCAAGTGGGAGCTGTGGAAATACTTCTGCCTTCTGGAAGCAACATTTTCATCTTTTCACCTACCCACAGACATGCCGGCAGGGAAAGAGATGAAAGTATTGCACCCGAACGTAAGGGGCTTCATTTTCAGCAGCTCCCTGCGTGCAGGATCAATTCTGGCTCCCACAAGAGGCGGGGAACAGTTTGGAACCAGGGGTGCCTCGAGGCTCTCCCCAAGGTTCCCAAGAACATAAAAAAAAAGAGAAAACACCCAGGTTTGTTTTATCTGCAGTTCCACCTCAAAAAAATATCTGATGAAACGCTTGGGGAACAATCACTTTGGCAAAGTTAAACACACAAGGTTATTGGATACACCGGCGTCCATTAGCAGCTGTAGTGTAGGAGGTGCACTGTACATTTTCCCAACAAAGTGGCACTTACTAATTAGCCAGTAGAAAATACTTCAGTTGAGTGGGCAGTCTACAGAAAACAGTGGCATATTCTTGAGCTAATACCCTGGGTTTGATTCATCCTGGCATGATACTAATTTCATAGAAATCAAACCTCAATGGGAAGCACTTACAGACTAAAACAAAGCAGGTGGCCAAGTTCAAGCTCCACTTCTGTAAATAATTAATCATCTTAATTTCTTGCGCATGGTCAAGGTTAAGCAAGTGTTTTTTCTCTGCATTTCCATCTTGAAAGTTATTCGTAAACCATAATGGGGGTGGGTGCATCCTTGCTTTTTTAGAGCACAATATCTCATGCAGTGACTGTTATGAGTGGGTCCTTTTTTGTCACCTGCTGCTGAGACCAGGCATTGTGTTCTCCCTTTTAAAACCTACAATTATGAAAAATGGCCCAACCTTATATACATTAGTGATAAGCAATATCATCCTGCCATTTTTCCAGGATGATGGAGAGCTTAGAGAAAGGACTCCACTAAGCACATTTTCTGCTGATTTTTTAGACATGTTCTTGATTCACAGGAACATGATCACATTTCCATCAAACAAAGAAGCACTACCCGGCTGGCATGGGTTTGATTGAGTCTGGGGGTAGGCTGCAGGGCCTGACTGCAGGCCAAGTCCTGCACCAACCATTGCTGTGCACAGCTGAAGGCCATGCATGGCATTGGATTGAGTGGTTATTGGGGGTATGCACTGCTAATTACCCAATATAATTAATCAGTAATGACATCTTTGATGATATCATTGATAATATGACCACAACATTTGCAAAAAATGAATAATGAGATATCTGATATGTATACAGTGCAAGAGTTCAAGTTATAATTAATTTAGGAAGCAAGGCATAGATAGTTATCCAT
The DNA here is from genome assembly GCF_031143425.1 of Pleurodeles waltl. NCBI lineage: Eukaryota > Metazoa > Chordata > Amphibia > Caudata > Salamandridae > Pleurodeles > Pleurodeles waltl. The sequence goes on from NC_090438.1 coordinate 172,372,511, forward strand.
AAATATAACTGCCGAATTTCTATGATTTTGTGTGAGTAAATTCAGTTCCTAACTATAGCATCCCTGTAACCTTTGGTGTTTCAAGAGAACTTCTATTTTTTTTAATTGTATTTCCTAAGTATAACATCCCTGCAACATCTGTTGTTTTGGTGTGTGTGTGTATATATATATATATATATATATATATATATATATATGTATATATATGATCAAGACCTTCGTGGTTGAAATGCATTGGTGGTGGTTGGGTTACTCATCCCTGTTGGAAGAATACATTTTCAAACACAATCTAAAACTTAGGCAGTGAACGCACACTCAGGAAATCAAAAGTTTCTAGTGTTTATTATCACACACAACGCGTTTCGGCTGTCAAGCAGCCTTGATCACGTGTATAGTCCCACCAATACACATAACTTAAATACTCTCCAAGCACAAACATAGAAAAAGGACAACGTGTTTTTCTCTTTCTCCAATAAATACACATAAATGGAAGATACATAAGTTAATTAGAGAGGAATAAATATATTTATATATATATATCTGTGCAAATAAGTTATTCTGTTAGATTAAAGATCAACAATAATATATCAAATGAAGATATAAATACACATATAAATATAAATATAGATACAAACATATAAATACGGCTAATATATCCAAAGAATTTGTTTTATAAATACCCAAGAAGCCAATACTTAAATTTCATTCCCTTCTATTTACAATAATAAACTACACCCAGTATAAATACCATTTATATGTAACACCTAGGTTACTATGTAATGCCACTCTTATTCTTTTGTTGGAAAATACATTCTCCATATAAAATTCTGCAAAACTATAGAAAAAGAAGAAAAAAAGTTATCACTATTTCTATATATTCAATATTCATAACACCTCGTGAAGAAAAAAGCTCCAGTGAATCCATCAGGAATCCATCCGGACCCCTCCATTCTGAAATGACATAATCAAATAAAATAGATTGAAAATCATCATTGGACAACCACTATTGATCACATTCTCAACCACTACTAATCATAATCAAAGAAAAATATATGTATAAAGAAAATGAAAAATGCAGAAACATCAATTCACTATAGACATTTTAATCATCAAACAGTTGAGTATTAAGCTCTTCACCCATGTTCAAACCACTCGGTGTCTTAGTTTCTAGATCCACAATATATCTAGATTCTTTTTTACATAAAGTTAATTCCCTATTTCCACCTCTATGGTGTAATGGCACATGTTCAATCCCAAAGTAAGACAACAAGGTGATATCAGAATTGTGATTATCCTGAAAGTGTCTAGCTACTGGGTAATGTGGATCCTTTGATGTAATAGCACGCATATGTTCCAGGATACGTTTTTTTACTGCATGTTTAGTACTTCCCACATACCAACGATGGCAAGGGCATTCCAATACATAAATGGTAAATGGAGTGCTACATGTCAGAAACTGCTTGATTTGTCTCTTTATCCCAGGTTTACTTGTGGGATATTCTTTCCTAATCACACTGTTACGACATGCTTTGCAATGGCCACATAGAAGAAACCCTGTTAATTATGTTCCTTTATGTGAGAACTAGAGGTAAGATCATTCGATCTCAACATATTGTGAAAATTGCGCCCTCTTCTATAGGTAATCTGTGGCCTTCTCTGAATCACTTTACCAATAATAGGATCGCATTTCAAAATATTCCAATGCTTAGAAATGATCTTTTTAATCTGTGTCATATCCTCATTATAGGTTAAGATCAATCTGATGTCCTCAGTATTCTCATTTTCCACTTTAACAGTATTATCAAATAAAGTCTGAATTCTTTCTACTTTCCTGATTTTTTCTATAGCCTTTTTGATTACCCAATCCGGGTAACCCCTTTGTTTAAACATTATAAACATGTCTTTCTGTTCTCGTTAAAAAACCTCATCTGTATTGCTAATTCTTTTAGCCCTCAATAGTTCTCCATATGGAATACTCCATTTAAGTTTATCAGGATGTCCACTGGTAGCATGCAATAAACTATTCCCTGCTGTGATTTTACGAAAGAGTTCAGTATTGATCATGTTATCCTTAATCTTAATTCTAGTATCCAAAAAATCAATGGATGAAGGGCTAATATTGTATGTTAGTCTAAAGTTACGATCATTGTCATTAAGTTTCCCAATGAACCGTATAGCCTCATCCTCAGATCCTTTCCAAATTATAAAAAGATCATCAATATATCTAAGCCACAAAGTGGCCTGATTTATTTCTGGATACTTGTCTTCATCTTTAAACATCTCTTCTTCCCACAAACCCAAAAACAAACAGGCAAAGCTGGGAGCAAAACAAGTTCCCATTGCAGTCCCAAGGATTTGTTTGTAGAGTGTTCCATTAAATAGAAAAATATTGTTAGTCAAACAGTATTTTATCATCTCAATAATCATGTCTGTATGCGCCAAATATCTTAAAGACCTTGTATGTAGAAAATGTCTACATGCTTGTATGACTTTCTCATGATCAATGATGGTATACAGAGAATTTACATCCAAAGATATTAGCAGGAAATCTTCTTCCCAGATAATACCTTCCAAATTACCTAAAAAGTCTTTAGTATCCTGAAGATAGGAGGGTAAGCTCACAACAAATTCCCTCAAAAAGAAATCCACATATTTTGACACATTTTCTAATACATTACCACATGAGGAAACTGTAGGTCTCCCCAGAGGGTTATCTCTGTCTTTATGGACTTTAGGAAGAACATATAAAATAGGTAACTTGGGAAAATCCTTTTTCAGAAAACAATATTCTTCCCATATCAAAAGGCCCTTATCTTTCCACTCAGTCAGAAGGTGCCAAATTCCTGTAATACTATTTGTATGCACATCCTTCGTCACTCTCATATAAAATTGAGTATTACTTAGTTGTCGCATAACCTCATCAATATATCTTTGTCTCTTCCAAAGTACGATATTCCCTCCCTTATCAGCTGGGCAGATAATGGTATCACAATATTCTGCTAGTAATCTAATTGTTTCACTCTGTTTGTATGTCATGTTGTTATTGCATCTAGGTTTAAACCATGTTCGATGTTGAAAATGTGTCATACTTTGAACTGCCATGTCATAGAAAGTGTCAATACTGTCATGATTCATATTCGGAAGAAATGTCGACTTAGGTTTAAAACCAGAAGGAACTGTAAGATCATATACAACACCCAAATTATCTAGGGTCTGATAGAAATCCTTCCCCTTTATCTGTACCGGATGATCTTGTTCTAACTCATGAAGAGTTAACAAAGTATCAACATCACTGATAGATAAAACTTGTTCATCATCATCATTAATAGAAAACGGTTCTAAACAATTGTCAATATTTCCTTTCAATTTAAACCACTTTTTCAACTTCAACTTTCTAATAAATTTGAACAAATCAATGCGAGTTTCAGCATAATTAAATTGTTCTGTAGGACAAAAAGAAAGACTTAGAGATTATGTTTTTTTGTCTTCCTCAGTTAGTTGATGATCAGATAGATTAATAATAGTCTTATTCACCATCTCATTATCCATTACATCTGTACATTGGAGTCTATTCTCTCTGCAGAGCACTCCGGTTGAGCAAATGAGTGGATAGATGATGATGATGGCCTTCACAGTGCACTGTTGATTATTTCCCCATGTTCCAGACATTGTCTCATCACAATTATTTACAATTTCGGTTTGTTCAGGTTCAGACTGAATTTACAATCGCACTCTCAGAATGTTATGCATTAATTCATGAAAAAGATACTTCATTGCTGCATGCTGCCAAGCCACCTCACTGTTGGCAGCCCTGTTCTCACTGCTGCCAGCTTGGCCATCGTTCACACTACTGCCACAAATGCATCATATCGCTGTTTACCCAAAAACCTCTCCAATCTCACCCAATTGGGCTAATGTTGATGGCGTTCCCACATGTTGTTACCCTTTGTTCCTGCAGCAATTGTCAGGGTCTTTATTCAGACCCAGCTCCCATGTGTTGTATGCCAGTGTGCATTTCTCAATCAATTAATTAATTTACTTATTCAAACCCACATGGAGCCCCAGTGGGAACCTGAAACTTATCCTTTCCCTCTATTGTAACCACAACCTAGTCTTTCATTGTCTTTGGATTGATGCTGAGACTCCCATTCAGACTCCTCTCACTTCTCATGTAAATTCAATATTGCGTATTTATATGAACTAAACTAAAAACCCCATTGTCTCCCCTTCACCAAATTCTCATATTATGCTTACCTAATTCATAGGCTGTCACACCCTACCTATTGGAAAAACTCATTGCCACATATTATCCCTTCAGGTCTCATATCAGGACAAACACCATGCACAATTGAAGGACTGTGCCTATTATAGCCCTCACAGTTACAGGAATGTATGGAACTCCTCCTCCATGTTGAGACCACTATGTGACATACTGTCTAGAGTCACTATATATATATTCTCCATTTGCATCAATCTCCGCTCCCGATCACATTCTCTTATCTATGATGGAACTACATCTATTTAATAGTACCTGTTCGACTTGGCATCCTTGGTGTGGTCTCCCCTAACTTTGTGCCTCTGTTTCCCAGGTTGTTGATGTGTGCTAGACTCTGTTTTTGGTGTTTTTGATACTCTGTGCACTTTACCACTTCTATCCAGTGCTAAAGTGCAAGTGCTCCTATGTCAAATATATATGTGTAGTTGGCTTTCCATGATTGGCATATTTGATTTACTAGTAAGTCCCAGTACAGTGCACTAGAAGTGCCCAGGGCCTATAAATCAAATGCTACTAGTGGGCCTGCAGCACTGGTTGCGCCACCTACATGAGTAGCTCTGTAAACATGGCTCAGGCCTGCCACTGCAGTGTCTGTGTGTGCAGTTTTAAACTGCTAATTTGACAGGCTTAAACCTTCTCTTTTTATACATGTAAGGCACCCCTAAGATAGGCCTTAGGTAGCCCCATGGGCATGGTGCAGTGTATGTTAAAGGTGGGACGTGTACTTATGTGTTTTACATATCCTGACAGTGAAATACTGCCAAATTCGTTTTTCACTGTTGCAAGGCCTATCTCTCTCATAGGTTAACATGAGGGCTGCCATTAA